>NC_050446.1:114127933-114432933 GCF_903995425.1 Onychomys torridus
GTGTTGATGTGATTTAAGTCACTCTGGGAGGAAAAGACGGGTAGATACTTGAGTCTAGGAATTTCACTAGAGGCAATTGGTGGAGGTAGCTATAGCTAGAGAGACATATAATTTCATGAGAATTAATTGTGCGTAGATCCTTCCAGACCCTTCAGTGACATCATAATGGGAGCTTGAAATTAGCTACAGTAAGATACCTGACACCACAGAAATGAGTAAACACTACAGATCATGGGTTGGGAGTTCCAGCTTTTCTTTTTTCTTTTTTTTTTATTATTATTAAGAATTTTTTTTTCCCCCGAGACAGGGTTTCTCTGTGTAGCTTTGTGCCTTTCCTGGAATTCACTTTGTAAACCAGGCTGGCCTCGAACTCACAGAGATCCACCTGCCTCTGCCTCCCGAGTGCTGGGATTAAAGGCGTGCACCACCACCGCCCGGCAAGAAATGAGTAAACACTACAGATCATGGGTTGGGAGGTCTGGTTTTTCTTTTTATTATTATTATTAAGAAATTTTTTATTCATTTTACATACCAACCACAGATCCCCCTCTCAATCCACCCCCATTCCCTCCTCCAACAAGGTAAGGTCTCCCGTGGGGGTCAGCAGAGCCTGATACATTCAGCTGAGGCAGGTCCAAGCGCCTCCCCCTGCATCTGGCTTTTCAAACTTTAGCAGCAGACCACTGAAACCAGACACTGTGGTACAATTAACGTACAATAGTGTAATCATTATATATTCTTGAGAAACTGTATAGTAACTCAAACTGAAGGAACAAAGCTAGCCTCTGATCAACCAAACAAAGTTCCCAGAAGAGGTGTAGGGCAAGGCATTAGCACAAGCAAGACAATTATGTTCAGTTGGAAATGATTCCTGAGGCCTATCATTTAAGATTCGTTGCTAAGAGAACCACTTAAAATTTATAATGGAAAAAATAACAGAGTAGAATAGGCTAGCATGATGACTCCAACACACCTATCATCATGCTCTAAGCATTGTCACTTCGTGACCAGGCTTTTCATCCTCCCCTTCACTCTTCCTCTCATTAGATTACTTTAAAGTGAACCCTGGAAATCATTTCATTTCATGACTAAGTATTTCCTGGAGTCTTTTGAAAAGGCAGTGATGTCTTAATTTGTTCCTCCTTTCAACCTCATTAAAATACAAGTCTTTGGAATAACATCAGCATTAAAATGAATCAAACATGAACCCTTGCTGTCTCTATCTCCTTTAGCTTAGTCGTGAATTCTGTGGTTCAAAACTAAGAATACATTCTGAAGTAGGTATATAACATCCTGAGAGCTAATAAGCCAATTATCTTTAGACACTGCACTAAGCACTCCTACACACATAGTCTCCTGGGAATTGTTGCATAAACTTACAGAGATTTCTTGGAAGGCAACAGTATTCAGCATTCATTCACAGAGCAGAAAGAGTTCTAAGACTCTGGTAGTGCTTTCTTAGGCACGTGTCCTCTTCCTTACTAAAGCAATTTTCTTTAAGCGTTATTTCAGTTAATCTTTGTAAAGGTAACTCAATCAAAAATAAGAGAACAAGTCAAACCAGTCTACTTGTTGGAAAAATCTGATGCCTATGCCAGTTCGGGATTAAGAGAAGACTTGTGACTCTAATTCTCCTTGCAGCTTTTGGTCCAAATGAGGAGCTGAAAGCCAAAATTTGCAAGTCAACTGCACCAAAACCTTATCATAGAAATAAATCAGTAAAATACCTAACAGAAGGTCAGAATAGCTGGAAAAGAGGTTTTTTTTTTTTTTTTTCCTGCAGCATGAAACAGTACTGCCTTTTATTCAGGCCAGATGCTAATTTTTATATCAAAAATATTGATTGAAGGGACTAGTGATTTTGGCTCTCACCCAAGTTTATTCAGGATCTTTCTTAATTAGGTTTGGGTCGGCTGCAATGCCCATGGCCAAGGGTAAGTCTGGCTCCAATCACCACGTTGTGCTCTCTACTTCATCACGGGCCAAGGACTAAGGCAAGGAAATTGCAGCTTCTTTGTTTCTACAGCCCAAAAGTTTGTTTTTTTCCAGATTTGAAGCATGCATGGAGAAAATTTGTAAGGAAGACCAAAAGGAGCAGAGTGGCGATGGCTTAACCGTGGTGAGATCAGTCTACCCTGTCCCCTCCCTGTGATCCCAAGTCGGAATAAAGGGCCATGGATGAAAACAAATGGGTGGCAACGTGAGGTCACGGAAAAGATCTTGGCATCCTGTAAATGAAAATTTTTCAATAAGCTTAAGTAGTCAATCAGTCCCTTAGGTTTTATTTTTTAAGGACAAAATAATTGCTTGTACAACAATGTATGATTCCCCTATAACATGCCTATTTTGTAAATAATTGCAGGTGTCATGCTACTATTTTAATAATGTCAATACCAATTTCACATAATTTATACAACTTTTTTAAATGTCACACACATAAAACCAGTAAATCACAGTCACAAATTATAGACACCTAAAACAGTAATTTTCTACTGTGTGTAAAGCAGTATATTGATGTTTAAAAAACACATATATATATATATATATATATATATATATATATATATATCCAAATAGTTATGAAGAATTTTTAACTAGAAAAAAGTTCTTAAATCTTCAAAATAAAAACTTGTAAAAGATTTTATTAATAAGACAATTTTAAGTAGAACCAGTTAAATATTAGACACTTCCTACATAAATGATTCTATAACTACTACATATATCAGTCATCCATACATTATACAGAAAATGGAAATATTTTATTGAAGTGGGTCTATATGTAGTAAGATAAAAAATTTTTTTAAAAAGTTAAATGGAATTTTTATTACACATGTTTGATTTATAAGTGCCAAGCAGAAAAGAAAATGAATGATTAACTTGCATTAATCAATACAGCCCTTGATCATAAGGATAGAAATTCAGGGTTTTCAGATGCTAGAGGAAAACTATCAACAGCCAAATAAGTAGCCAGGGTGAAGAGGAAAAGCACTCACTGGCAGAAACAGACAATTGTCAGAGAGGAGAACTTTGGAGATGTTCTGGGTGTGAAGCATGTAAGTGAATCTCACCAAGATATACTCATAAGAACAGGCTGACTAAAAATGAAACAATTCACAAAAACTAAAAGTTGCTTAGCATTTAAGTGTTTGATGATCTAAATCATTAGAAAACAAAGAAGAGATATATGTAAACGCCCCTTAGACTATGGAGCAAAGGACAAACAAAAGGATGAAAGAAGATGTAAAAGATGCAGGCTATGAATAAAGAAGGCCAACATCCATCAGAAAAGTTAAAGTGCATGAGTAGGAAGCATGAGATACAGAAAAAAATCAAATAAATAGTAAAAGAACCATTTCCCTGGTGCTGAAACAAAACAAAAAGAAACCAGGTAGTAAGCCGGAGATGAAGACTAAAAGGTTTTTACATAAATATGTCTTCAGGAATTGTACACCACCAAGAATGAACAGAAGGATTTCAATGTTTACAGCTAGAGAGACAGTAAAACAATCCCAAATAAAAAAGGTAGAAGCAACGGATTTTACTATTGAAAGGTACAAGCACGTCCTTCAGACAGTTCATACTACTCTTCTCATCCTTTACATTATGTAGAACAGCCTTTTCTTCAATATGCACCAATGTTACTAACATTCTATAACCATTATGGGCCTGTTATGGAAAACGTCACTCTCATACATGTCTGGTGGCCATTTAGTAGGGATAACCCTTATTCATATGTATATTACCTGCTTGTCCTTTGCATTTTTCTTGTTTGTAATCCCTGACACATTTTGTACTACAAAATCTGATGCTAGAAGACAGGGAAGTAATGTCTTCAGAACTCACAGGGGGAAAGGTTCCAAACTAAAATTCTTCATGCAGAAATATCTACCTAATAAAAGGACAGGAAAATGTGTGCGTATGTGTGTGTATATCAAGGAAATGCTCTATGATGATTCCACAACTATAGCCAGATTTTTTTTTCTTTTTCCAGGTAAACAAGGTCTCACTAAGTTGCCCAAGCTAGCTTAAAATTTTCAATGCAAAGCCAGGATGGCCTTGAACTTGTGTTCTTCCTGCCTCAACTTTCTGAATAACTGAAATTGCTGTCTTATAACATCATGCCTAGATAAAACAGGGACTTTTTAACATTTAGCATTTAAAGTTTATGACTTTAAAAAAGTCACATGCAAATAATCCAATAAACACTTTCAAGTCAAAGGAAGGTACTAGAGACAGTGCAGAGTGGAATTCACTAACAAGTAATGAAAAAGACCCCTCAGAATGACCATGTACAATAAAATTAATCAAACCGTTGTAACAACAACAACAACAGAAATGGGCTATATTTTACTCCAAATGGAATTCTGATTTGGTATCCCTGGCTGTCAATCCTCAGGGTGTTTCAAGTCCATGTTGTTTCTAGCCTATGGCCCCACTAGCCCTGACGACTTTATCCTAGTGTGCATGGCTATCTCAGTCTATGGAAAAGGAAAAGCGGAAATGGAAGAGACAGCTGACTAGCCTTGCCTGATGACTGACTTAACTCTGATACTGGACACATTGAAAGAGGAGACCAGCCCTAATTCTGTGATCCAAAAAGATGCCCAGAGATCTTTAAGAAAAAGAATTGCTCTGATACCACAGCACCTAGAGATCCAGCCATCTTTTTTCAGTACTACTCCTGTATCCACTTCATTTACTTGTATGAGACATGAAAGCCTGTGAGCTCCCTCCATCCTCCATTCATAAAGGCCACACCCAGACTATTACCCATAGTTGTTCATCCCATCTTTCCTTCTCATTACCCTTGGATACAGAAATGTTGTGCTTAGCCCTGGTCAGTTTCCAAGGTGGTTGTCATGTGCATGCTCACAACTAAGGCACCTTTAGAAAAGCTTGCCTGGAAAGGAGGAGGGGGCACTGCAACAGCAGTGTCCATCTGCTGCCCTGGCCACCAGATCCAAGAGCATCCTAAGTCTGGCCCATATGCTCCTTGGTATATGAAAAGAGAGGTGATAGGCTTCTCACCTCTGTGATCTTTTCTCTGCCTCTCAAATTGTCACACCTCACTTCAGGGCACTCCTGGGTTTCATTAGTTATGGGGAAAGCAAGCCAGAGGTTTATTTAGGATCGGTTCTTTTCCATTTCACTTTCACAGAGTAATAGCCTGGAGTCAGCTCTCAATGAAATGCTAGAAAAGAGAAACCATAGTCTACTTTATGGCTTGTTTACCCATCTGCATCTTCACTGCACGCATTCCTACAGTCCCCTGCTCCTGGGTTATGACCTTTCAGAGTTTAGCAGCTGGTTCAAAGCTACTCTTCAGTGACAGTTTAAGGGCTAGGAGAAGTAGACACTAAAAAATAACAGCATGCACAAAAATGTGTTCCTGCCCCCATCCCTGTGAAAGTGCCTTCCTGTTTTCACCATCTAGCCTTTCAGCACAAATGTATGTGATTGATGTGACAATAGAATTTATATATGTTAGTTTCTCACCTTGTAGAAGTAAGAATGTAGGAGGATGTTTTCACAAAGTTTCTGCTCATCTTAATCTTATGGGCATGTCCAGGTATTTTGGGTTTATACTTCCAAAGTTTATGATGAAGCAGATGTTCTATAAAGGGGTAAAGCTTAAAATAAGAAAGAGACAAATTAAATCTGGTTAAGAAACTATTTAAAAGCTGTCTCGTGTTCATTATTACATTCTTGAATTATAAGATAGTGCAAAGAAGATAAACCTTTCAATATTCTATAGTATTTATCACTCTAATGTATAAGATACATTAAAAGTATACCTCCCAAATGTACAATCCCACTCCTGAACATTTGTTTTAAAGAAATACTTGAGGGGGGGGCGCAGTATGCATGTATACTTGTGCAAAAATGTCCTTATGAAAACCCAGCACAATGTATACTAAAAAATACATCAATTATAAAACACTTTTACTCTTCATCGAAGAAACATCTCTTTGCAACAGCCAGAGACCATTACAGAATATCACAACCAATGAAAACGCAGAGTTGTGGGACCTAATCCCAGTGGATGGCTCTACTCTAAGACTCTTGCACATATAGCTCAGAGACCATTATGGAAGAAGAAGTGGAAAATTTGTAAGAGCCAGAGGAGCAAAGTTTGTTGTGAGGTTGTGTCTCCTAGGGATGTGAGAAGCTACATCTAGAAAGTCTCAACAGCATGGCTGCCCAAACACGACCTGAACAAGAAGGGCATGAATAGACATGCTAATATGAATGGGTGGGGGTAGGCTAGGAGGCCTCAACCTCTGTCAAAGAACTACAGCTAAGTAAGAAATCCTGAGCATGAGAAAAACAGCCTTCCCCAGAAAAGAAGACACCAACTGATTATCAAATTCTAAATGGTAAGCCCTGGAAACAAACTCACAAGTACATTATATGTAACATTCTTAAAAAGAGGTCATAAGTTTGAAAAAGAGTAAGAGGGCAGCCATGGGAGGATTTGAAGGGAGGAAATGAAGGGGGAAATGGTGTCATAATAACTTCAAAAAGCTTAAAAAATATTTTCAACAGTACATTATAGTCATATGTAAGAATTAAAGCCGCTATTTTGTACAATTAATATAAGCTATTGTAAAAGAAATAGTTAAGAGCTTTAGTTACTTAAAGCTTAGTTTCTGTTAAATCAGAAACTCATTACAAAAGAGAAATACTAGGTCAATGTAACATTCTGTAGTTTTTTGTTGTTGTTGAAATCTAACTTTAAACCGTGGTGGTCCCATAGAACACAGGAGGTTATTCCAATTGTTTTGTATCTGTTGAGATTTGCTTTGTGGCCAAGTATGTGGTCGATTTTAGAAAAGGTTCCATGGAGTACTGAGAAGAAGGTATATTCTTTTTTGTTCGGGTGGAATGTTCTGTAGATATTGATTAACTCCATTTGAGCCATAACATCAGTTAAGACCATTATGTCTCAGTTAAGTTTCAATTTGGCCGATCTGTCCAGAGGTGAAAGTGGGGTGTTGAAGTCTCCCACTATTAATGTGTGGGGTTTTATATGTGATTTAAGCTTTAGTGATGTTTCTTTTACATATGTGGGTGCCCTTATGTTTGGGGCATAAATGTTCAGCTTTGAGACTTCATCACGGTGGTTCTTACCTGCAATGTGTATGTAATGTCCTTCATCATCTCTTTTGATTGATTTTAGTTTGAAGTCTATTTTGCTGGATATTAGGATGGCTACACCAGCTTGCTTCTTAAGACCATTTGATTGGAAAGTCTTTTCTAAGCCTTTTGTTCTTAGGTGTCTATCTTTGAATTTGAGGTGTGTTTCTTATATGCAGCAGAAAGATGGGTCCTGTTTTTGTATCCATTCTGTTAGTCTGTGTCTTTTTATAGGTGAATTAAGTCTATTGATATTAAGGGATATTAATGACCAGTGATTGTTCATGCCTGTTATTATTTTTATTTTTTGGTGGTAGTGTGTGGGTACTTCTCTTCTTTGGGGTTTACTGCTGTGGTGTTATCTATTGCCTGTGTTTTCATGGGTGTATCTGCCTTCCTTAGGTTGGAATTTTTCTTCTAGTGCTTTCTGTAGGGCTGGGTTTGTGGATAAGTATTGTTTAAATCTGGTTTTGTCTTGGAAGGTCTTGTTCATTCCATCTATGATGATTGAAAGTTTTGCTGGGTATGTTAGTCTAGGCTGGCATCCATGGTCTCTTAGTGTCTGCATTGTATCTGTCCAGGTCTTTCTGGCTTTCAAAGTCTCCATTGAGAAATCAGGTGTTATTCTGATGGGTTTGCCTTTATAAGTCACTTGGCCTTTTTCCTTTGCTGCCCTTAATATTCTTTCTTTATTCTGTATGTTTAGTTGTTTAATTATTATGTGGCGAGGGGACTTTTTTTGGGGGTCTAGTCTGTTTGGTGTTCTATAGGCTTCTTGTATCTTCATAGGCATTTCCTTCTTTAAGTTGGGAAAGTTTTCTTTTATGATCTTGTTAAATACATTTTCTGTGCCTTTGAGTTGGTATTCTTCTCCTTCCTCTAACCCTATTATTCATAGGTTTGGTCTTTTCATGGTGTCCCAAATTTCTTGGACATTTTGGGTCATGACTTTGTTGGTTTTAGTGTTTTCTTTGACTGATGAATCTATTTCTTCTAACGTATCTTCAACACCAGAGATCCTCTCTTCCATCTCTTGCATTCTGTTGGTTATACTTTTATCTGAATTTCCTGTTCGTTTACTCAGATTTTCTATTTCCAGCATTCCTTCTGCTAGTGTCTTCTTCATTTTTTCTATTTCCCTCTTCAGGTCTTGGACTATTTCCCATGTCTGTTTTGTTGCTTTTTCATAATTTTCTTTCAGGGACTTATTGTTTTCTTCTGCTTTAATTGTCCTTTCCTCTAGTTTTTTATAGCGTTCTTCCCATTTTTTGTTTGTCTATTCCTCCACTTTATTTTGATTTCTTCTATATAAGGCTCTAGCCTCTTCATGATGTTACTTATAAGGTTGTTTTCTTCTGCTTCTTCCATTCTGTGATGTTCAGGTCTAGCTTTTGGAGAAGGGCTAGGTTCTGGTGACGCTGTATTGCTCTATATTTTGTTGTATGTACTTCTGCCTTGACGTCTGCCCATCTCCTTGTGGATTCGTTCTTGGTCTTATCAGTGTACTTGGTCCAGACAGAGCTGACAGATTTATGGAGCCTCTCTCTGGTCCAGATGGAAGCTCTGGGCTGCATGGGAGCTCTGGTCCAGATGAGAGTGCTGGCCAGATAGGAGCTGGGGTGCTGGACTCTGAGTCTCAGGAAGTCCCTGGGGTCTCCTTATCTTGTCCAGATGGGAGTTCCGGGGCAGGATGGAATCCTGGACACTGGTCTCTAAGTCTCTGGAAGTGGCTGAGGTCTCCCACAAATGGATGTGGGGGCAGGGTGTGGAGACTGCAGGGTCTGCCTACAGTCTTGGAAAAGGGGAGCCTTCCTGCAGGGCCCACTGATTGGCCAGAAACTGGGGCCAAGTTGGACAGGTCCTGCCAGGATGGCTGGTGCCCAGGGGTGGGACCCAGGGGCGATTGCCTCTCTGACTATAACCCCAGGCACTCACCTCTGGTCCAGATGGGAGTTCCAGAGCGAATGGGAGCTGGGGGCTGGTCTCTGAGTCTCAGGAAGTGGATGGGGTCTTGGGCAAATGTGTGTGGGGGCAGGGTGTGGAGATTGCAGGCTCTGCCTGCAGTCTTGGAAAATGTGAGCCTTCCTGAAGGGCCTGAGGAATGACCGGAAACTGGGGCCAAGTTGGGCAGGTCGTCCTGGGATGGCTGGTGCCCAGGTGTGGGACCCAGAGGTGGCTGCCTTTCTGACTACAACCCCAAGCATTCACCTCTGGTCCAGATGGGAGTTCTTGGGCGGGATGGAAGCTGGGGGCTGGTTTCTAAGTCTCTGGAAGTGGCTGGGGTCTCTGGCAGAGTAATATTCTTTTAAATATGGGGACCTGTAGGAAAGTTTAAAAAACAGCAGTGATGAGAAATAAAGAACCTGAAACATTAAACTGTAATAGATAACATAAACCCCGCCCTCTGGTCTCCAGAACATGGAGTTTTAATGCCTATATAGTGAAACCAGTGAGGACTTGAGCCAGTAAATAGTGAGAGAAGTTACACTCCAATAATTATTTGATCAAAGTTCATTAATACAGCAGTAAACTGAAGTTTTTCAGTCTAGATTTTAGATGGAGAAAGGAAATGATGTAGCTTGATAAACCATGACCTTGTGGGTTTGATTTGCAGATGTGTATAAGAATTTGGGTGACAATACATTAACATATAATATGTCCTATGCTGTAATGCCATTGGAAGAGACCAAATCTCACTGTGGAAATAATTCACCATGGACAAGAGGAGTAGAAACAGGTTTGAGAGATTATCTAGACAGCACAGAAAAAAAAAATCTGCTTAAACAATTAAAGATACAAAGAAGAAACAGAATAGGTGCATAATCTTAAAGCATAATCTCAGTAGATGTCTGAAACAGAAGGTTAGGCATAGCTTAACAAAGACTGAGTGAAAGAAACAAATCTATTCAGAATTTAACTCAGAAAGCTAGATACAAAAATATGAGTTAAAAAAAAAAGAAGGAAATATATTGCAAACATTTAGCAACAGAGACCACAGTATTTTTGGTAAAACCTAAATGTTTGAAATAACCATAAATTTCTACAAATAGGAGACTTGTTTTAGTTTTAATATCTTTGTTTAAGACATGTTTGGATTTAGCTTAAAGTATTTACCTATTATTTGATAGTTATGGAAATGTACCTATTATCATTAACAGTATAAACAGTTTTGCAAACTAATTAAATATTGAAAATTTATTTACAGAGCTGGGAAGATAGCTCTACCAATAAAGTATTTGCTGTACAAACATGAGGACCAGGGTTTGATGCCAGAACTCCCCCCCACACACACACACACACAAATGCTAGACATGGTGGCAGACACTTGTACTCTGAACACTGAGGAAGTAAAGACTCAAGGATCCCTGGGACTTTCTGGCCATCCAATCTACCTAATTGATGAGCTCCAGGCCAGTGAAAGATTATATCAAAGGAGGTATATGTTGTTCCTGAAGATGACATCTGAAGTTGTACTCTCTTCTTCACATGTGTGCATGCACACACATTCATATGTGCGCATTAAAAATAAAGGGCCAAAAAGATCATACTATTCTTGCCGAAGATTCAAGTTAAGTTATTATCACCCACTTAGTTGAGTAACTCACAACAGCCTGTAACTCCACTTCTTATGAATCTGATACCCTCCGCTGGCCTCCATGGTCATATACCCACACACATACATATATACACACACATACACATAATTAAATAAAAGAAATCCTAAAAAACTAAAACTTTGTTGATATAAATGCAAAAAGAAAGGTCTAAAAATTGTGTTTCTCATTTTCTTTGCATAAGTAGAGAATGTGTGTGTGTGTGTCCATGTCTTTACACATACATGTGTATGTGTGCAAGTGTGTATGCAATTAATCTACAGTTAGAAAATAAAGTAAATTCATCTTCTGGAAAACAACTCAAAATGCTGCTTTCAGATTTGCAGTTCTTTCTTGATCCAATGATGAGTGCTGAGCGCTGAGGAGAGTAGCTTTGTGATGCTTACAGTTTTGCGGCTTTGAATTCAGAGACAAAAATGTAGAAACCCTAGAGAGGGTTTGGAGTCAGGTAGAGTGAAACATGGATCTCAGATACAGAGCAACTCCCACAAAGAGCTATCATTTGGATTCTGTGGGACCTCTAGCCATTGTGTCCCTCCTCCTTAAAACCATCTACTTGGGACAGCCTCCTGTGAGGTTTGACAGGACACCTAACTTCTGTGAAGACACTAACACTTGTCCTCAGTCCTATTTTGTAGACTGAATTTGATTTCTCAATGCACTAAGTTCCTCCCATGATACACTCTATGCTGTAGGGGACACTGGTAGCCATTTTCAGTGTTCAGCGTAGTGAATCATCCTTAGAGTCACCCTTCATCTATGCTTTGGCTGGGTTCTCCCACTCATTCTGAATCCTCATTCCAGGGGATGAGGCTCACTCATGAGCAGCCAGTTATTCACATGAAAGAAACCTATGAAGCGGGAAAGAATACATTTCCAGTGTGAATTCTGCCTGCAATAAGAAGCTGCCAAACCCTGCCCTAGGTACATAAATGCCATAGACGCATCACCAATGGGTGTTATGAAGGTCCCTTTTCTGTGTCCACTAGTCCTTCTCCAGGTGTGACTTTTTTAAAATCTCCCTCCATGTAAAACCCAATACCTGCCTTTTCTTCAAGTGAGGCTGCAGCCATCTCTCAATTTTCCCAATATTGAAAGTGGGCAGCAAATACTCGCTACCTCATTGGTTTTGCTGTTATTTTATGGAGTTTGTTCTGATTTCTTTATCCATCTGTCATTTATGCCTCCTGCAATGTGGATGTCATCATGAGGGCTTGCATCATGCACACATGAAGGTAGCTAAAGACTACACAGCTAAATATTTTCTCATAAATGTGTAAAACTTAAAAAGAAATTATAAGATACCTTACTTGATCTCTTTGTTCTAATTTGATGCAGTTCACTGCTTGCTTGCTTATTAGAACATAATGAGTTAATTGGTGAGAACCAACTGACCCATTGCTAAGAACATGAGCCATGCCACAAAGAGAGCAAACAGCACAGCTGTACAGAAGAAGAGAGGGGTGCGCTGGGATGTGGGGAAGGCAGCCAGGATTTCCCCTACAGCCAGATCCCTGCATTGCTTTACCATCTGTGAGCACAGTAGGATTCCTCCTTTATAACATATGACTAGTAAACCCTACTCAGCCACCCCTCAAGGGCCTCATAAGGATAAAATAAGACAATTTAAATGGCAGAACTTGATAAACTGTAAAGCATTCCGTGGTGAAGCAAGCTTCTGGGTAAATTTCCAGGGTGAGCATTACACGGCTGCTGGCAGTGACCTATGCTGATGTGCCAGGTCTTTCTCATTCCTGTATGCAGCATACAGCTGCCAGCTGTAGACATCCACATCCTTTTACCTGAAGGTTTTCTCTGAACATTAGCTGAGTGAGATTCTGCTCATGTACATTGAAAGATAACAGTCATTTTCCCTAACCCACAGCCAGCAGTGCTGTGGATGGAGATACCTTAGAAAGCATGTGTTTCTCCAGAGCTGAGAAAATTTCTGAGACATGAAAAGTACCTTCACAGACCTGGAGTGGCACAGTACGATGAGGTGCCCATGATCCTTTGCATGTCTTCTTCTTCTTTTTTTTTTAAGTATCATCCCCTCTCAGTGTGACTCCTGCTCCTGCTTCCTGGAATCAACTCCCAAATCAATGTCTACACTTTTATTCTGATCTTGGAGTTGGTTCCTGAAGAATCAAAATAAAGACACATATCAAATTAGTCTTATGTAGATAATAGAATGCTGATTGGACATGAAAGTTTTATACTGGACAATTACTCCAGAAAATAACCAATGCTTCTTTTTAAGTTATTTCTGAGTGAGTTTTCATTGATTTTGCATAGGGTACCTTTGTTTCTAATTAATTCATTATGTTGCTGGGCTGAGGGTCAGACTTGGCCTGCTTCCAGAGAAAGGTAAAACATAAG
Source organism: Onychomys torridus (assembly GCF_903995425.1). Taxonomy (NCBI): domain Eukaryota; kingdom Metazoa; phylum Chordata; class Mammalia; order Rodentia; family Cricetidae; genus Onychomys; species Onychomys torridus. The sequence continues at coordinate 114,141,064 of NC_050446.1, forward strand.
CAATGCTACCCAGATGTATTTTTCTCAAGCCCTGTCCTGAAGATAGATAATGCTATTAGAAAGTAGAAGCTACAATTAGTATATTTATCAGGAAAATACCCACTAGACTGTGATGAATTTGTGTGTTTGAAGGCAAAAGAGAAAATATGTTCAAGATGCATTTACTTAGCTCCCATTTTTAAAAAGTTCTGTTTTGCACTGAGTTCATTTCTATTGTAACAAACTATTAAACTATGCTGAACTAGCCTTTTAATTGAAATTTAAAAATGATGGTTTGTCATGTTTTGTGAGTATTTTAAAAGTACAATTTCACTTACAGCAATAATATATGGTAATGTCATAATGTGGATAACTATGTAATTTTTGTTGTATTTTACAATTGAATTCAATTTTGGTTAAAGTTTTACCCATCCTCAGGCTCAGGACCATCCTTCTTGCTATTCTCTCTACCTGGAGTCTGTATGACTGGATTGTTATCATTGTTTATATAGTAGAAAGACCTTCCACTATCTAAAATTGTGACTTCCACTATAATAGACACTTGCCATATGTGGATGGTGAGCATGGCCAAAGTGCCATATATGTCTGTGTATGTATGTACATAATGTAATGTAGATTGGATTTTAAAGACTGTGAAAAATAACTAGTAAGGTGAGGTTCAGGAGTGTGTGTGTACACATCTTTGCACATGGGGACACAAATGTGTGGATGTATATGGAGGCCAGAGGTTGACATTGAGTGTCTTCTGCTGCTCTCCATCCTATCTATTGAAGCAAAGTCTTCCACTAGACCCAGAGCTCACTCTTTCAAGCTAGTCTAGATTAAGCTAGATTGCTCCCAAAAGATCCCTGTCTCTGCCTCCCAAGTGCTGGAACTATAGGCATCTTTCAAGCCAGCCAGCTATATGTTGACTCTAGGAATCCAATTCCCAGTTTTTATGCTTGAATAGCAATTGCTTCATACACTGAGTCATCTACCTAATCCACTAATAAGTTTTGAATTGATTATATGTTTAAATACTTTGGGATATACTGAGTTTAATATCTATTACCTCCTCTTTCTTTTCTTGATATGACCACCAGACAGTTTTAAAATTCATATGTGGCCCTTATTTGTGGACAATGTATTTCTGCCATTTAATAGAGACCTAAAGTAATCCCCTTGATCTGTTTCTGGAATGATGCAAATAAATCACCAATTGTTGACCTATTTAAGTTTCAGGGAGCTTGTCCAACAAATGTATTCTTCATTAGCATCTGGCTCATGGTAAAGCAGAAAGCATAGTTCACAAAATAAGTTGTAGACAGAATAAAGTTATGAGTGATCCAGGACTGGCAACTCTACCTCTTTGGTGTGCTCAATGGGTTAATGAGCTACCTTACTTGCTCCTGGAAGGACAGTGGTAGTAAAAATGTAAAACTCTTGGTGTCACCTGGCAAAAAGTCACCCATGCACCCAACATAGATGCAGCTCAGCAGAAATTGTCAGTCCCAAGGAAGCCAATGACTCAGAATCAAAAACTAAGGTGACTAACTGGGATAAAAAACTATCTCTAACTCACCTTATACCTAGCAAACAATGATTACAACCATAAAGTAGAGGTATGGCTTCAGAAAAGTCACCACTAATTGTATCCTATAACAGCCCCAAATGGCCAGCTTTATGTTGTGTAAGTGATAGAACTGAGCTTCAAAGCTGACAACTCTACTAAGATGAATGGGAAAATTCATACTCCATTCACCACTATTGCTACTAGATTTTCCAGACCAAAGACAAAGACTCTGTCTAGACCAGCTCAAAATGGAATTACACTTTGCCTTGAATTGGTTGTATCCTGTGCAGATATTGAACAGTCTTGCCTGGCCATGGCCAGTGCTTTATATGTCATATGATAAAGTCTACTTTACCTGCTTGTTCTCTAAAAAAAAAAAATCAAGACTTCTATCTTCAAAGAACTGGAAGACCATGTAGTTTTCAATTAATTTATAAATTTCTAGGGTTCAAATTCTTTTTTGCCTAATGACTTATCAAAAGGCTTTTAAACCTTAACTCCTTTGTGTCCCTCATTATGGATTTGTCTATTACTACTGTAAAATAGTTTCATTACAATGAAAAAACAGGGTTTTACATATATATACTTTATAAGCTAGGCTTCCATGAGATGGAAATTATTTCAAAAGAAACATTTTAAGCTTCTCCTCTATCATGAGGATAAAGAATATATTCTACTTAGAGTTTTGACTAGTTGATATTAGAAACCTGAAGAGTTTCTTTCTGTCATTTTGATATTAGTCTCTATGTACAGTAAATACTCAGTTGCTTAAGGAGTTCTACATGTTTTAATTGTGTAAATAATGTCATCAATCAAGGCTACTATAAGCACATAACACAGGCTAGGAGGCTTACAAACACAGGAATAGATTTTTCCAGCTTTGAAGGCTGAAAGTTCAAGAGTACAGAAACACTGTGGTCCAGTTCTCATGAAGACCCTGTCCCAGGGTGCAGACTCCTAACTTCTCATAATATTTTAAAGTGGCAAATAAAAGAAAGACAAAAAGAAAGACAGATTGAAGAAGATGTAGAGGGAGAAGAAGACAGAGAAAATAATGAGTTCTCTGTGAAGCTCCTATTATTCACTTTCAGTGCTGGAAACTGAACTCAGTGTACTACATGTGCTAGGTAAGTGAGCTAAATCCTTGGTCCTGGTTGTCCCTTTCCAAAGACATAAAACTTCAGAGCTCTTCCTGCATCAACTAATTGCCACCAAAGTCCCTTGATACTAATGGCATCACATTGGGGAGGGCATGTGGAATGGCATATGTATAGAGAAAAAAATATATGCATGAAGTCCATTCACACATTGCAAACATTTAGTATGATAGATACCTCCTTGACCAATTTTAAATGAATATTTATTTGTAATTTCTGTGTCATCCTGCAAGTCTTTATTGTTACTCATGTTTTTTATAAATAGTTTCTGAGTAACAACAGATATACTTTATTTCATACTTCCATCAAAATCTCCTTCCTTGGATGCATCTCTAACCAACCCATAAACCCTAAACCTAAACCTGTCCTAACTTTAAGCCTAATTCTACCCTAACCCAAACCTAATCCCAACCCTAACATTCACCCAACCCTAACCCTAACAATACACAATGTTTTACAGTTCATACATTCAACCCCACCAGTAAGTACAAAAGATTTGGACCCTGCACTCACAAAACTGTTCTGTAGCTAAAAGGTTTTCTGTGTCCCACCTGGTCTGTGGCTGCTCAGACCCAAGTAAACACACAGAGGTTTATATTAATTAAAACTGCTCAGTCATTAGCTCAGGTCTACCACTGACTAGCTCTAACACTTAAACTCAGCCCATTTCTGTTAATCTATATGTTGCCACATATTCCATGGCTTTTCCTGTGTGCCATTACATGCTGCTCCCTGGATGGCAGACTGGTGTCCCCTCACTCAGCTTTCCTCTTCCCAGAATTTTCATTGTCTGCTTATCCCACCTATACTTCCTGCCTGGCTACTGGCCAAGCATTTTATTTATCAACCAATCAGAGCAACAAATTTACAGCATACAGAGTGACATTCCCATCATTTCCCCTTTTCTTTCTATTTAAAAGGAAGGTTTTAACTTCAACAGCAAAAAATTACACATAATAGAACAGTTATCACTGCTCTAGTGTGAGAGAAAAACAAACCTGTTTGTTTTGTCTCTGTATTTAACTTAAATGGCCCTTGAAGGGAAGGAGCACATTCCTTCCTACATCACAAAGAAGATTATCAGAAATGCCTCTGAAGGAGTGAATAGATGGCTCAGTGGTTAAGAGTACTTGTTGCTCTTGCAAAGGACCTCAGTTCAATTCCCAGAACCCACACAGCAGCTCACCACCATCTGGAATCCCAGTTCTAGGGAAGCCAACACTCTCACCTGGCCTCTCAGAGCACCAGGAATGCATGTGTTACACATATTTACATGGAGGCAAAAACACTCATACACATATATAAAATTTAAAAATATTTTAAAATTATTTTAAAGTAATACCTTTGAAAATGTCCATTGTCTATTAAATGGATTTTATAACCATATCCAAAATTGACTTTGCATATTGTGAGAATCCAACTCCCAACTTTTGAAAAGTTCTTAGGTGGAGGAGAGAAGAATGAGAAAATATCAGATAAAAAGGGAGGCCTAGACAATGAGAAGAAAAAAAGAAACACAGGATAGCTTTGGGAGGGCCTGGGTCAATACCCACCATCCACTTCATTTATTTCTAAAGGGCTTTTTATAATATGCCAAGGGAGAGGCAAAAGAATTCCCTCTTGCCAGATCAAAGCAGACTATACAGCCAAGTGTAGACCCTTCCAAACACCTGGTAAACATACCTGTGATCAAACCATCCATTATACAGCCCTGCTGGGTAAAGCAAGCCCAGACTCTCTGACCCTGAATAAGTTCTCAGTAGGAAGCACCTGTGGGCTCCCACAGGTCCCCCTTCTTAATAATAAAAAGTGAGGGTACAGAGATTAATTCTATTCAGCTCTGAATCAGCTTTCCATTAAGAGCTTGCAAATTCTCTGGAACTACCATAACATTATTCCTGCTCCCTTTGTCTGCCACAGCTCCCAGTAAAGGAGTAGAGGATGACCAAGATAGATGGCCTTTTTGAGTGGATCTAAGATGCCCTACTGCAGTCTTAGCTGCACCAAGCCCTTTTTTTACATTACTAAACTCTTGATGCAACCACATCAAATAAATCAGTAAACTCCTGATATAACTGTATCAAACCTAAGAACTCCTTAGCATCACCATTAACATTAACAGATTAACATCATAATTCTAGCATAAATATAATCACAATTATCACAAACTTACATCCAAATGTTAACTCTCTATAGAACTATTTACAAACTTTAGCAAAAATCCAAAAACAATTTCTCAATAGATCTTTTTGCATTTCTTGCTAGCAAAACATAAGGTACATTAACACTAGTTAACATTAATCTACTCAAGGGACAATAAAATATTTTTAAATTAAAAAGACTGAGGAATATTAACTTCCCCTGTTCTATAATTTTTTAAGCTTCATCTTAAGTCTGAGTAGGAAAAACAATTTTCCCCATTTCTACACAATACCAGTTCCATTTCTACACAAACAGTTTGTGAGTCACCACAGTTAATAAAGCACATATGCATATACAAAAAATTCCATTACAATTGAACCACTCCTGTCCATCTCATTTCTTAAGTCTGAAAAGTTAAAAAACCCAGTTCTGGTACCAGTCTTAAATGTCTTCTGAGTGCTTGAAATCAGAGCCTGGCTCAACAGCTGCCCTGGAGTCCGTGTATAGTCTAAGTTGTAATGACTCTGAAGCAAATGGCTCCAAATATGAGGAGTTCCATTACCAAAACTTATTGCAGTTCTCCTTGTCTGCAACAATTCAGTTCAAACCAGCATCTCTGGAGCCTTGCTCTTAGCTACAGAGGTACTTTCAGTTAGCCTTCCCTTAGGCAAAAGCTGCTCCAGGACAAAAGCTGCTAGTGGCTAGTGCAGAGTCCTCTTGGAGAAAGCACTTCTTGCAGCCAGCATGAACCACAAAGCTGTCCCTCAAAGGAGCCACCAGCAAATAAACTGCACAGCTTTTACTGCTGGCTCCATTCAGCCTTCACAGTCCAAGTCTGTCTGCGCCTCCTGTAACTGGATCGTCCTCCCAGGACCCCTGTATCATGAGGCCTGGAGGGCTCTCTAACACCTTGCTCTGAACAACTGAATGCTAAACTCCACTATGAGCTCTCAAGCAACACCTCAGATCCAGGAGGAAAACTAGCTGCTATGAGCTGTGGCTTCCTCAGGTCCCATGACTTGCTCTGCTGGTGGCCTGGCCAGCAGCACTCAGAGTCCAGGAAGCTTCTGTGGGCTGCCAGGACTGCAGAGCTGATTGCCACCTTCAGGGCAGCAGTCTCAGTCACACAGCCTGAAGCTCTGTAGCTGCATGCTGCTGCTAGGGACTCAGACCTTGTATAACTCATTGCAGGGAAGATTTTAATACCTCCACTGCTTTCTCCATGCTGGGGCTCATCCCACCCTGGCATTCTATCAGGCAGCAGTTTTCCCACGGGTCCTGCATCACCTTTCCCATGGTTCTGCCCTTGGGGATGCTGTCTAGCCTCCACAGGAACCTTGGTGTCCCCAGAATACACTAAAGCTCAGAGCTGCCTGTTCCCTGGCCCCCTGGCATCTTTTTCTGGAAGCTTTGTCTCTCCACTCTTGACCTCCAGCTGCCAGCTCTGCTCTCTGCCCATGTTCTTCCGGGCTCCCTTACTCAGCTCCAGTCCAACTCCCAGTGACAGACCTGCTCTGGTCACTGGAGTCTGAGGTCTCTGCTGCATTCTCACCACCACTGCTGCTCCTCACGTTGGCTTTTTCACAGCAGAAAGTACGTAGACCCTCACTGCTAGGGCCATCTCTCTCCACATCTGCTGCTGATGACACAGTGATGCCCCTGCAGCTGCTGATGCTTGGTCAGCCAGTGCTCCTGCTGCTGCTTGCTCTTATGGTGGGGGTTCTGAAGTTGCTCTCTCATGCCAAGTCTGCAGTGGCTGCTCAGTCACAGACACTGCTTTGTGTGTCCCAGGTCCAGCTTGGGAAAACCTACTCTACTTTAAGTTACTATTATACCTGAGTCATCACAATATCCCTATACCTAAACCTACATTTCTCAAGCTCTATGACTTACTTATATTACACTTTTAGACTTAACTTAGTAGATAGATAAAGATTAAGAGAGACAGAGAGAGACAGAGACAGAGACAGAGAAACAGAGACAGAAGGAGATACTTGCTGCAGCCTAACTTTAACTACTCTGCTTTATATTTACAATTTTACTCCTGAAGAATAGAATATTACCAACTCCTTTAATTAATTACTAGACATGCCCCCTGCTCTGCAATGTTACTTCTCTTTAGTCCATGTTCAGGGTACCATCTGTAGGGGTCCAGCTCCCACTTTTTGAAGGGTTCTTAGGTGGGGGAGAGAAGAATTAAAAAATGATAGAATGAGAGACCCAGACAATGAGAAGAAAGACAGAAACACAGGGTAGCTTTGGGAGGGCCTGGGTCAATACCTACCAGCCACTTTGTTTATTCAAAACAGCAAAAGAGCTCCCCCTTGCACAATCAAAGCACATCATACAGCCAAGTGTAGACCCTTCCAAACACCTAGTAAACAAACACACCCGAGGGGACATCATCTATTATGTAGCCCCGCTAAGCCCAGATTCTCTGACCCTGAGTAAGTTCTCACTAGGAAGCCTCTGTGGGCTCCCACAGCATATTGGCCTCTAGAATTCTGAGTTGAGATTCTCAGGGCAGTGTTATCTAATGGGGGCTGGAGTCCCTATGACCTCTGTCTTCATTGTGTCCGGTTGTGGTTTTCTATAATGGTCTTTATTTGCTGTGAAGAGAAGCTTCTTTGATGAGGAGTGGTAGCTACACTTATTTATGTGTGGGTATAGGGATACGGTTTAGAATGTAGCTATGAATTACACTGTTCTAGCAAAGTAGTGATAGTAGATTCTCTTCTAAGATCCATGGACTCAGTACCACTGGAGAGTTGACTAGGTTTCTAGTACCAGTCATGATTTCCCTCCTGTTGAGTGAATCTTAAGTCCAATTAGACAGTTGTTGGTTACCACCAATATGGGAATACTTCTTATTGTACCTTTATGGATATCTTGACATTCAACTCATTGTTGTGGTTAATAGATGTCACAGCTGAATAGGACTTCTTCCCTCCCTTGGCAGATTGCATAATACTCTCTGGCACAGTGGAAGCTAGGCTGAAGGTTGGAGACTTTCAGATTAGATCCAGCTTGAATCACTGAATCTTTTGTCTCTCATGTCATAAGTATTCATTGTCTTCAGCAACAGGGACTTATATCCAACTTCTGAGAGGCAACCAAGGGTAATAGCAATATTCTATATTGTTTGGGACACTCAGGCTGCCCTGACAAACCACTCAAAAGGAAGCTTCTCATGCCTGGAAATGGGAGTTTGGTTACTGTATGATTCTTGTTAGCCTCAGAAGTAACATAACTTCTACTTAGATGTATTGTACATAATTTTAGGTAAATATAAAATAGTATTATTCCTTAAGGCTTTCTCAAACAACCTTGGTGTTATGTGTCCACCCTCCCTCCTTCTCCTTCTATATTGATTGACCTCCTCCCTCCCTCCCCCCCTCCCTCCCCCTCCCTCCTTCCCTTCCTTCCCCCTTCCCCCCTCCCTCCCTCCTCCCTCCTTCTCTCCTTCCCTCCCTCTCTCCTTCTCTCCCTCCCTCCTTCTCTCCTTCCCTCCCTCCCTCCCTCCCTCCTTCTCTCCTTCCCTCTATCCTTCTCTCCCTCCCTCCTATTCTCTCTCCCTCCCTCCCCAATTGGTGCTCCTTCCCTGTTTTTAGATACATCTATAGCACAGCTCCTGTCTCTATAGCTCAGGGAATTGTTGTGAAATATTCCTTTATACTGTATGAAGATATGTCACTATGATTGATTTCATAAAAAGCTAAGTAGCCAATAGCTAGGCAGGATTTTCAGGGCAGAGGGAACACTGGGAAGGAGGGAGGAGATACCAGGAGATGCAGAGAAAGTAACATGGGCAAGACAGAATAAAGGTAACAAATCCACTTAAAAGAACATAGATTAAAAGATGTGGATTAATTTAAGTTATAAGAACTAGTTAAAAACAAGCCCAAGCTATCAGCTGAACTTTCATAATTAATAAGACGTCTCTGTGGTTATTTGGGAGCTAGCAGGTAGGACAGACAAAGACTGCCTACAGCAAATATTATGGAAGAGGGGATGGAAAGATTGGAAGAACCAGAATACCAGGAAGTCCACTGTGAGACTCTCCTAGAAATGGCTACATAAACAAGACCTGAAAAATGACAATATCAGTAGACATGCTAATGCAAATGGGGCAAGGAATCTCATAGGATCCCACCTCTGAACAAGGAACCTCATAGGATCCCACCTCTAAACAAGGAATCTCATAGGACCCCACCTCTAAACAAGGAATCTCATAGGATCCCACCTCTAAACAAAAGACCACAGGAAACTAATGATTCCTGAGTGAGGGAGTATTAATCTCTCCCAAGAATGAGCTCCATTATTGGTTAACCAAAACCTAGTGGTCAGCCCTGACTATATACAAACAACAAAAATGCACTCAAAAGGTAGCATTTATCTATTTGAGCATATATATACATATATATGTATGTAACAATAATAACCAAATAAAAAGAGGTTATCAATTTGAGAAAGAGGTGAGAGACTTAGAAGGACTGGAAAGAGGGAGCATAGGAGGAGCTGGGGGGAAAGAAAAGTAAAGGAAGAAGTGGTACGATTATATTTTAATTAGAAATATATTAAAAATAAGGGGTTGGGGATTTAGCTCAGTGGTAGAGCACTTGCCTGGCAAGCACAAGGCCCCGGGTTCAATCCTCAGCTCCAAAAAAGAAAAAAGAAAAAGAAATATATTAAAAATAAAACCAAAAGACACACACACTTACACACACACACACAAAATTATTTACTTGACATGAAAAAAAAATTTCCAGTGAAGAAGTGAACCGTAAGCCTTGGGAATTGGAGTGAGGGAAACAACCGACACAAAACAGGCAAAGCTGCTAGGCCTGAGCCCAAGAGCCTAGGGATTCAGAGTCAAGTTACTGCGGTACCTTTGTGACAGGGATTCTAGCCCAACAAAGCTGTCCTGTGCTGGAGACTACCCATTTTGATGTCGTCCTTTCTTCACTATTGCACTTAGAGTTATCCAGCTTTACCTAAGTCACAGTAGCGAAGCTCAGTAAATTGGTGAATGCATTCCTAGACGTTCATGTCAACTAAAGTTTCCCTCTTATAGCATGAAACTTAAAAGTATTTTTTAATGAAACTCAAACCCAAGGCCAGTTATTGGGGTGAATGCTGGAAGATCAGAGAAGCAGAACAAGCCATGGCTATCTCACCTTGCTAGTTCCTCAGGTGATCTTGTTTCCTCAGGCTGGAAGCTTCTGAGTCCTCATCCACATGAATCTCAGCTGAACTGTGTTGCTCCAAAGCCTGAACGCTTAACCAACCAAATGTTTAACTAACTACATGCTTTACTCCTTACTTCCTGGTCCTCACGCCTTATATACCTTTCTCGTTCTGCCCCCACTCCCTGGGACTAAAGGTTGGGTTTCTGGGATTAAACGTGTGGGTCACCAAGTTTAGCTGTTTCTAAAGTGGCCTTGAACACACAGAGATCCACCTGGCTCTGCCTCCCAAGTGCTGGGATTAAAGGTGTGTACTACCACCACCCAACTTCTGCTATAGCTTGCTCTGACCCATTTTCTAGCCACTATTTCTGGCTCTGTTCTAGTGGCTGTCTGTTCTCTGACCCCAGATAAATTTATTAGGGTACACAATATTGTTGGGATCACAATACCACCACACCCTCTCAAAACTGACTCCAAGTAAATGAACCAGCAAAATTCCTCTCAGAACATATTCATATGAGTTTGTTTTCCAAAACTTAAAAAAAAAATGGATTTTCTTTAAATTGTGTTTTTACCTTTTGGTAGTGCCAGGGAACAATCCCAGGGTCTTGTGTCACTTAGCTGTCACCCAACTTTGCTTTTTGAGACAGGATCTCACTATACAGCCCAAGCTGGCTTCATACATGGGGTCATTCTACCTCCACACTCTTGTCGTGTTAGGTTGAACTTCTCCTGAACCGGTCACACTGCAGAGAATATCTCCTCTACTGCAATTAACCTTAAATTGCTTCCTGGAATTGATCAATCTCAAGGACAATTAATAAGCCTCAGCAGCTCATGAACTGTCACTGTCCATCTCCCAGCCTCACTTTTACAAGATACTTTCTGAGGTTGTCTAGTTCCTACTATCCTGTGAAGGAAGCAGTAAAGTACCATATTTGAAGCTGGAGAAAAGCACCATTCTTGTTTGGCTCGAACTGTTTGGGGGGCACCCAGGCAGGGGAATCAGGATCTCTCCCTGGTCTATGGTCAGGCTTCTGGAATCCAGTACCTGTGGTGTGACGCCTTGTACAGCCTTGGTGCAGTGGTAAGGGGCTTGGACCTGCCTAGGCTCAGTGTGCTGGGCTCTGCTGACTCACCATGGGAGACCTCGATTTGGGGGATGTGAGGATGCAGGGTGGCTTGGGAAAGAGGGCTGGGGGCTGGGAGGAGTGAGAAGCGGGGATCTGTGGATAGTATGTGAGTGAGTAGAAAATATCTTAATAAAGAAAAATGAAAAAAAAAAAAGAAAGAAAAGCACCGTTCATAACTAGTTTGGATTTCTTTGAAACAATCGTACTTCATCCATCTAAATCTAGTTCATAGAATAAAAAAAAACTTAAAGAAATAAAAGAAAACCAAAAAGCATCAAGAAAATGATCAAAGAAGGAAAGTAACTTATAAGGTGAATTTGTCCTAATGTGGATTTTTGTTACCCAGTGAGGGGGAGGAACTAGGCTGAGGCTTCATTAGCTGTAATGATAATTACATCCATTTTCAAATAGGCTATTATCCCAAAGGCTTGAAGTGCACTATAAACATTAATTAATTTAAGCTCTGGGTAGCCCAGTACCATTATGCCTTTTGTAAAGAAGACTAAACTGAAGTGAGCAGTGATCAAAAGTGAAGTGGTTTCCCAGGGCGCATTCAGCCAGCCTGCAGAGCTGTAAACAAAACCCAACCTGAATGACAGATCTGGTAGCCCTCAATGGCTCAGAGGACCAGGAGCGGAGGCAGAGGAAGTGAGTATATGGCTATGTTTCAACCAGACTTGAAACCAGTTTTACTAATTCTATTTAATAGTAAATAAACACTGTGACATGACCAATCAAATGAACCTCCCCCTTGTAGCTGACAATGACCTTCTCGTCCCAATTTCTTTTTAAGGCAAGACTTCTCAAATTTGATTATGCATCCATGTCACCTAGGAGTCTTGTTCACCTGCAGATTCTGAATCAGCACGTTGATGGTAAGGCCAGAATCTTCACAGAGGCACGCTCCTGGCCATGCTGATGTAATGGTGGATGCCTTGTGTGACTATGCCTGTGTTATTTTCCTTCTTGACAAGTTTTTCTCTGTCTAACCCTGTTCTGTCTGGCCTTTTCCAGTACCCATGTGCAATCGTTCCTTCCTCCTGCCCCTTCAGAACTGGTGCATCATATTTACAGATGGGAGCAGGTCTTCAAGTGCTCAGTTCTAGGAGTTCTGACCTTATTTGGAATTTAGAGACAGAGTTGCAAGCATCGTGTGCTGCAGCTATCAGGCTGAGATCTGGCTCACCTGCCCTTTGATCCCAGCATGGAGACTGCCAGTGCTTTGAGCAGTCTGGCCTTGGCTCTTCCTACAAAATGCACGAGGGGAATTTCACGTTGTGATATTTATTATACACTATAAGTATTTTTAGTATTTCTCAGCCTTTCCTTAAAGAGGAAGCACTCAATTAGAAAGAGGAAGCATCAGAGTGCACAAATCTGTACTGTTTAAGCAATGAAAGAATATGATTAAGAAGCAAGGCATGGATTGCATTTGAACAATCTCAAGACACAAAGACAGAGAAACATTTAATCCTTCAATCATGATTCTCTTTTTTTCCTACATGAAGATCAGCATCTGGACATTTAAAAACGTTTCAGTAAAAATTTCCAGTTTTTCACCATAAACAAACTAATTTACTGGGGGCAGAGTTATCTATAATGTATGCAGCAAATTGTCCAGGATACAGGATTGAATAGAATTCAGAAAAACTGTCTAGTTCATAATCACACACAAAGAGGTAAGAACCTTCAGAAATACCCCAGGGAGGAGTCACACAGAGTACACTGAGCCTAGAATTTTACAAGCTGGGGGAGAACAGAGCCAGATGAAATGGAGCCTACTGTCACACACCAGAAAGATCCGTGGTGAGCCTCGGGGTCTCATTATTACAAATAATTATTCACACACTACACAAGAAAAGAGAGGAAGCAGGGAGGACCAGAGCATTGAGGGAACCCTGGTCAGAGATGACTAACACTTGGCTTGAGAGGCTGGCCCTGGAGACTGGAAGAGGGTGAATTCCAATTCTGTCTGGAAGCAAAGAAAGAGCAGGGCTTTATGATGGATGAGCTGTGTGGTGGGTAGAACTGCCACTTAGCATTTTACATGTCATAATTGTTAACACAAATTTTTAAATATTGTCAAACAATTAAAAAATTTAAAAAATTTTAAAAAAATCACCAAATGCTGCTTAGGCTACTAAAAGTTAAATGCACAAATGTTTATGTATAAAGAAAGACAATGTGGAAGAGAAAATGGGGAATAATAGAACACTAATAGCACAGACACTAAGATCTACAATTAATAAATGGGACATCATGAAACTGAAAATCGTCTATAAGGCAAAAGACACCGTCAATAGGACAAAACAGCAGCCTAAAGAATGGGAAAAGATCTTCACCAATCCCACATCTGACAGAGGGCTGACTTCCAAAATACAAAGAACTCAAGAAGCTAGATAGCAACAAACCAAATAACCCAGTTAAAAATGGGTATGTGTCTAAACAGAGACTTCTCAACAGAACCTCAAATGGCTGAGAAACACTTAAAGAATTGTTCAGCATCCTTAGCCATCAGGGGAATGCAAATCAAAACAACTCTGAGATTCCACTTTATACCTGTCAGAATGGCTAAGACTAAAAACACAAACGAAAGCTCACGCTATAGAGGATGTGGAGCAAGAACACTCCTCCATTGCTCCTTGAGTGTAAATTTGTACAGCCACTTTGGAAATCAACATGGCAGTGGCTTCTCAGAAAACTGGGACTAGAACTCAAGACCCAGCTATACGCAAAAATGTCTCAATGATACTGCAAGGACACTTGCTCAACTATGTTCATAGCAGCTTTATTCATAACAGCCTGAACCTAGAAACAATCTAAATGTTCCTCACTTGAAGAATGGATAAAGAAAATGTGGTGCATTTACACAATAGAATATTGCTCAGCTGTTGAAAACAATGACATCATGAAATTTGAAAGGAAACGGATGGAACTAGAAAAAAAAAATCATGCAGAGATCCAGAAAGACAAATGTGGTACATACTCACTCATAAGTGGATATTAGCTGTAAAATAAAGGCCACAATCCACAAACCCAGAGAGGAGAGGAAATAAGCAGTGCTCAAGGGGGGCATTCGGATCTCCCTGGGAAGGAGAAATAGAGGATTTTATGGGTGGACTGGAGGCAGGTGAGGATGGGAACCTGAGGGATGAGGTGAGCGGGGAGAGTGCTGAAAGAGTCAGCTGACTGGAGAGGGAGTCATTTGGAGTCAGGTAGAAACCTGATGCAAGGGAAATTCCCAGGAATCTACAAGGATGGCCCCAGCTAAGACTCCTAGTAAAGGTGGATGGCCTGACCTGGCAGAGACCCACAGTCGAACATTAGGCTGAGCTGGGGGGATTCTGCTGAAGAGAGGGGACTCTGTGCATCTATGTGACAGCTGTGTCACTTGGTCTTCTTGTGGGACTCCTAACAGTGGGAGCAGGAGCTGTCTCTGACCCCTTCACTGGCCTTTGAGACCCTGTTCCTCATACTGGGTCACCTTGCCCAGCCTTAATACAAGGTGGGTACTTAGTCTTACTCCAAAGTTGACATGCCATGTTTTGTCGATATCTCTGGGAGGCCTGCCCTTTTCTGAATAGAAATGGAGGAGGAGTGGATGGGGGAAAACTGAGGGAAGCTGGGGTAGTACTGGGTTGAGAGGAGGGAGAGGAAACTGTAGTCAGGGTGTAAAATAAATATTTTTTTTTAAAAAAGGAAGAAAAGAAAGACGATAAGAAGAAGAAATAGAATCAGATTGTTCACTATGGGTGTTCAGAAATATCACACCAAGATAAGTCTAACCTGCTCTGAAATGACAGACTGTAAGAACGTAAACATGAAGAAAAGTGTGGGATGGAGCAGCGCAAAACTGTGGGTTGTTAGTAAACTTTTGTGGATATCCTCGTTTCCTGGCTATAGTCCACCCACAATTCTAATCCAGTCAGAGTGTGCCGACAAATACCGAGTACATGGTTCTGCAGGTATGCAGAGAGAACATGCTCTGAGCCATGGCTGGTGACCCTATTGACTGCTGATTCAGACTTTCAACACTGTAGCCCTAAACACAGTGTTAGGAAGTGGTGTGGAGCACTTCAACACTTCTGCAAACACAACAGCTACCACTATGTTCAAGAGCACAGAGAATCAAAAAATGTAAAGTAATGAGGACACAGGAGTATGACCTTTGCTCTTTATATAATTTATGTAATTGCACATTTTCTTGTGCAATTCCGAACAATGGATGTATTTAAAAAGAAGCTTGCAAACATTTGGGGAATTTAACAGTTGCTCTCAAAAGTCAGGACACCACTGTGATTTCACTGTAACACAGTACTGTGTGTTTTGTCGGACTCCCTCAAGACAAATGAAAATATTAGGTTTACCCTTTGAATTCTAGAAAAGGTCTATCTTACTAGAATTTTCATTCAGCATTACTAGCCAAATTATACACACAGTAACCACATGCAATAAGCTGGACAGTTATATGGAATGTTACTGTCAAGTTTCAGACTAGAATCTAACTGAATTAATGCACACAACCAGAAGAAAACATTATCACCCTCAGTTTGTAAGAGAAACTATGGTACAGAGGTTATTAGAATGTTGGTAATGCCAGTTTGAACCCTATCTCTAAAGTTGATAGATAAATTAAAACATAGTAAAATCTCTGTCATCATAAATGTGCTTATGTCTGGATTTGGAATACAAACACCTATCTGACTGTTCATAGACAAGATTTTAAGATCATGTGCAGATACTAGAAGAATTTACATTTTCAGCTGCCTCAGAGCACTTGGAATAACCATCTACTTTAGTCAGACTTACCTTTATCTATAAAAATGATTGCAATATGACAAAGCAATTATTTGATTCAGTTACTATTGAAAATAGCTACAGTTTTAATTAGGAACAATTCAGCATACATTTTTATGACCAATGCCTATTTCTCTTCACGCCATACTTGCAGGGAATTAAGTTATAAGAACAGTTTATATGCCTATAAAAACCACAACTTCTGCTAAATGGGAAACAAAGAAGGTAATTTGTACTGTCAAATCATCTTTTTAAACTTGGGAGGAGGAATGGGGGCTGGGCGGTTCAGAGTAAAAGATGAAAAACAGAGGAATAATCCATCTTTTGAAACCACTTTTGACCAGATTCCTTAAATTCAGTCTGAAACTCCAATAAACGAAGGGTCCACAGGCTTGAAAGTGTGCAAGCAGTTGTCACAGCATGTCTTGCCGGATACAACTTCACAACGTCTCTTTCCATAAGACTTAATGATGCTCCAAGACTCCTGAGAATCCTCACGAATATAATAACTCTAATACTATTACTCATTTACGTTCACAGACAGACTTACTCAGTCTTCCGGGTGCTGATTGCACTTACATTGCCTAGCTTTGCTTCAGGTGCTTTAATCTCGAGTCTAAAATCATTCAATTGCTTCCACAACAGAATCCCCCACCTCTGAAGGGAGGTGGGTGCCAGATTCCTCAGAGGTCTGAATTGTTCTGTCTGTCTGAGCTACTCATATCCAATTATTTTATATCAACAGCTTACAGTTTTCCTTTGCTATTTCTAGGATCCTCTGTAGGCCTTTTTCAAGAGTCCATTCTAGCCATTTGTGAAATTTTTAAAAAAAAATTTTTTTCACTTGGGCACAGAAATATTTCTGGGACCACCTTTAACAATTTTAACAGTGTGTTGTGCAAGAAGGTATTTGTTTTGTGTGCTGGGGGTGTGGGCAAAATTTCTTTATCCTTGTAGGATGGCATTTCCTTCCAAGGCAAATTAATTCCACTGTGAAATTGAGTGAGTAGCTGGTAGGTTAGAAACCTTAAGTCCTAATAGGCCTAAGATAATCTGTCTGAAAAATAGTGAGGGCACATTCATCGGCCCAGGGCCACCTTCACTAGAACCTGACTGGAATAATAGGAGTAAAGGAAGGTAGATGGCAATGACTATCACTAGGCCCAAAGGCACTGGGCTTCGTCAGGATAGCTTCATTGTCTCCTGCCCAAAAGGAGTTGCCTTGGTTTTCATAGTTTCCAAAAAGGCTTATTACTGAAGTCTGCTCCACATGTCTTTCATCCTTTTTTGAGTCAGTAGATGCCCCACGGCAAAATTTTAAGAATCACACAATTTTTCTTAAGGTCATGACTCAGCCCTGACATGCCATTGATTCTACCCTCATGCCATTACCCCAAATAAGACACATGGTATGTGAAGGTTAACCAGAGAAACAGCCAACAGGATGTGTATATGGTTAGAAGTTATAGCTATTGATATCATCACTGGTGGAATAGATACAGGAAGAAAATTTGTTATAAGGAATTGAGTGGTATAACTATGAGCTGAGAAGTCTGTTGGTGCTCTGGGAACTGAAACCCAGGGAAGTGGTGAATTTACTCTCTGCTTGGTCGATAGAACTGGGACATCAGTCCTCTGCCCTTAGCTGACACTTACACCATCAGTTCTCCAGTATAGTGGGCTATAAAAGAAATCACCACTACTACTACTCTCTTTCTGTACCTCTGTAATGTACCTTCACAGCTCTTCCCATCAGGAACCTGAGGCTATTTGCCCTTACTTTGAAAATGGTCTACTTTTTGTGACTGCTGTAGACCACAGAATTCAGCATGCTTGGAGTCGAAATTCAAGATCTTTGTGCCTTCCTATTGAACATTGTTCAAAGGAAAGTCCAAGCTAGCCTGATAGAAATGAGACACCACTTCTAACAGGGTTGTGTGGACACAGCTGAGGTTATCTCAGACCCAACAACACCTAGCCTACTTGCAACTTGATTATAGTTGCATGAGTGAGACCATTGAAATCAGCAAAATTACCCAAGTAACTCATAAACTTGTGGAACATATTGTTTTAAGGTGTTAAAATTTAGTATTGCTTTGTATTAATTAGTTTTCTGTTGCCATGATAAAATACCACGACCAAGGCGATGTATGGAAGAAACAGTTTATTTTGGCTTGTGGTTCCAAAGAGATGAGAGTCCATCACAGCAGGCATCATAGCCTCAGGCATAACAGCAGGAGCAGAAACCTGAGAAATCACATCCTAAACCATAAGTCTTATGCAGAGAAAGTCAACTGGAGGTAGAGCACAGCTATTAACTCTCAAAGCCCATATCCAGTGATGTGCTTCCCCCAATAAGACCACACCTCCTAAGCCTCCTCAAACAGTGCCACCAATTGGGGTTCAAGTGTTCAAAGATGCCTGAGCCTAAGAAGGCATTTCTCATAATGCTGTGGGATAATGCTTTTGTACACTGGTTTAATAAAACGCTGATTGACCAGTAGCCAGGCAGGAAGTAAAGGCGAAATGGAGCATTCTTGGAAGGAGAATTCTGGGAAGAGGAAGGGCAGAGTCATGAGTCACCAGCCAGACACAGAGGAAGCAAGATGGCAAGGCAGAACTTAGAAAAGATACCAAGCCAAGTGGCTAAACTTAGATAAGAATGATGGGGTAATTTAAGTGTAAGAGCTAGTCAGTAATAAGCCTGAGCTAATGACCAAGCAGTTATAAATAATATAAGCCTCTGTGTGCTTATTTGGGGGTTGTGAGTGGGAGAGATTTGCCCCAATCACCAGCCAGCCAGGACACAGGAACACTTCTGACTACACTAAAATAGTGTCACCAATTGGGAGTCAAGTGTTCAAATGCCTGAGCCTAAGAAAGCATTTCTCATGTAAGCCACCGCATGCTTGTTACACAAAAACAGTCATTATTGACACAAAGAGAATACCTTAAATCCAGTCTTCTGCCTCCCCAATGTGCTGATGGACTTTCTTGTGATATTTTGGTCAGTGGTTATTGGTGAAATTATTAAGGCCACTCCACGTAGTTAAAAGGGAGGTTTATTTTGTGGGGTAACTTACAAATGAAGGGATAGGTTGTAGGGTCTGGCAAAGGTATGGTGCAGTCCAGCGGTGTTCTCTGGAGTACTCTGCTCCATCTACTTCCAGCGTCCAGGGTTCTGGAACCAAAAGAAGCCTCTCCTCTCGATCCTAGGTCTTCAGCATCCTCCCTCAGCCCCGCCTTGTGGGCATGACCATTACTGAAGCCTCAGTGGGGGTTGGAACTTCTAGGCCAAGGCTGGGATGGCTACCCACTACATCTCCCCCTTTTGTCTAAATAAGAAGGTTCTAACCTAATACAAGACTATATACAAAGAAATGGTTATCAAATATTGTCCAGGAGTAATGAGGGATAATGACCTAGATAAGTTGGAATTACAATAAATGCAAACAATATCAAGCAAAAAACACATACTAAAATCCAGGGAAGTCCAGAGTGTAGGTAGGTGGCATGTTACAAAGATCATTCCAAAAGGTGTCCTATCCTAAAGAACCTGAGTCTAATACTTAATATATTCTATCTAAGATTATATATATATATATATATATATATATATATATATATATATATAATTCTATCTAAAGTTATAACTATAACTGCTAGTCTTCAACCTCATCAAAGATCTGAGAAGGAATATAATAATACCTGAGAAATGGGAGAAGGATGCAAGCAACTTTTGGGAGTCTTGCAAGAGTAGATAGAGACAACTGGCAGCCTGGACAGTCACCTAATGTTTCTCAACATCATTGGTGCATTCAAACTGGCTACAGACCTAGAGTATCTGACAGACCATTTTCAGAAGCAGGAATTCTGAAAGACCATCTTACCTTGTCTTGGCAAAGTTCAATGGTCACTTTCCTTGTGTCCCGCTTGTCCAGAAAGGACAGCATTCGTACTGTCAGCAGTTGAGGCAAGGGCAGTTCTTTGCCCAGTTGGCCATTTTGTGCTAAGAAGACAAACTTCCAAATGGAAATGTCTTAGAAGCCCAACATTCTCTCGGGATCAAATTGTTGCTGCCAGGAGCAATTGTCTCTCACGTCAACAGAATTCCAAGTTATTTAAATGCCATATTCTCTAGGTCCATGAAGTGTTTGAAGATTACCTGTCCATCCGACCTATGTATTTATAAATCAGGATAACCTAACTAACATAATTATAGAGATGACAAGCATAGGTGACAATAAATCTATAAGTCTTATCTACCTAAACAACCTAAGGACTAAGGCTTCATGTAAACAAGGCAAACAGTTTGTAAGCAAATGTACAGTAAAAGGACAATGACTTTAAAATTGTGACGATACACAAAATATCTTTGACAGAGGTAGGAATGTATAGTGCAATATGCAACATGATAATAATCCTAAATATATATCAGTATACATAATATCTTAAACAGAAGTAGAACATACATACAGTATGACAGATATAAATTTACATTTGTATCAATATACAAATATTTCAAATAAGAGTAAAAATATGTGTACATTATAACATAGTTCTGTATTTGTATCAATTACAAATTAACTTAAATAGGAATATAAAAAGTTTATATTTGTATCAACATATAAGAATTCATAACAGTGCAAATTACAGTGCAAATTATCTAAGGATGCTATTTTACTAAATTTGTTCACTAATGTATATGATAATCTACCATAATATCTTATACCTATCCATTCCATTTCTCTAAATAAATAGTTATAATTTCCTCAGTTATGATAAAAGATAAGTTAGATATAAAACCTTAGACTGACAAATATAAGATAGATAGGATATCTTCTTTAATATTGTAACTGTAATTCTTGCTTGATAATTGTTTTGTTATCTAAAATTTTACTATATAAAAGTTAAAACCTTGTTTTTTGAAAAAAATAAAAGGGGAAGTGCTGTGGGATGTTCTGTATGTCAAATGTGTTGATCTGATTGGTTAAAATAAATAAAGTGCTGATTGGCCAGTAGCCAGGCAGGATAGGGTAGGCAGGACAAGGAGAAGAGAATTCTGGGAAGTGAAGGCTGGAGCGGGGGAGATGCTGCCAGCCACCACCATGACAAGAAAGAGATAAAATAATGGTAAGCCACAAGCCATGTGGCAACTTATAGACTAACAGAAATGGGTTAATTTAAGATAGAAGAAGTAGATAACAAGAAGCCTGCCACGGCCATACAGTTTGTAAGCAATATAAGTTTCTGTGTGTTTACTTGGTTGGGTCTGAGCATCTATGGGCCTGGCGGGTGAGAGAGATTTGTCCTATCTGTGGGCCAGACAGGAAAACTCTAACTACAAGCGGTTATATAAAAATGTGATATAAACTGAAGCTTTTAATGTGACTATGTGGGTAGAGAGGCCTCTTAGAACTTCCACCCTCCACCATGAAGCCCTAGCTTAGGAAGTTATTATCACTTCTATATGTGCCCTGGACTGCAGTCACAAATGAACAGACTTGAAACCTGTAGTCTACCCTGAACTAGCCACAAGAAGTCCAATCAAAACTCACCTGGAGATAGGTGTGTGTTAGGTGTGTGTGTGTGTGTGTGTGTGTGTGTGTGTGTGTGTGCACGCGCGCGTGCGTTTTAAAATGTTTGGTTTTCAACCCAGCCACATAGCCTTCAAACTATAATATGCCCTGCCTATGAGATGGGCTGGGGTAAGGGAGGCCTAGGAGGGATTGAGGGAGTGGCCAACCAATGACTGGTCTAGCCTAAAACCCATGCCAAGAAAGTAAGCCCACCCCTGACACTGCCTGGAGCACCAGGACCCACAGGTTAGATGATCCAGAGACCTAGGATAGAATCAAACATGACTGGAGGAAAAAATGTCAATGTAATGTATCTACAAAGATTGGTGCCTAGCCCAGTAGTCATCATAGAGGCTTCATCTAGCAACTGAAACAGGTGCAGATCCCCATCTAAACATTAGGCAGAGCTTGAGAAATCCTGCAGAAAGTGGGGAGAAAGGATTGTAGGAGCCAGAGCAGTCAAGAACATCACAAGAAAACTCACAGAGTCAACTAGCCTAGGCTTATAAGGGCTCACAGAGACCAAATCAACAACCAAGGAGCCTGCACGAGACTGGCCTAGGCCCCTTGCATATAGGTTACAATTGTGTAGCTTGGTCCTCTTGAGAGACTCCTAAGAGTGAGAACGGGGGGGGGGGGAGGGGCTGTCTCTGACTCTTTTACTGGCTTATGGGACCCGTGTTCAACTTTACATTTTATATAGTCAATGCTAAACAAGTTGGTCTGTTGTCCAAACAAGGAGTAAGTGTTCGAGTCATGACTCACCACTTGGTTTATCATCCTCTGACAGATCAGTCATCACTAACAGCATCAGACACTAACAACATCATCAAACAGCATCCTTCATCTAGTTTGTCAGATTACTAAGACAGATATGATACATTTCCAGAAAAAAAGTGCCACTTAATTCAAATTAGCATTTTTTAAATGAGCTTATTCTATTGTAAAAAGCTAAGAAAGAACAACCAAACTCCAACCTCAATCACACATATCAAGAGTATTTTTACCATCATTTCTACAAATTGAAGTCATACTTATATATACTCAACACACAGATATGGTAGACAACTCAATTGGTTTTCACATATAGATGCATCAGTACTCAGATCAAGGCATGAAACACATTAAGTACTCAGAAAGTTTCTCTGTAGCCCAAACCAGTTACAGCCCCCCAAAAGGCCCATTCTGATCTCTCGTTTCACAATTTACTATACCTTTTCTTGAATTTCACATGAACAGAATATACCAAATGTATTCTGATGTATAATTTTTTTCATTAAACACTGTGTCTGTGAAAATCACACATATTGTCCCATGTAGCAGCCAACTGCTCATTAATTTACACTGACAATTGGTATTATACTGTGTGGATATATCGAAGTGTGTTTATCCATTCTAAAATTGATATATACATCTGGATTGCTCCCAGCTGTGCACTATTATGAAAAAAGCTGCTATGGATATTCTTACATGTGTCTTTTTGTTCTCATAAGCACTCATTTAGTTGGGCATATTCTTCTTAATAGTATTTTAATGAAGTCAATTTTATACAACATTAGTGTCCAAACACAGCAATTAAACTAAGTAATCTATGATAACCATATAAAAGAATATACTGCCACTTTTAAAAGCCTTCTTTTACCAGATTTTAATAGCCATGTACAATAGTAATTCAGTCATTTCTTTGGATTATAAATTTCTAAATGTAAATGGGCTCTATGTATATTCATACATACACATAAATGTATGTGTTTAAGGTACCATATACTCAACATATATATTTTCTTTCCCTCCTAAGTATGCAAGATGTCTCTATCTCCTAATGGTTCTTGTACCTAGGCACTGCCTCTGAATTCTGGCTTGAGCATCTTTCCATATATTTTTGTAAAAATTATGGAATAACCAAGAAATAAACTTTTGGTAAATTAAGTCTTTGAGTTTGGGGGTTGTTTGTTATGAGAATCTCTTCTCTGAGTACTACAAATATATTTTTTTCTAAAATTGCTATGCCTTATATCACTGCCATATGCTGCATACACACACATATACACACACACAAATTCACAAACATAAACACACACCATACACAAATACCCATATACACAAACACATACATACACACAACATACACCATACAGACATAAACACACACACACACACACACACACACACACACAATGATTATCCTTCAATTTTTGTGAAAAAAATAAAACACCTCTTTAAAGTATTATTTTATTTTCTTGCCCCCTCAAATAAAATATATATTAGAAAGCCCTACTTTTTTGTTACTAATTACACACAAAAGCCAGCAATTATTCACTGACCTACACTTTCAGAACCAAGTAAGATCAAGCTAAACAAAGGAAAAAGTCCTGACCTTTATGAATGACAAACACCACACATTTCAAACGTTTATTGACAACACTGACGTGTGTATTCCTACACAAGGCTATTTCTCATCTCACATTCATCATCCTGCTTAGAGTTTATGAGAGGGAATCTTCTGATTTTAGCTCAAACACATCTGGCTCACAAATGAGGCACCACACCCTCCATCATTGTGAAATCCTCACCACAGCTTGGATGATGAGATCTTGTGTTTATTAGTAAAGATGTTAGAGCCAGTCAGTTGTAAGGCTATTTGGAGTAGAGATATCTCAGATGTGGCATCTTGGAGGTGTTAGTTTCTTCTTTCTTTGCTGAGGAACTACTGAATTAAACTCATCTCTAACTTCAGATTAATCAGTGTTAGCTTTGTTTTAGATCTGACTTTGCTGTTAGAGAAGAACTAACATTTCCAGCTTGGGTTATTGTTTTCTTTATTTTTTCTTATTTGACTGAGTTCTTCTTAATTTCCATAAGGTATATTTAGATCTCTTGCTTTAAAAAAAGTACCACAAATATGAAATGCTTTTTAAAATCTCTGAAGATAACTGGGATTAGCAACAACTTTCTCTTTACCTAACATACAGTCTCACTTGCTTCCAAAAATAAACAAAGAATTTAAGGCCAATTTATTATTACTATTGATAATGACCTTTGATTAGAACCATCAAAATAACTGATTCATAGAGTTCATGCTGAGGACATTCGGCCTCTCCTATGATCCAACCCACTGCCCTGAAGGAGCCTGGACAAGGCTGACAAGCATCTCCTAAGAAAATGAAGTACATACCCAGAAAAGTAGGTGAATTCATGCTTTCTCTCTTTTCACATTCAAAGAACGTATTCTTCACCAACAACTCTTCCAATTTAACCTCACAAAAATGACTTTGGTCCTCTGCAACTTGAGTCATGTTCCCCAACAAGTGGTCAAATCAACATCACAGCCCCCATGTGATGTCTTCAGGAGAACACAGAATTACCTGGGTATAATTCCTCCCCAAAGTCCACAATCTGAAACTGGTCCTAGAGAAGCAACCATTCAGGTGTAAATTGAATGTCATGCTGCAAAACCAACTTCCCAGACCCAACATCTATGACACTAAAGTGAGGGGAAGATGTGGAGGAAGTGGAGGAGGGTCTGCTCAAGACTGAAACTCATACAGAAACAGAATAATGACAATGTAATATGATCGCACTTCTCATCTGACTTCTAAATGGAAAGGAAAACTGTGGCAGATAGTGTATGAACTATTGGAATGTTAAGGTTGTATTATAAATTAAATGATACAGTACTGAAGCGAAATGTCTTCGGTATAAGAATTGTATTGTGATGAAGTAGAGTCTCCTTGTTCTTAGGAGGTACATGCCAAAGTAACTGAAGTAAGGCACCCTGAGCAGCACTCTGTCTTGAACTACCCCAAATACAACAATTATTTATTTAGTTTGTTATTCTATTTAGACTAGACTCATCTGGGTGGTCTTCCAAGCTGGACAGGCTTCCTTCTGTGTTTCTGATCAGATACAGTGGCTCTATTTCTGAAGATAAACTGTGTTTGCTCAGTAACAGGGTGCAGAGGAGGCTAAATCTCTGGTTAATCTAACCATGGGTTATTAACATGGAAGAAGCAAGAGAGAGAGAGAGAGAGAGAGAGAGAGAGAGAGAGAGAATGAATTACTGAAGCCTAACTGCAGAAGCTCATTATTTGCTCCATAGTCAGAATAAACCCCAAGGTCAGTGTGAGGTTAAGGATGATGCCCCTACCTTGTAAGGGAAGGACTGCCAAGTTGCTTCATAAAAAGTCTTGGTACAATGGGGGGGGGAGGGCGCTAGAGGCAGATTGCAAGAGTATGCATTTATGTACATTCATAATTTCTTCAGAGGTCTGACATTCTCCACGCCCCCCAAATTGTGGTGAGAATAGAAGATAGGAAAGGAAGCCAGACGTGAAAGAGTGCGCACTAGAATTCAATGTGGACTAACTGTTCAGTGGGCAAATCAAAAGCATGCTAATGGGAATCAGAATACAAGTAACATTTTGGTATCTGGTTCCGGAGAGTAGAACATTTACTCTCTGGATCTGAGCTGTGAGAATTCCAAGCTTCACACCAAGAACATACACTCTTTCTGTATAAGGGCCATGTTGAGAAATTTACTTTGAGAAGTAGGAAGAACATTAACCATTGGGTTCTTGTTCAGATATTGCCTCGAAGTCCCTGTACAGTGTTGAGGGTATCTATTTATTCTGTAGGCCTCATTTGTAAACTGACATCTCTACTCTGAAATTAAATTGTAACTCAATGGTATGCTTTCTTCAGAACCCAGACTTTTTCAGAAGTTTTAGAATGACACATGATATATAACACAAGTCCTACTTATGAAGTGCTTTCCCCCTCCAGCTGCAACATATTCCTGGTTTATTTTGCTTTCCAGATTTTGGACAGAAATAGTTATCACAAAACAAAAGCAATGAGAAAAACTCTGTAGTTCAGGTAAGAGATGTAAGTGAAGAAGCCAATGGAGGAACAACACCTACTATATTTCAACATTACACCAGAAATGTGACAAAGGCAGCCTCCCACTAAAGAAGAATCATCTCGATCCCTGCAGTAACCTAGTGCTATTTGTCACCACTCTGCTCCGGTTTTTCAGAGTCCTGACTTCCTCAGAGAAGAGTACTCCATGATCATTCAGAAGCCTGTACATTATGGCCTTTGTGGGTAAAGCAGAGAGAGCCATGGGTGTCCCCTCAGTCTTCACACACTGTGTGTATGATGGAGTACTGGGAAGCAGAGTCTCTAGAAGTCCAGGTGTCCAACAAACCCAGCAGCTGCCTTCAGGGGCGGAGTCCCTGGGAGCGCCTCAGATGGCGTGAATTTCTCACTTCAGAGCACTCTGCCCCCTTCTGAGTTCAAAGGAGAGACACAATGGAATAACATTTCAGCTGTTTTGTTTGTGTTTTCTTGAGGCCTTTGAGTTTACTCTTAAGGCTCATGTGAACTATGATTTCCAGAAGTTTTGTGAAAGTTGTGTCCTTTGACTAGATATCTAAATATCATCAACTATGTGTATTCAGAAGTGAAGGGAGCAAACTAGCCCCTTCCCTCATGGGCAGAGCATGGAGTACTACATCTAATAGAATCACGGAACTGTTAGACTTGTCCTCCATCTGGACATGACAGCAGAACTTCACAGTGGTCCTAGAGGAGACATCCTTAGTCCCAATTTACAGACAAGGAGACTGAAACTCTGAGAGGTAGAGTCCATCTGAACTCCTCTGTGATACAATGCCTTCAAGGCACCTAAGCTGAGTTGGTGTGACACACCAGTCTCTCACAACAGTAGCAGTCAAATGAAGTCACAAGACCCACTCAATGTGTGCTCTATTAAAAAAGTCTCACCCATTTGTTTGTGCACTTTTTATGACTACTTTCTCACGGAAACTGAAGCTGCCTGCATGTGTGACAGGAACCTTATGGGGGAAAAAAGGACCAAAATAATTGCCATTGAGTCATCTAAAGAAAAAGCCAGCCATCGTCCTCTTAGAGAACCTTGCTTCCTGCGTTAGTTAGTTCAGGTCACGCAAACATCTATAAAAAACTTCAAAATGTTAATGACTTAACACATTAAAAAGAGTTTACTTTTTATCACATGATAGTTCCAGGGTATCCTTCAGCAAATGTGGGGTTGGATGAAGTATCTGCTCCCAAGACCCAGGTTAATAGTGTTGTAAGATCACCTGGACAGGAACATGCAGCCAACTGACAAAGAAAAAGACCCCATGGAGCAGGGCTTTAAGACTGTATCTGAAAAGGGCATGCAGATCACCTCTAATCATCTTCTATTGGCCAGACCACAGTCACATGACTGCCTGTACCTAAGTGCAAAGGATATTGGGGAATGATGTCAATATATGCTAATGAAGAAGGGAATGAGGTTGTAGTGAACATGTAACAGCCTCTACCTCTGAGGAAGACTGGTTTTGACTTCTCTGACATGCTTTAAAGCCTGTATAAAACATGCACATTTATATTTTTCGTTCAGTTGAGCACTTATCTTTCTGACATATGTGTTAAATACGTACACATGAAATGCTATGGTGTTGTTAAGTTTGCTTGAAAACAATCTTAGGAAGTTTTTGAGAACTCAGTAGTACTTCCTTGTCCCCCAGTGGGTGCCTGAAACTGCAGACCATTGCCAAAGAATACACTTATGTTCACTCCTATACACTCATTCCTGTGTAAAAGCTCAAATGTATACATTAAAATTGGACAAGTATATAATATACTATTATAACATCATATGAACATAGTCTCTCAAAATATTTTATTTTACCTTACTCTGGGATGAGCCAGATGATACCATGCCTACCCAGTGAGATGAAGTCAGGTCAGAGACAAAAGCACTCTGACAGTGTGAGGCTTCTTCTGATATAACCAAACACAAACACTGGAATACCACGAGAGTGAGTCTGATAATTAGGAAGCCACTGTGTGACTGATGGGAAGCAGAACATACTGAGTGGGGTATATTGGAAGAAAATATGACCCATCCCAGCAAGGATGAAGGAGAACATTCATTCAGAGATTTCATCATGCTGCTCAGAATCACCCATAATTTGAAAATTCTTCAATATTTATTTCTGTAATTTATTAAGTTTTACTAACATTTTCAGACTATAGTTGACCTGGGATTATTAAAACTAGAGAAAAAAAAAAGAGAACTACTGTTTAGGTGAAAAACTATCTGTGACTTTTGATGAAGTCTGTGGAGATTATATGAAGATTTATTACATATATTTTTTCCCTTTGTTTTGCATATATTTATAAAATGTATATACTATATCATTTTTAGTAAAATTTAATATAAAAATATATAAACTTTCTACCATAAAAGACCATAAACCATGGTGTTACCAGTGATAATAACTACAGACACTGTGGCTTGATTGCTTTTACTTTCTTCAGGTATTCTAGCCACATACACAGACCTGCCATGTAAATGTAACTAATAATAAGTACAAAAATCCATGAGAGTGCATACAATAGACAGAAGAGGTAACCATATTAATATTCCAAACAGCAACAGAAGAGAGTCCAATAAGAGCTGGTTTATTAAGTAGAGTCAAAATAAGCACCAAACTTAGAATTTTCAACATCCTCAGCCATCAAGGAAATGCAAACCAAAACTACACCAAGACTGCCTCTCTCTCCGATCAGTCTCCAACCAGATTGGTGGCCAATAAGAAAACAAACAACAACATATATTGGCAGGGACCTAGAAAAATACAAATTAGTCAAATAAATAAGTCAGACCCTATAGAAATCAGTATGGGGGTGCTACAAAAAGTTAGACTAAAATTATCAGATGATCCAGATATAACATTCCTGGGCATATACCTGAAGATGTATACGTCAGCATATCATAAAAATCAGTGCAACCCATGCTTATTGCTGCGTTATTCACAACACCCAAGATATAGAACTAGCTTCAACAGATGAGTGGATTAAAAAAAACCCTGGAGATATATATATATGGCCATATATAGCCATATAATTGATAGAGAAGTAGACAAAACCCAGAGATTGTCATGCTAAGTGAAACAAGCCAGTCCTAGAAAGATATCTATTCCATTAAAGTGAAAGGAGTCCCATTAGAGATGTGGAAGGATAGGCTGGCTTGTTTTTGTAAAGTTTACATAAACTAAGATAATCTGGGAAGAGGGAATTTCATTTAAGAAATTGCCTTCATTAGATTGGCCTGTAGGCAAGACTTTGGGGCATTTTGTTGATAAGCAATTGATGTGAGATGGAATGAATGTGTAATGTGTGATGGGCCCAGCCCACTGTGGGTGGGAACACCCCTGGACAGGTGGTCCTGAGTTGCATAAGAAAGTAGGCTTTACAAACCAGTAAGCAGCACTCTTCCATGGTGTCTGCTTCAACTGCTGCATTGAGTTCCTGTTCTGTCTTTTTTCCCACAATAGATCTGAGCTGTAAGGTGACATAAGCCCTTTCCTCCTCAAGATGCTTTTGGTCATGTTGTTTATCTCAGCAATAGAAAACCTAGCTTGAATAGATATTAATATCAGGAATGAGGTCTTCCTCAAATAAGATTAAGTAAATACCTCACAGCCTCTTGGATTTCAGTTATTCTAGATGTAGTCAAGCTGACAACCAAAATTATTCATCAGAAGTTACAAAATCCCACTCTTCATCAGTCAGTGCCCTTACTTTTAACTGCTGACACCCACTGAGCCTGGGACTTGAATTTTCATTGTAATTCAGCCAACCTTATAATGACGGCTTGGCTTTGATTTTTGACAACTTGAGCTCCATGTCTGCTTGGCAAAAGATCCTCTTCCAGGGCACACATTTAGGCTGTTTATGTGCATCTGAAGCAAGTTAATTTTATCACAGGCTCGTTCTTTTACTTTGTCTCTTTATCCCAGAATGCTAGAAGATGCTCCTTTCCCCCTCCACACACACACACAATTTATCAATAACCGTATGCCTAGAATCACTAAATTCCTTGCTCCTCACAAGGGGTAAATACAGACCATCAAATGTGTTTATCTCAATGACTTCTTTAAATACATGAAATCTTGTGGATGAAAAAGAGAAAGGTCATTGTTTAATAATGATGCATTTGTGTGTCAAGTTAACAAGGAAGGCTCAGTTGTGGGGGGGTCAGTTTTGTGTCATCTTGACCCAAGCCAAGATCATCCAAGAAGAGGGAACTTTAGTTGAGAAAATGCCTCCATCAGACGAGCCTGCAGCCATGTCTCTGTGGAATTTTCTTCATTGCTAATTGATAAAGTGGGACCCAGACCACTTGGGCAGTACCATCCCTGGGCAAGTGAGCCTGTAATACATGAGACCTAGCTCAGCAAGCCAGAGGAAGCAAGCCAGTCAGCAGCACTTCCCCGTGACCTCTGCCTTAGTTCTTGCCTTGAGTTCCTGCCCCACCTTCCCTTTACTATGTACCTTGAACTGTAAGATTAAATAACTCTTTATTCCCCAAGTTGCTTTGGCCATGGGGCTTATCACAGCAGTAGAAACCTAACATTGGGAAAGAGGACAAAGGATAAGAAATGGTAACAAAAGGATTAAATATAATGAAAGTACATTATAAGCATGTGTGTAAGTGTCTTAATGAAGGCAACTAATACACTCTTTAAAAGATGGACATTGCTCTGTCCTCAATAAGACCTGTACTCAGTCTTAAAAATATTAGTGTTGATCAGGAAGGTGTCCCTGTGAGGACTGTAACTGTCTTGAGAGGTAATGATAGTTGTAAACATCATAAGGTCATGTGTATTTGAACAAAAAGGTCTATTTCTCACTCAAAGTCAAGTACAGATATTTCTAGTTCAATGGCTCTCTTCTGAACAACAATCTACATAAGGTCTCCTTCTGTCTCTTAGACCTGCCATGGCGAAAGGGAAGGCAGAGTGCATGTCAATAATCACTCGGGAGTCTTAGAACTAACAGGGCTCTCCTCTCCTACTTAGATCTAAATGTGGCTGGGAAAATGTCTTCTAGCTGTGAATTTAGGAAGAAGGAAAGAGTATACTGGCTTCGAGTGGACTCTAAAATGGTCTTCCACAAAGATAGTGCAATCCAAGTCTGCTGGGAAAACAGACAGGCTAAACAGACACATTCTGCTAGGGTATACAGTAATGCCAGTGATAAAGATGTGAATGCAGGGCCTTGGAGATTTTGAAGGATGTAGAATTGTTTTCAAACTGTCTGGAAGGATTTCAGAAATGTGCTTGAAACACAGTTTGTTGATGCATTATACACATGGCTCTCTTTTAATGTGAAAGCCAATGTTCCTAAGTCCCCAAAGCAGGGTGTTGCTGGTAGCTTTGTTTTGAGAATGCAACTGGTGTGTGCTTACCAGAGTACAAATTCATCTGGAATCGGGATCACCCAGATTGAAGGGACTTTAGTAGCATTTATTCACACATTTGATCAACATTTAATGAAGAATTCTGACCCCAAATCAATTTACATTCTAAAATGTTTTAGAAATTATAACCTTTTAATCTCCATGTATAATTTTATAAGAATTCACATTCCTTGCAAGAGTGTCTTTCCAGGTTTTTTTCCCCCCTTGAGTCATTTTTTCTTAGGAGAAAAAAAAAATTTAACTTTTGGATGAGAGGAAATGCAGTTGAGGCTCACATGTGGAGACTGTGTGAGAAAAAAATGACAGAATGCAGCATTCCTTCAGCCCTAATCTAGACCAGCCTGCCTTTAGCAACAGCAGTAATTTGTCCACAGCACCACCTGGAAAGGCCAGGCATGCAGCTATCCTTACACTACCTATGGCTATAGGACCGGAGTTTGCCATCTTAATTTATATATTCCACCTGTGTGCTGATTCTGCTGCCTGCTGCCCTTAAGTGAGTCTAATTAGAAAACACACAGGGGAATCCTTATGGGATTCCAAAGCTGCTATGATCCCCTTTGATCTCCCATCTGAACCACCAAGGTTTATTGTTTCAATTTCTTCCCTCAGCGCTCTGGTTGACAATTATTGGTATTTTAGAGCCTGGAGATAGCAAAGGGATGCCAGGCAGCCTAACAGTCGACAACAAGCACTTTGCCAGGAAGGGGGAAACCCACTCCCAAAGAAAAGGAAAAGATACCATCACGCACTTTATAAGTAGCTGCCAGTTTATTAATGAGTGCTGGGTATGGCTAGAATTTTAAAGATATTTCCAGCATTTTCAAAGAGGCAGATGGCCGGATACAAGCAGATGCAAACAGCATACTGAACCAACAGCTAAATTCTACAAAATGCTACGATGCCCCAAGGAATTTTTGGAGTGGCTAAAGAATTTGTCTTGAGGTTCCCAAAGTAAAGATTTAAGCTCTAAAGGTGGTCCGTTTCGTAGAAAGAGGTAGAAAAGACAAGAGCAGCGTCCCGGAGAAAGTTTTATTTATTTAATTTTATTCACTTAAGGAGAACCTGAAGGATTTTATCCGACGATGGTCCTGGGGTCCGGATGAGAAATGGAAATGTGTGGCAAGGGCTGTGGGAACGTGTGCTCACGCTTGACTAGGGCTGGGCTCACCGGGAGGGAAGGGCTGGGCTGGCGCTAGAGAGGAAGGAGGCGGAGGGAACACAGTATAAAAGTCTCGGCTTAACAGCGCGCCAGCCACTCGGAGCCACTTCGAGAAGGCTGGAGCCAGAGCCACGCCAGCCTGACCCAGTTCACTCTAGCGTTGGAGGCGAGGATCCCGCTCTCTCCTGGTCCATTGCCTAGCCGTCCGTCCGTCAGCCGCATCCCTTGCAAGGCATGAGTCGTTCGCCGGAGCCCGAGGCTGCAGCGCGGTCATGAGGCGGTGGCGCAATAGTAGCAGCAGCTGCGTTTCGGCAGCCCCCAAGTCCCCTCCAGGCGCGGCGCCCCCGGGATGAGCCCCCCAGACTCGAGCCTGCCAAGCTGAGAATTACCCAGCGCCCGGCTGACATCCGAGCGCCTTCACCTCGCACACGGGGTCCCTTGCAGCCTCCCACGCGACACCTGCGCGCTTAAATAGACGCGGGAACTGAATCCAACTCACCCATCTTCCTGATTCTCCAGGGTGCTGCGGGCGAGCGATCTTCGGCACCCAGTGATCAGCCAGCCTAGAGCCCATCAGCTAGTGTCAAGACCCTTCCGGACGGACGGGAAGACACTGTGCCACTCCCCCAAGCTCGCCTGCTCAAAGCCAAGGCGCACAGTGGCGTTGTAGACACCTGGTTTGCCGGGCCCCTCAGTTCTCCACTCCTACAACTCCAGCTCTACTTTGCCCATAAACTTTTCTCAGGTGGCCTAGGCGCTCCCCACTCGCCCGCAGCCCCAAGCACTAGCGCGAGCAGAGGGCTAGCCCCTCCGCCACAGCGACCTCGGCAGCGCACATTTAGCACAGCCGAGAAGGCGGACACAGGCGCCGGCGGGGCGCCCCCAGTTATCCTCAAACGGTGACAACCTCGGTGACCCGGAGCCAACCCATCCGGGGACTGGGCGTGCGGGGCTTCGAGGCTGGCTGCCCCGAGGAGCACGGAGTGAGGAAGGTGGTGGCTCTGAGGGTGAGTGGCTCAGGGCAGCAGGGGCGGGGGAGCCGAGAGTGGAGGTAACTTCGGGCGGCCGCTGAAGCCCTCCTCCTCCTTCTCCTCCACCTCTTCCCCGCGCTCCTCTGGCGGCGGTTCCCGCTCCAGCTGCGGCACCGCGGCCACATCTGGGGCTCCCATGTGCGCTCGGGGGCTCGGCTGCGTCCGCCCCGCCGCCGCCCCCGCATCTCCCTGCCCGCAGGGTGGACCCTGGCCTGGCCTGGGTCTCGGACAGTCCCGCGTCCCCACCGCCACCGCCGGACAGCGCCTGGGATTGCTCGGCCACCGGCTTGGACGTCCCCGGCCCCGCGGTGGCTCCGCTGTGGTGTGGGGGCGGCGGTGGCGGCTGCTCCTGTTCCCCGGGCCCCGCGCGCTCGGCCGAGCCCAGAGCCAACCCTGCGGGCCCGGGGAGCGGGGCCCCGGCGGGGGCCGAGGCGGGAGCAGCGCAGCCGGGCTCTGGGGCTCCGACTCCTCCTCCCCCGGCGCCGGCGCCGCCGCCGCCGCCGCCGCCCGCCGCGCGGGGTCCTAAAGCCGCGCGAGTCAAGAGGATGGTGCGCCTGGCCGCGGAACTGCTCCTGCTGCTGGGGCTCCTGCTGCTCACGCTGCATATCACGGTTCTGCGCGGATCCGGAGCCGCCGACCGGCCAGACGCGGCCGCGGGCAACGTCAGCGGGTCTCAGCTGCAGGTGAGTGCGCCGCCGGAGGGGGCGTGCGTGGTTGCGCGAAGCAGGGTGGCAGGCAAGGTCCGTGCCAGGAGGCGGGTCCTCCGTTCTACCAAAGAGCGCTTGTGCCTAGGCGACTCGGCTGAGGCAGAAGCGCCCTGGCTATATGATGAGGGAGTTGAGGCTATGTGTGGAGACCAGGCCTGCTGCAAGGTCTACTACCTAAAGCACTGCTCAGATCTGTCACAGGCTAGGCACCAGGAAGGGGTGTTAGGCTTGGGATGTGCACGGCTGGAGGATGCTTTTGCTTCTGAGTGCTTTCAGAGACTGAGTGACATGTCTGCAGGCAAGGAAGGATAGAGGTGAGGCGACAAGCCACAAAGAGGCCTTATAAGATAAATCTCCAAACTATATATTTAGGAGAAAGAACTCTGACGGGTGTGCAAGCAGTGGCAGAGGTCAAGACATAATTTCTGCAGTATAGCCAGACACCCCAACCTTGTCTGTGTGATTCCTTCACCTTCTGTGCCCCTTTATACAATGCAAAGGTCATAGTCAAGGCATTTGTGGAGATCTGGTCTGGAATTACTCGAGGCTTTTAAACTTGTAGCAGAGACTTCTTCCCAGAGACCACCCCCTTCGAAAGGTTCCTTTGGTAATAGGATTCCATTGATCCATTTCAGCTCCAAACAGGAAGAGTCCAGGCCTGAGGGCATATATTGGGTCTTGAGATGACAGATGAATTTTGCTGATTAAAGGTTGCCCACATGGGCTTTTCTGCTACGGCGTTGGAAAGCCCTTCTCATGATTCAAGGGATATGACAGGTGCAGACTGGAGAGCTAGTAGAAGTGAGCCAGGATTTTCTTTAAGACACAGCCAGAATTCTCTAGTCTCCAAAGAAATCAAGCCAGGCCTACTAAAACTATTCACTCTGTAATGTCGATATTTTTACATCTTTATGACGGTTTTGTTTGTTTGTTTGTTTGTTTGTTTGCAAAAAGAAAGAAAGAGAGAGCTGTTGTTGAGAGGAGCATTTATTTAAACGGCTCTATAGCAAGTATTTACTATGCTGCTGTTTTAAGACTGTTACAGGATTTAGCTCATTTAATCTCATCATAACCCTCATTTCAAGATTGTTAATCTCTCTGCCTTACAGATTATGAAACAAAAGTACAGAGAGATTAAGAAGCTTGTTAGAATTCTCACATTCCCACCTGTTGGTTAAAAGCCCATTATCTGTCATACTAAAGCAAGGTGACCCTTATAAATGCAATCCAGGCCTGCAAAAATACATGCCTCAAACTTAAATATTCTAGGAACCTTCTAAAAACACTCTGCTTTTGTAGAAGCCTCTCACATTACCCTTTGAGTAAACCTGTACAGTGACAGATATTTCCCCATGCCAAACACTGAAGGAGTAATTCTTAATATCTTCAAGACTTCTGGAAATGGTATTTTATATGTAATGCTTTCTTTCCTCATGGACTCATGAAAAGCTGTAAAAATGATGTTCTATGGAAAAGTAAATTTGGCAGATTTCTTTATGAGGTGCTTGCTATCATTAGAATAATCTCCGGTTGGCCTTTTCCACCCCAACAGTAAGTTAATGAGAGAAGCAGCTGGTGGAATTGGATGTGATTCTCAGAGGGCTTTTGCTGAAGAACAGCCCCCCAAAGGCAGAAGATTTAAAAAGAGTTCTGCTTCTAGGAATATCTGGGGTCCTAAGTAGCCGCTAATCCAGTAGCTTTGGTTTATCTTGCTAGAATGTTCAGTTACGGTGAGCATCCAAAGCTCCCACTTAACCAAGCCCAGTGATGACTTTAACAGCTTAGTTTGTAACTTTATTCTTTTTGTAATTTCTTCTTATAAAAGTTTTATATTCTTCCTGACCAGAGTTATTTCTTGGGCTCAAGGCAGTATGATTCAATGGACAGAGCCAACTAAACCTGCAAAAGACATTTATCGGCTCTCTGCCGGGTGCAAAAGAATGTGTTTGCTAGCAGCAGGTGTATTTGGAGACTAAACTGTGACTGCCAAATTCTTTCTGTTTTCTGAACATTTTGAATCCAATTTTAAACCCAGTCTACATCGTTTGGCTCTATGGTACCAAAGTCCTTCTTCGTTATCAGAAACGCAGTGGCTCCCAGGAGTTTGCCTCAACTGCACTGTATTTGGAATTATTTGAAAAGAGGCAAACCTTTATTTAAGACTTAGTGATTTGGATGGATCAAGGATATCCAATAAAAGTACTCAAAATACCAGCAATAGCTGGAGACTTCTTGAGCGTCTTTTATATATGACAAGCAATGCCCCTAGCACTTTACATGTATTAACTTCTCTAAGCTCAAAGAGAAGAACCTCAGGAACTAGGTACTGCCATCATCCCACTGTCAAAGTAGAGAAACTGAGGTTATGGAAGTCACTCCAAAGCTGAAGAGCTAAATTGCCCCTTAATTGGCTTTTCTTATTTTATAGTGTATAGATGTATGCCTTATATTTTGTATGTTGTATTTCAAATTATATATCAATATTCCAAGTTCTTGGTAAACTCATAATACTGGCTACAAAAGTGGGACAACTTTTAAACAAGTTACATTTTCAAATGTACATGTATAGTCTTACTGTACCAACTACCAATATATACATCTGTACTTATGTCTGTATGTAAACACACTTAGGAATTGTCAACAGGATTTCTTTGGTAGTTCCAGGGCATTCAGAGAAATGGAATCAGGGGCAGGGGGTGTTTTGTTTTTTCTTTTGTGACTCTTCCATCACTACAGGTTATGCTGCTATGATGTAGCAATAAAATGTTTTGAGCACACAATGTCTCTCTGTTGGTTAGTAAGTCATAAAATATCCAGTAAGAAAACCTTGATTGTCATCACCAGCTGTATAAAAATTCATGGAACTGCCAAGTTTTTTGTTTGTTTGTTTGTGTTTGTTTTTTTGTTTTTTTTACTTTTGACTGACATCTTATGTTTCGCTAGCATAACTTTATCTAACGCTGGTCAGATTCTCTGATTAGTTTTTTTCATATGCCTTTAATTAAATGATATGAGGAAACAATTGCATATAATAAAAGCAGTCTGGAAGACTGAACATTTCAAAATATAGGCTCCACAGACAATAACAATTATAATCAAAATAATGCTATCTCCTTTTTAAATGGAATTCTCATGTACCTTCTAATAAATCTCACTCAAATTTAAAATTGTGATTTTTAGTAGTAAAACCCAACCTCATTAAAGCAGTGAGATTTAAGCAAGTTTAATAAAATGCCAAATTGGATATTTTTACAATAGCATGAAAGGAAACCGAACTCTGAACTTCAATGAAAAGATTTTGTTCTTGATCTGTCATCTTTACGAGCAAGCATGCTGCCTCTTTATTCGCCTGTTGCCTTCAATAAAACAGCACAGCTTCGTGTACTCCCAGCTTCATCCGGGCCATTCAGCACTGGAAGAAAAACCACTATTAAATGAAGCTCCTCACAGGGACTCCAGGGGATTGACAATCATCTCCTTATCCTCGGTGAACACCCAAAACTCCAGATAGTGCCAAACCCTGCAAGCACCATTCCCCTGTACACACACACTATGATCACTATGATAAAGAACAAAAACTTTCCGTAAGATAGATTTCATCACAGTGTGCCATTTAAAACTTACATATTATCTATTTCTGAAATATTCCATTTAGTATTTTTAGACTATAGTTGATGGCTAGTGACTAAAGCCCAGGGAGTGAAATGACAGACAAAGGACTGGTCCATTCCACAGACAAAGATGTGGAGAACCAAAGAGATTGATATAACTTGCTCAAAGCTACACAGCTGGGGTGGGGGAAGGGCAGGTCCAGGACTTGGACTGAGACAGGCTGACTGTAGAGTCCAAGCTCTTGTTCCCTTCTGTCAACAAGATTCCTCCAGCTTTGATTCAAGTTAATAGGCATTTATGTTTCTTGCTTCCCAACTTGCATGCCCACTTTCCAGTCAGGCAATTACTCTCATCACTGGAACCCTTTCTATGTGATGGATAATTGTCCCACTTCCCTACTGCTGGAAACAAACCACTCCACACTTTAGTGGCGTAAATGCAGCCATAGTTTTAGATGCTCATGAGCCTGTAGGGCAGCATCTAGCTCCAGGCTCAGTTGGGCGGGTTCTTCTGTTCATCTCTCCTTAAATTATTCATGTATTTTAAGCCTTCTGTTGTTATAATGTGGATGAGGTAGTGTTAGTAACCTCATTCATAAGTTGGATGGTTGTTGCTTATTATCGCCCACCTGTTTTCTCCACATACCTTCTCACCTTTATCTCCGCATGGTAGGCTCAGAGCAGCAAACAAATGAAAGCAGGTGTAAGACCCCTTAACAATCTTTCACATCTTGGGATCAGCTTTGGTTCTCAAGGACAGGATACAGGTTCTGGTTCTAGCTGGGGTAGCCACCAAGTTACATTACAAAGGCCTGTGTGAATCTTAAGGAATTCTTGCAAATACAACCTTGATCTTTTGTTTTATGGGTTTTGTCAATGTCTTGGTCAACTTGCTTTGTTTGTGCTACTTTGGGCCATGTAGTAGCTGGCTATCTAAAATGTATTCAATTCCCAATCTTTTCCCTAATGGCCTTTTGTTAAGGATTATAAAAACCTTTAAAATACATTCTGTTCAAATATGTTTATAGCTAAACTGTTCTAGAACAGCAATCTACTTTGAAGTTATTTCTGGGTTTTAAATATATAACTATTTTTTTTCCTGCCTAAGGGAATAACCAGTTGTCTTGTCAAACTTGTTACATGCTCCACTTTGTCATATATTAAGCTTTTCACATATGTAAGTCTGTTTTGTCACACATCTATTCATGCACATTTATTACTGTGTTTTGTGTAATGTATGTATGTAATATGTTTTAATAGTATTAATATCCTGTTTTGTTTTGTTTTGTTTCGAGTATATGGGTCAGTAACATAACTCAGAAGGTAAAGGCTTTTGTCGCCAAGCACAAGGATCTCTGAGGATATTAGTTCACCTCAGGGACTCACATTTTGGAAGTTGAAAACCATCTTCCCATAAGTTGCCCTCTGACCTCCAAAAGTACACTGTGGTGTGTGAGTTCACACCTACACACACACACACACACACACACACACACACACACACACACAAACTCACATACACATTCACACATGCTTTCTCACACACACACTCACTCACACACACACACACACACATACAAACATCAATCAATGTTAGTAACAATTCTTGAAAAATCTATATTAAATACATCCCAGTAAACTTTATAGATTTGTTTTGCTATAAATTACTAAAATTTTAATGAGAATTATTTTAAATGTCTTCCTGCCTTTACCTCTCCTGTCAAGGACAAATAGAGGCGTCTGTTTCTTGAGAAAGGTTTTATGTTGTTTTTTTTTTTTTAACAAAACTGATTTTTTAATTGAAAATAATTTTTTCCATACAATATATTCTGACCATGGCTTCCCCTCTCCACCTCCCCACTCATCCAACTCTGTTACTTCTTTCTCTCTCTTTAGGAAACAAGCAAAAAAAAAAATTTTTTTTAATATAGGTTACTTTCTAGGTTTGAGTGCTTTTGAAAATAGGTATTCTTTTTTTGTTATGTTCATCAATTTTGTTCTGGAATCTAGAAAAGCGACACTTAGCAACACCTGCTTGCAGTGTTAGTTTGCCCTTAGTGTCTGTATGGGAGCTGGCATTACACTTCAGTAGTATGTTATACACTCATGGCAAGGATTCAACTTTCTTTCTTTTTTTTTTTTTCACTAGCACTTTAAATAAAAAAAATTGAATGTCAAGCAAAATAATATTAAAATCCTCTTGTCTTGCTATCTCCTTGATTGGAATCTCTGATTCAGAGTCTAGGTGATTCCACTGTCAGTGGCCTATTTAAATTACGTAATATTTCTTTAGTTGGTTGTAGTCATTTATGTTTCTGAGAAAAATCATACATTCTCAACTGAATTTTCATTTTAATAGTGTAAGATTTGCACATAATTATGTATTTACCACTGCTCTATATTCTTTGTAGTCTATACTTGCACATATAATATATAAAGTCTTATATAATAAGACCTATAGGGTCAAGGTTGTTAATTGGATTATATAAGCCTCCATACCTTGATTTATCTGATGACTCCTGAAACAAACTTATTATGGTCTTACCCTGCCATTGTACCTTTTTTGCTTCTTGTTACTATCATTATGTACATTTTAAAATTTATATTTCTATAATCCATAGTGTTAAAACATAAATGTCTTTGAGGTGTTGTCATTTTATTGAGGTGAGACATTCCATTAATCTCTTGTACTACATGTATATTAAATTTTGTTGTTTTTTAAGTTGTTACTCTGAATCCGTTTTGGGATGGGGGGCACTTATTTGTGTATAGTTTTCAACCTTTAGTTTCAAGCT
This sequence comes from Onychomys torridus, assembly GCF_903995425.1. Lineage (NCBI taxonomy): Eukaryota > Metazoa > Chordata > Mammalia > Rodentia > Cricetidae > Onychomys > Onychomys torridus. The sequence continues at coordinate 114,182,216 of NC_050446.1, forward strand.
TTTCTGTTTTCAAAATTGTGAATATCTGATACTAATGAGCTCTGCCTCAATTTTTTTTATCTATGAAATCAATGAATATTAACCACTTATAATTACTTTATTACTGATAAATTTGAAGATATATTTTCCAAGGTGTTTGTTGTCATTAAATTTCTGATTGTTTCTTTGTGCCCATCATCAACTTATCTATAGCAAGAGAGCTAACCTCTCTATAACTATAACCTAGTGTCATTTGAGGGCTAGCAAAGTGCTTTATCAGAGATTGGAGCTTAACACAGCATTCAATTTTATTTATTTTGTTCGCTTTCCATCAAATTATGGAAGCAATGTGTCCTATTGCTATTCCTTTAAAAAAAACTTAAAACCATAATTTTGCTCACATATTTCTATCAATGCTGAAAATCAGTCAGTACGTGTAATTTATATCCCCATATGAAACAGGATTCTGACTCTTTTTCTGTCTTGTCTGTAGATTGTCTCTAGATTTCTTTAAATTATATTTTGTGAACTTTTAGTATTGGAATTTTCCTTTTTTCTTTTTCTTTTCGCCCTTTTATTATGCATAGTGATCAGTTGTTACCAGTTTTATTATGTTCTCAAGAATCATTTTGCTTTAATGGCAAAATGTCTCATTCTTTATCTGTAGCTTTGTAGCTCTCATATTTTCACCTTTTATGTTGCTGAATATATTCTTGAAAAAGTGTTTTTATAAACAGCTTATCAACTACAAAAGTCTCCAAGAACTTACATTTTTCAGACACCTTTATTTGGTTCTTATATGTGATGCCAACTTGGCAGCTGACTGAGTTATATTGTTTATTCTCAGAATTTTGAAGTTATTATTCACTTTATTACATTATTTTATGTTTCACAGGAAATTTTAATAGAACTTCTTAGCATTTGGCTTTTGAAACATACTAGGCAAGGGACCTAGTATTGTAACAAACCCCTGACCCCCTAAAAACAAAGTTGAAGCTTTTAAGATTTTTCTCTTTACTCATAATGTTCATAAATTTCATCAGGTTGTGCTTAGAGTCAGGATTGGCTCTGAGTCCTTTTCAGCACATGGTGTATGAACCCTTTCCATGTGAAGCCCCAAGCTGGTGCTCTGTTCAGAAATTTTTCTTTGTTTTTTACCAGTATCCATATACTGTTCTTCTGGGACTCTTATCCAAGTACGAAGCTAGTATTGAGATTTCAAGGTCTGTCTTCAGTGTTTCCTTTTCCTCCCATACTCTTCGTTTGTTTTGAAAACATACTTTACATCCTGGCTGTGTCTTCTTAGGTGATTTATCCAGCAGCTGCTCATACTTGAGCTACTGTAGTGTAGGTCGGATGGAAATGTCACATCCAGGCACTCTGAACCCCAGGACTGAAGGAAGCAGTCCTTGGGATCTTCCCAAAATCTACAGCTCCTTCTCATCTTACTTCATCCTCTCCCACCTCTCCACTTCCTTTCTCTTCATTGCCTTCCTTCCCCATTCTTTCCTTTGTTTCTACCTCTCCCTTCTCCTTTCTCTCTAAATTTAAAGTCTTTAAACAACATATGGTTTACAGGCAATAAAGTGGATGAATTCCAAGAGTTCCACTGCACTTTTGGTAGCTGTATGAGGCCATAGCATCCCCCATCACCCTAGAAGGCTTTCAAGTGACTGTATATTAGTAAACAGTTCATCCTTTCCTGATGCCCACCAGGACAGATTAGCTTTGCCTGCCCCAGTGCTCACACACATAGAATTGCACTGTGTACATTTTTCCATATATTTGTTATTTTTTACTTAATGTACTATTTTTGAGATTCTTTGAAAAAGTGTATCAGTAGATTGCCCTTCTTTCATGCTGACTGATATTCCATCCTGTAACCATTCCATGATTTTGTTTATCCACTCCCCATCAATGGATATTTGGAAAGCTTTGTATAGTGTAGGTAAGATCATGTGACTACCACAGGTCCTTTTATAAACAAATGTTTTCATTTCTTGTGAGTGGACATCTAGTAATTAAAATTAAGTTGTTCTTTATACTACTAAGGAAATTTTTCTCAAGGACAAAGTTTTCTGAAGACTGATCTTCTATACTCTCAACCCTGAAATATCTAACTTCTGATTGGTTGTCATTGTATTATGTCTATTAGAAGCCTGTTCCCCCTCCCAGATGATTTTCCTATTTCTTATGACAACTCATAATTTAAAGAAGAAAAGAGGTGAACAAAGTTGCTTTGTTGGTCATGTTGAACTGAAACCCTATAATTTTATTTCTTTATTTTAAAAAAAAACTCTACTACTTATGCAAGCTCTTAATCATTTCCTTCAAGCCATGCTCTTACAAAGTATATTTGGGATAGAGGGATGTCCTGAGAATTGTCTGTTATTAAAGATTACATCTGGGGTGTCAAAACCTCCAAATGGACCCCAAAATACCTATGTGTCATTCAAATATTTTTTTATCCTCATCTTCAGAATGTTCCTACTTTGATATGCCTTTAAGTCCCTTGAGCCATAATATAATTCTTTGTTCATTTTTATCTCCCCAGTGTTCATAGGCAGGTGCCTGCTCTCTTTCCAAGAAATGTTGCACAGGTTTGAAGATTATTGTGTAACAGTCCTCTCTCTGTTCTGATTTCAGTTATCCATTTCCTTAGCATATTTTCTTTGGGTTTGTTTTACAATATTTCAGTGCTTTCTTTGGTTATATTTTTCCTTTCAGCTTCTAAGATCATTCTTCTCTTGCAACCAACCCCTGGTTCATCATTTGGTAACTTAGATTGGTGGAGACAAAGTCCCTTTCTTCAATTACAGTAAAGAATCTGTATTAGTCAGCATTCTCTAGAATCTTTGGTGTTAGGGGGGAGGAGGTTGGATAAGCCCTTCACAGGAGTTACCTAAGACCATTGGAAAACACAAATATTTCCATTACAATTCATAACAATAGCAAAATTACAGTTATGAAGTAGCAACAAAAATAAATTGATGGTTGGGGGGTCACCACAACATGAGGAACTGTATTAAAGGGTCACAGCATTTGGAAGATTGATAACCATGGTTTAGAGGAACAAAACTGATAGAATGGAATATACATATATGTGATACACACACACACACACACACACACACACACACATATATATATATATATATATATATATATATATAAAATCTTACCTCAAATGATCCAAGTAATTAAAAATCTCTCAGAGGTGTTCCCAGCAACTTGGATTTTTAGTTAATTACAGATATAGTCATGTTGACAACCAAGAATAACCATCACATTCATCCTGCTCCTTTGCCCCCAAACAAATTATTTAGGGGCTAAGCCAACAGTGTCTGGTTAATCTTGTATTACATTCCATGAGTTCAAAGAAATGACAAAGGAGTATGTTGTTGGAGGGAAAATAGTCTCATTTTGCATCTTTTAAAGCCTTATGTATGAAGTTCAATCAAAGCTGTGGGCATGAAATACATTAAATCGTTTTCTGGGGTGGAAATAAGGCTCAGCAGTTAAGAGCACTTGCTGCTCTTGCAGAGGACCTGGGTTTGGTTCCCAGCACCCATGTGGTAGCTCACAGACATTTGTAAGTCCAGTTCTAAGGAATCTGACACTCTCTTCTGGCCTCCATGGGCACCAGGGCACCCACATGGAGCACATACGTACATGCAGGTAAAACACTCAGGTGCATAAAAGAAAAAAAGAAATTCAACTTGTTGTCTTCTGTGTATATTAGTCAAGAAGTAAGATCAAGTACCATGCCAATCAAGCCAACATGTTAATGTCCTTCATTCCTTAGTGCTGAGCACTACTGTCCATGCTAGCTACTTTCTAGTATTATTCTCTTATACTCCTTCCCTTCCCTTTCTGCCTTTCCCTGTTCTTCTAGGAATTCTGGGAGTCTTGTCTGGGAGGTATCTCAGGTTTGCTTTTGGAAGACCTAAAACTAAGTGACATATTTTACACCTAAACTTTAGTCACTGGGATGACTTCCTGTCTTGATAACTCCAGAGTAGAACACCATTGGGAAGACAGACCAGAGCTTCCATGAGATACCTCCGTTTGTTGTCAGTAACAACAATAAAGACTATAAGCCTCAGAAAGGGCTGTGCTATGGGCAGTAACAGTAGCCAATGCCTCATACCTTCCCACAGATAGGAAAATTCATGGGTAACAAAGATCAGAATTAGGTAAAGACTACAAATTCCTGGTGCTCAGGAATATGACTTGCCCCCCTTTCCATTGGAAAATTAACCCCTGTCGTCACTTACTATTTTAAATGAGCGGATGAATGACTATGGGAACTCCTCAGAATTCTGTATGGTTGTCATCTAATGCCTGAGACAGCAGGGCAGCGCACCTTGATAAATAACATCAACTCCCCAAACATAGACCAGCAGATGCCACTGAAAGTTATTACTGTAAACTTAGCAGAAGTGAAAACAGAGGGTTAGCGACTCCTTCTTCCTGTTGGCGTTGGCCTTTGCCCATCGTAGTAAAGCAAATCATCTTGCATACAGTGCTCTCTGTGATTAACATCCCTCTGTGAGAAAGCCGCATTCCTATTCTTCCTGGAAGACACACTAAAGCAGGGTCCCTGAAACTGAACAATTTAGAGCAATCCAGTCCCCAGGTATTCAACAGCAGTGACCTGGGAAAAAAAGAATATAGAAATAGAAGGCAATAGGCCAGGCCATTTCCTGATGGATACCACATATCTATTTTCAAGCAACAAAGTATGGCCAGGATGTACATGAAGGATCTAGTAATCTGGAAATAATGCCATGCTCACCCCATACATTAACTTCTACAGCATCCAAATAAAATACTCATGTCGATAAGAATGATTCACACACACACACACACACACACACACACACACACACACACACACAAACTTCATACTTTGGAAATGATAATGAAAGGAAGGGATATAGTCATTTATTACTTTCTAAAATACAACCTTTTGAGACATAATTGATAAGTGATGGACTATATAGCTTTAACATGACTATTTTGACAACATAGACACCTGTGAGAACATCACCATCACTAAGGTAGTAAATTTCCAGACATTTCTTTGTGGCCCTTTATGATATCTAGAAAGCTCTAGGCAGCCACTAAAATGCCTTCTACCGCTATAGACTTGTTTTGTATTTCCTGGATTCTTTGTTAGTTTATTCATACACATGATATGGCTTCTTTACTCACATAAGAATTTGACAATTATACTTGGTCCTTATTACTATAAATTAGTATTCAATTGTATGGCTCCATCTACAGTATGTAATCCATTGGCCTACTGAAAAACATTAAGTTGTTTCCTATTTGGGAACTTTAAAATGGAAATACTGTGAACATTTCTGTAAACATATGCTTTCATTTCTGTTGGGTATATATTTAGTTGCAAAATGGTTGGGTCATATGGATGTTGCATGTTTCACTTATTAAGAAATCATGGCAATATTTTTAATGCACTTACATAATGTGCTTAAGATTCACAACAATCCTGTGGCACCTTTGAAGAACTTCACAGAGTTTGGAAGTTGAATTCCAGGAAGATATTTTCCTCAATTAAAATATCAGTATTTGACCTCCAATATATTGTAAGAATCTGAAGGAGAGAAAAAAAAATCCTATATCCAAGGAAAGAGTTTTCCTTTCCTTTCAGGACAACCAAAGTGCAAAATCCTATATGGCTCAGTTGCCTGGGTGACATAATGACAGTGATGTGTTGGTCACTGTGGAGTGAGGATGGGAACAAAAGGTAGGTGATAGAGCAGAAAACAGATTAAAAATTTGGTCAAGCTTCCTGTGTGTTTGCTACTGTCCAATGTGCCTTCTTCATCAACTTCCCCATTTCCTGTTTGACAGCTAATTGAGAAAACCAGGGGAAGGCTTTTCTATCTCAACTGAGTTGTGACTTAAAGTCCAGAATGGGTTATGAGCTCAGAATGAATTGTCAGCCAGATGGATTACTATGAAGCTTTAAATTCCAAGAATTTAAAGACAGACAATCTCAAAAGACAGACTGAGGAAATATTAACATGGGCTCATCTTCTGGCCAAGATACATGTCAGAGCAGTGTGGAGTGTGTCAGACTCCCACAGGATTCTGATTATGAGGGCAAGGATTGCCCTTTTACACCAAAGGTGACCCATCTACTGTTTGAGTGTTCACTAAATGCAGTCATGGCCCAAAAGCCCACAGGAGAAACTCAAGATGACTTTGTAGCTCTTGTACCCAGAATACTGTGGACCAGCAGCACTAGCATCTCCTTGTGTCCACCCCAGAATCATTGAATCAGAACCTATATTTTGACAAAGTTCTCAGCTTAATCACAGGCAGATAACAACTCAAGAAGCACTCACTAGTCCAGAGGTGTGTTTCTGAACACCCAGAAAGCAGTTAACATAGCTTCTATATTATTCGGTTAACCCCTAATAATTTTACAGGATTAATTGCACATAAAACTCAGTAGCCTATAACAATTAACATGCACCTGCACCTTCATTGGCCAGTGAGTCAGCTAGAGTTCAGGCCTGGGCAAGTACCCCAACAATTCTTGCCTTGGGTTTGCATTTGCTCCATGATTCTTACATTTCTCTGGGCCTGGCAGGCTTCCTGCTAAACCTTTATCTCATGGTGATAAGAATGTACAGAAAGGTAAAATTAGGCATGTGTGTGGAACACAGTTTAGCCCCTTGCTCAAACTACATCTGTTAATATCTCATCAACCAAGTCAAGTCACAAGGTCCAACAGAGTGGCTGCTTCTTGTTCTGTTTCTTAAGAGTATGTCTAAAGCAAAAGCATTTGCCTCTGCTTCCCATTCAGTAAAAATGAACAAAATGTCTACATCACTGGGAATTTATAATGTTGTAATGACTTTAATATCACAGAGTAAAGTTTTAGCATAGGTAGTAGTACTGAGAATTCTGTGACCTTGGACAAATCACATCAAGTCTCTGAACTTCATTTTCTAATTGGGAAATAGGCAATCTGGTGGGGAGATAGAGCTCTATTAATCTGTGATCTTGACTTTCAAAACCAGTGGTGGTGATAATGATGATATGAAAGGTAACACACACTGTGGCAGACATTGCCATTGGTACTAAATGTGTATATATATTCCCTTAGTTTCCTGTGAAAATTGTCCCCATTTTGTAGTTGAAGAAACTGAGGATGGGCAATGTTATAACATCAAGATTTACCAGTGTGTTCTTGTGAGCATTTCATACAGAGGTAAACACTTTGTGGAGTTAATATGGCCCAGGCTGGTCTGTGTAGCTGCCCTTCTATTGGAAAGGCTCACCATAAGCCTCACATCAGTGTTGATGCTTCTGTTGTATCCTATGGGTTATAAAAAGGAAGAAACAAGGAAATTTCCCTTTCTGCCATGTATACACAAGTATAGTTTCCAGTGAGCCCAGACATCTTTCAAGGATGTAGAGTAAGGCTACTCAGTGTGGCTTTGGGGCAAGAATGAAAGGGAACAGAAGGATAAGACCCCAAAGGTCCATTCCCTGAGAAATTAGGCATGAGATAGCCTGGAGCAGAGCTGGAATTGATGTTTCCTCTCATAGTTTGCTCTGTCAGCACAGTATCACACCCCAGTGAGTGTTGTTTCTGAATCAAGGTATGCATACATGTCCACCTCTTTCCAGCTTCCTTTATAATAGTTGCCCTTTCTGTGCTTAAACATAGTGTGCTGCAGGATGAGAATGGTGCCCTCAAATATGTTATTCATTACTCATAGAACTTTAGCAATTTAAGCCTGAAACCACTTTCCCTGATGAAGGGGCACCCTCACCTACCTTCCCTTTCTTGACATAACAAGAGAAACAGGACATGCCTGGGGGCAGGCGTTCCATCAACTCTGTGAGCATATAGTCAACTTCTTAATTACTGGTACTGCCCAGAAGGATTCCTTCTTCTGATGAATCATTTTCCTTTTCTTCAGTATGTCACAAGTTCACCTTCTCATGGTCTTTTTGGGAGCAAATGACCAAGATTTTAAAACGTTCTCTCTACCCAATGTCCTATTTCACATCATTCTCCACATCTCCCTTTTGTTACCCTGACCTTCAGTTTCACAGAAGAAATAGGAGCTATTGGTTTGCGACTCTCATATTCCCATCATGTATTCACACTTTCATCTGTACAGTTCATCTTTCCAACAGCTACCTAAATGAGCTTTCATGCTTCTATCAAAGGCCAATTCCAAAAGCCAAAGTAAAATCCACTTGTCACACTCAAGCTCAAGCCTTCATGAAGGCTTTTTTTTTTAATCAACATTACAGTTTAAATATCTCTTGCAACTGGACTTTCTCACCAGCATCCAAAATGGCCTGGTATTTCTTATCTGAAGTGAATCATTAAACTCATAGGACCCATATTCACATCTCTCCTTCAAGGCAAAAATTTCCTGTCTTACTTATGTTTTCTATCTCCACTTTCTCCTCACAATTCCTTTTTCTAGTATACACTACAAGTCCTCATTTAATGTCCTTGGAATTCCCCTCAGTAGCAACCAGTATATTTCCCATTTGCACACACATTTCTCTGTCTTCCTCTTTGTTGTGACAGTAGCATTGGGTAGGTTATCGGACCTTTCTCCTTTAGACATACTCCTCTCCTGGTTCCTATGATCTCACAACTCTTTGAATCCACCCACCATTTTGGCCACAACACTTCAGTCTCGGTTCTTGGTCCACCTAAACACTCCTTTCTCTTATCTTTACTTAGACATCCCATTGGCATCTCATACTACAAGAGTTCAGTATAAATCTGCTCTCTGAAGTTCAGTCATCTGCATGCCTTTCTGTGTCCATCCTAGAACTGTGTCTTGTGCCCATTCTATGCTCTCCACTCCATATCACATCATCTATTACCTGGGTTTACAAAACTTTCTACAATGTCTCTGCTCTTCCTTTCCTTTCTCTCCATAGTAGCCAGAGCCATCATTCAAAATCTCTTCAGTGGCTTTTTCCTTGTCAATCTCAGAACAGTGAGGTTGTTTAACAGGGTCTACAAAGTCCATGCCTTTTCCTACAAGTTTTTTACTACGGATTTTTTTCTCTAGCAAACATTTCTTCAGTCTCTTTTGCTTGTCTTAGCCAAGCAAAAATTCTTCTCTCTCAAAGCTTCTGAGCTTATCTGCCTGAGCAACATTCCCTCACCTAGTTCTATATGAAACTGGCCCTTTATTATCCCTCAGCTCAGGATTTCCCTATCACTTACCCATCAAGCACTTCTTAATTACCCTCTTTTAGTAGCTACCTCATGGTTATATATGTATTTCCCATGGCTGTCCTGCTGAGCATCACAATCTATAATGATGACTTTCAATATGAATTGTTCTTAATCTCCTCCTTCTAGAACATAAACTTTTTTCTCTTGAGTTTTTAACATTTAGCATAATGTCTGTTCACAATAGCAATTTGATATACCCAGTGATGTGTGAATTAATTCAATTGTGAGATAGTTGGGCAATGCTCTGTACTTAGATACACATTCCTTCATTTACCCTAGTGGTACTCTGAAATAAAAAAGACAAAATTCTTGCTCAGTTAATGACCTCTCTGGTCCTACAATAATGCAACATCAACTGTAATATCACAGAATACAGACCTCTTAGAAGTATGCATACTGTGATTCCCCCTTCATCTATGAGGCCAATGAACTGTTAAAAAATGTGGCTTATATAAGACAATTTGCTTAGGATTTAGTTAATCTATAATATGATATTTGCTGTACGCAACATGATTGGTATGGTCTTGGCTAAACTCTCTCATTTCCCCAGGTTCTGGACTCTCCATCAATATATTAGTTGGGGTTATTGTCACTGTGACAGGATACCACAAACCAGCTAGGCATTTCTTAATCCAAGCAAGATGACAGTCATAAGTGTTAAGATTTGGGGGAAAAAAAAATCCTTCTTTTTTTAGACTTTAGATCTTCACTAGTGAAAGGCAAACATGGGGCTTTCTTCACAATGATAAAAATCCATAGATTTGGTGAGTATTTGCAACCTGTCTTCTAAACAGTGTGTCTCACTCTGGTGGTAGTAGGTCCAGTTGAAGGCCTGGTTCAACCCAGTGAGTAGAATGGTTACCATCCCTGCCATAAGTACATAAGAGTATCTGTCATGTGCCCACATACCCTCAAAGGTTATTTCACTTAAATAGTTGGGCCCAGGAACCAGACTTTGCTAGGGCCACACCCACTGTAATTCTCCCACCAGCAACCACCTCATGGTGAAATAACCAAAGAAAAGTTTGCTTTAGCTCTCCTGGGGGGGGGGGGGTGCAGATGGCCTCCTGATGTCACTCCATCCTGAATGCCTAGGGTTTTGTGAGTATTGAATTTTTCTTTTAAAGGGAGCCTGTGTAGCCAACAGACGCTCTTCCCATCTGGATAGGCTCCACCAGACTGGCAGGTTGCCATGGCATTTCTATTTACACCACATTCTAAGTGGCATGAAAAAAACGCCAACCCAAAGGAACAACAGACACATACAGGAGCCCTTAGTAAAGTAAATTGAGTTAATGGTTTGAGCAATCTTGGAGCAACCATTCAGAGGTCCAGAGAAAGGACGCAGCCTCATAATTAGAGGGTAGCTCTTTGAAGCTGTGACCCCATACTCTTTGTTTTCCTTCTGCTCACATCAGGAAGGTGGGAATCCTGTTCCTTTTGGCTCCACAGCACACAGTCACATCCTTATTGGGGGCTGTATCATTCTGTAATTGAATCAGCCAGGTCTGGTCCAACCAATTCCCTTCTTTTCTTCCTGTCTCACCATTTATGAACAAAACTAGAGCAGAGGAATTAATGTTCATTTTTTGGATTATCTCAGACTCTAGAAGAGCCACTGGATGAGTTTCAGGGTTCTGAGATGGTAGGGAAGAAAACCATCCTCCACAGGTACCTTATGCACAGTCTGATGCATTATTCCCACCTATTGCTTGGAGTATAGTCTTTCCTTGAGGTCCTACTGCTCAACAAAGATTGTGAGTGTTTCATGCTTACTCTGCATATTTATTTCATAGATGTTGTTTTGAACTGAGTTCTTTGTCTCCATCAAAATCTCAGTAGGGGGACTCTCAAGTGCATTTTCTTGCATGGACCAAAGAGGAGAGAAGAAAGGCAAGGATCTACTCAGCAGCCTGCTTCCAACCAACTGAACCAATTGTAGAGCATGGGACCCCTCCAGGAGTGATGAGTTCAGAAGTAGATGACTTAGATGTTCATTTATTTTTTGAGTCACATTCTCTTATAGCCCAGGCTGTCTAGAGAATCATTATGTAGCCACGACTGTCCATGAACTACTGATCCTCCAGCCTCCACTTCTCATGTGCACCAACACACTTGTGACTTGGTTACTACAGAGAACTTTATGTGCTGTGGGCTGAAAACTTCTGCAGTAGGTAATTATTTTTCAAAGGATCATTCTGATTTACTTAATTTTGAGCAGTCTGGTGATTCTGATTATAGATGCTTCTTTTCCATAACCTAGTTCATACTTTATGTTAAACCAAGTACAACCTTTATAAGTAGTTTTTCTTTCTCTGATAGACAATTAGTAACAATCTTTACTTTTTAGAAGGTGTGAAATAATCAGGTCTTTGCTAATCCTGTCCCAGTATCTGAAAATGCTAACAATGCCAAGAGTTTTTCACACCAGGGTTATGAATAGGGATGTCTAGATGGCTATCGGGGGCATCATATAACAGGCATAGGAGTTTAGTTTGCTCTACCTAATAAGTGAATGTGTAATAGAATAGAACCTTCCATTTTGCCCAGTTTCAGTATGGTGGTCTTCTGGAGTAGATAATCCTGTTTTATTCCCAAGATCTTACAGAGCCTAAGGAAAGGATTGGGGCATAAATATAATAAGTCAGTTAGTTCAAAAGAGCCCCTATGTCAAATAGAAAGCTCTTGGGTCAATGGCTGGAGTTCAGTAGGTTTGGGAGTATGTAACCACAGTGATGTTTATTAAACGGAATGTCCATCTCACACCATTCTCAAAGGTATTTTTTCTATTATCTGAAGTTATTGCTTCTCTTTATTGTATATAATGTCCTATAAAGAAGATATATGTCCACAATTGAGCTTTCAAAGAGGACCATGGGGCCAGCTTCGTTTAAAGGGAATGAAGTCAAGCAGAAAATTTGCTGGTCACTCTTTTCATAAGAACAGTACCTTAGTCAGCAGTTGGTCTTTGATGTCCTAACAATAGCAGTGGGCCTCGAAGGCAGAGGAGCACCCCCAGAACACACAAGCCAGTCTACATTCATCAAAAGGTAGAGACCAGAATGTAGGGCAGCATGCAACAGGGAATGAAGAGACTGAGCCAGTCTCTCCACTGTTTTCTCTGCTTGCTGCTTTTTTGACTATATTTTAAACTGAGTATGATCTTCACATGGTATTGTACATACATAGTTCAGTAAAATTCATGAACAGAGGCCACTTGTGTAACTAGCATTCAGATCAACAGAGAGAATACAATCAGCACCCAGAGGGAGCAGCCATCCTAGACACTTTCTTGACAAAGGTAACCTCTGTCCTCTTTTCACCTGTGTCCTCCTTTCCATCTTCATACACTCATTGGTCATTGTTTTGATCTTGACATAGATAGGACTATATAGCTGATAGTGTTTTGTGACTGGCTTCTTTCACACAGCATTATGCCAATAAACCTATACCTTGGTGGGGTGTAGCTATAATTTGTTCATTCTAAGCATGTGCTCTATTGCCTTCTTATCTATTCTACTATTCATGACATTTGAGCTGGGTTGAGGTTGAGATGAGTTTAATAATGTTATGATGGTTTTCCCCCCAGTCTTTAAGTGCATTGACTGTAAATACCTCACCAGAGTAGAATTGATGGGGCAGTGGTATGTAGAGTTTTTTTTTTTTAATTTTAAGTTAGTTATTTTAGAAAAATCATTTTCCACAGTGTTTATATCAATCTACACTCCCACTAGACCACTGGGTTGCTCAACATTACTAACACTTAGTGCTTACAAAGATTATTTTCTTCATTTTACCATTCCAGTGGGATAGTATAGTGGTTTTACATTTTCAGTGATCATACATTCCTTTATAAGTTGTTTTTTTTTGGGTGGGGAGAGAGTTGGGTAGGGGATGTCATTCTATGGTAGAGTGCTTGCCTAGTATGCTCATGGCCTTAGGGCCAATCTTCAGCAGTGCAAAATACAAGTTTTTGTTTGTTTGTTTTTGTTTTTTCCCGTACTTTAGTCAGTGCTTAATTCTGTGACTACTACCAAATGAATGAATTATGTAAGAAACTTGGATGGGACTGGTTCCAAGTTCATAGTTGAGCCACAAAGAAAGAACAGCTAACATGTAATGGAATTCAACAGGTTGTGCTCAATAAATGAGAGATGGTCCATTGAGAAGAAAACAAAACACAGATAAACTTCTTCAGGGTTACAAGGAAGTCACAGACAGAAAATATAGCATAAAGGATCTGGAATCAGAGTGGCCCATAAGCTGGTTAGATATCAACAAGGTAATGCTGGAACTATACAAGGAAATGGGACATCTCCCTGCTGGAGATGACATTGTGGGAGGGAAGAGGAGTAGTTTGGGGACAATAATAAGCCTTTACTTGTGTGAGGTTTAAGGACACAGATCGAAATTAAAGTTCATTTGCCAAGTTGGATGATTTTCCTTTCTTTCATTTCTTCTCTCATTTGTTTGGCTCCCAACATAGAAAAGTTAGATTATGAAGTTTGTCTTGAACATGGGTGTTTCTCCTCAGTCACATGGGCTAGAGGGAGAGAGAGGGACAAGGAGAACTGAGAGGAGTTGCCCTAAATGTTTACTGTTAAGAGGCTACTACTGAACATAGAGGAAATTGGTAGTGAGAGAGGGCTGAAAGTTGGTGAGCAGCTGGCAGTTTTGTTGAAAGGGTAAGATCTTGGAAGGGAAGATGGACTTCCTTCTCAGTTTTTCAGAGAATGCATTTTCTTTATGCTCTTGGTACTTGGACAAGGGAGTGCTCATCCTCAACACCCCTCTCTGTCAGCTGCTGACTCATCTGCCAGGTAGAGAGATAATGTGAACAGTGGGCCTTGATATGCTCTCATACATGGATGCAAACAGAAACAAACAGAAAGCCGGCAGAAGCAAGGAGTGCAGGGTTCATTTTGGCCCATGGTTCTAAGGGCTATACGTGATAGCTTAGAGGCAGGGCCAGCTGTCTGTAAGCACAGCAGCAGGTCTGTCTGTTAATTGAGACAACATCTCACATCCTATTGAATCAGGAAGCAGATAATCAGTAGCAGAACCAGAAGCAGATCTCAGTGACCACTTGTCGGGGTCCCTCCCCAAGTCCTAAAGGTTCTGGAACCTCTCAAAACAGCACCACCTACATCATCCCGTGAGGGACATTTCAGAGTCAAACTACAACATTCCTCTCCCTGAAGGCAGGCAAGATAGACAGTCCAGCAGAAAGTTTGCCCCATCATGGATAAATGCAAAGGCCTGTTTACACTTTCAGAGGCTAACTCAAAAGCCTGCAAGAAGAGGAGGCCTGATCCAGAACAGCTTGTTTCTCACCAGTTTGCTGCTGCAGATAAAGGAACTCTTGGTTGCTGTGGTAAGCAGAGTTCTCCATGGGTGTCAAGCTGTGCTGTAACTGTTCCATATGACATTATCATGAAAATGTCTGATGGTTACTTGCTTGGACATTGTATGTCCCAGGGTCCTACAAGTTGCATGGCAAAGCAGTTCTGAAAGTGTGCTTTCTTTTGTTCTGTTTCTCACAGTAAGGCCATTGAAGAGAACCTAATTATAAGTAGCACACTGGACATAAAAACATGCTAAAGAGATTTTGCATGGGAGATTATTCTGATTCACAGATATGGTATTAACTTTGCTGTTCGAGTACATAACTCAAACATAAATGAGGAGATAATGTGGCTTTGTCACGTTTTGTTTTTTCCCCAAATCTCCCAGCTGACTTTGTGTTAGCTTTCATTCAGGCATTTTGATACTGCTCATGCATTTGTGGGATAACCTATTTTGTATAAAGAGGATATATAACCTTCCTCAGGCTTGAAGAAACTTGTTACTGTAAGTAAAAATCACACTTGAGGAAGATGTGTCAAAAGGAGAGAGATGTGTTTCTCCTGTGTCAGACTCAGAAGCCTCTGCTCTGTCTTGTATCCATGGTGATAATTTTCCTGCCATTTTCCACTGGACTGTCTCCCTGAGCCATTTGAAATTGAAAATCAAGTGAAATTTCTTTAATCGGCTCCAGGAAATTGTGAGATAAAGAAATGGCAGAGAGACCTCTTTATATGAAAAGTCCTTGGAATCAATAATACTTAGAACAGCAGTTCTCAATCTGTGGGTTGTGACCCCTTTGGCAAACCTCTCTCTATAAAAAAATAGTTATATTTCGATTCATAATAGTATCAAAATTGCAGTTATGAAGTAGCAACAAAAATAAATTTATGGTTGGAGTCACTATAAGATGAGGAACTGTATTAAAGTTCCAGAGTATCAGGAAGGGTGAAAACCACTAGCCTAGAAGAGTTTACAACTTTGGTCCATGATTTTGAGATTTTAATCTCCAAGAGCATTTGTTCCCTATGCTCCCTATAACCTCTCACCTTAAATATCTTATACAGGTTACAGATACGTACTGCTGTGTAACAAATTGCCCCAGAATTTAGAAGATTAAGAGAATCTGCAATTATCCCAGCATTTCTGTGTCAGGAAGTCAGCCCTCACAAGCTACAATTAAGGTATCAGACAGGATTATAATCTTGGATGAGATTCAGACCTGTAACATGGGGGCATTGACAGAATTCAGTTTCCCATGGGTTTTTGGCTGGAGGGAGCCCTCAATTCCTTTACCATGTGGCTTTTCTACAGTGCAGCTCACAAGAAGAAAGCTGTTTTGTTTTGTTTACAGAGCAAGAACATGAATAGAGCCAGAAAGAGAACATGAGGCAAAACCTTATATTTCTTGTAATCTTGTCTTAGTGACACCCATATTACTCTTATCTCATTCTGTTTATTAAAAGCAGATCTCTTGCTCCATTCCCAGATCCAAAAGAAAAGTATCATACAAGTGTAAGCATTCTAGGGGACAGGAATGCTGAAGGGCATTTCAAAACCTGCCTGTAAAACTTCCCAGACCACCAAGTGCCTGTATGCGTGCTCATTCCTGTTTCCCAGACAGTGACAGTTCACCTGCATTCTGCCGTGATGACCCGGATCCTTACTTGTCCAGATTTCTTCATTTTCATTCTGGTGTCTGTCCTCTCACCTCCATTCAAACACAGTACTCCATTTTTTTGCTCTATACATTGTTGCTCTTCCTTGCTACCTTTGATGGTTCCTGATTTTTTGGCTCAACACAAGTACTAAGAATGTCTATATCTTGGATTAACTTCATTTCCTACCCTTCATTTCAACAGGCTACATGCTGCCAAGTCAGAGTTTGCATGTTCCTTTCCTCTGGGCTCATGCTGTTTCCTTAGCTTAACACTTCCCTTCCCCTTCCCAACTGTGAAAATGCTAAACACAGCACAGAAGAAATTGCTGTGCAACGCTGGGATTTCAATGGGCTCATTTCTGAGCACTCTTGCATTGCATGTCCACTGAACAGTTACTATATTCCTGTTCCCATATAACTATCTAGGCTATAAATACTGCTGCTCCCTACCCTGCATGCCAATCAGAGGAAGGGTCTCCAGGACTGCAATAGGGGCTTCCATCTCTGCAGTGGCCCGTGGCATTCAGGCAACCCCTTGTACATGGCAAGGGTTTGATAAAGTCTAGAATGGTGGTGACTGCTTCCCCCAAATGCCTTTCTCACAGTTAGGAAGACCCACTCATTTTATTATTTTCATGTTATAAATGAGAAAACTGAAATGGAAATAGTTTACCTGCTTCTCTGAGAGCAGACCAAGGACCCCGATCTTGGAGTCCTCATTCATTTTATTTTGTTTTTCTTTTAAGTGAAAAACCATCTGACTTGACCTGATACTTAATTGTTTGTTTAGCTCTACCAGAGATTAATCCTGCAGCTTCACGCATGCTAAGAAAGCACACTAACCCTACGTTGTAGCCTCAGACTTTATTTAATTTTAATTTTGAGATAAGGTCTTGATAAATTATCCTTGAAATTATGATATTCCTGCCTTATTTGTCTGGGTTACTAGGATTATAAGTCTGCACTACCAGGCCTGACTGATAATTAAAGATTCACTTCTTTTTATTTTATTTGCATGGACACTTTGCTTACATGCTTGTGTGTATACTACCTGTGGTGTGTGTGTGTGTGTGTGTGTGTGTGTGTGTGTGTGTGTGTGTGTGTGAGAGAGAGAGAGAGAGAGAGAGAGAGAGAGAGAGAGAGAGAGAGAGAGGAGAGAGAGAGAATCCGTGGAGGCCAGAAAAGGGTTCTGGGTCTCCTGGGACTGGAGTTACAAATGGTTGTGAGGCACTATGTGGGTGCTGGAAACAGAATCCAGGTCCTCTACAAGAGCAATAAGTGCTCTTAACTACTAGGCCATCTCTCCCAGCCCCTAGCTTTGATTTTTGTTTGTTTGTTTGTTTGTTTAAGAGAACTATTTAGAGTCATTCAACAATCCTCATACTGTCATTTTTAAAAAATTATCCTCAGTGAAACAAGGAAAGAAGACAAAGATTTTAAAGAAAGAAGAGCTTCCCAGTAAGAGGGAGGCCCAGGTCTGCCACTTGTTGTTCATTGGCGAATTAACCTTTTGAAGTTAACCAAAACAGCAGGGTCAGCAAATGCCATGTTTTTAAATATCAGTGTGTCTCCTGGACTCCTTTCTGGCATGCAATGATGTTACCAAGTGGCCATAGCCTGCACAGTTATAAGGGTTCTAGTGACCCAGAACACCTAGATGCTGTAGCTACAACTATAGACATGTCTGTCAGCAAAGCAGAGTGTGTATGTGTGTATCTGTGTTACAAAGAGAACTGACATGTGAAGGGTAATTATTTCTCCAAAGCTATTGTCCAGACCTCTACAGGCAATATTCTGAATTTAAAACGACTTTCAGCTAAGTCCTGTTTGCACCTGGGAACTGTGAACAGTATGGAAAGCTTCATAAAGCAGATGAAACTTGACCAGGACAGGAAGTGACTTACAGCCGGCAGGCTCAGATGTATTGACACAAGGTAGTGAAGTAGGAAATTATGGTTTTCAAAGAGAAGTCAGATCTTAGTTTCTCTTTTATCTCAGTATGATGTGTGTGTCCTTGAATCAAATCCCCTAACCACAGTGCAAACGTGACATTCATGCAACAGGAGTGGTTGGAATCCCTGGCTTTTGTGAGTCTCATACACAGGAAAAGTCAGACTTCCTTTATGACTTGTTCGTCGTGTGTCAGTATTGTGGTTTCCAAATGCTCTTGGAAGCTGATTTCCAAGTTCCAGGTGGGCTCTGGGCCATGGCAGCAGCCAGAAGTGCTGAAGGCATTAGCTTGAGCCAACGGGTTTCTTGGAGACTAAGACTGGGGTAGTCTGGTTTACATTAGGCTATTTCTTTGTACATGAATTATCAAAAATCCTTCATTCCCTAGCATTTCTTCACTTGCCTTTCCTTCCATGCCATGTCTTGTTATTTCTGCATGAACTGGGATATCAGACAATAAGTGATTATTCCAAAATGCTGAGCATAAACTGTGTGGCTAGTGAGAACTATTTCCAAGGGAATGTGATCAACTGGAAAATTTGACAGAATTTTGACAGTTGATGGATCATAAACTTCACCTCTTGGGCCAGTCCCCATAACACCAATTTCTAGTGTTTTCTTCTGTGCCCTTGCTGAAGTGTGCTGACTTTATTTTCCCACTTCTTCACCCCAGTCTTAGTATTAGGATAACAATTTGAAATAGTCTGAAAGGGTGACACAAGATCAATTGTTCTCTCTCCCCCCCTCTCTGATATATATATATATATATATATAAATTGGGCTTCATAATAGGTCTCATTCTGACAGTTTTATACAAGTATATTCATCTACCTACCCCACACCCAAATGATGGTTTTTGACCTATTTCCTTGATCGCACTAAATGATTCTTTGTTTTGCCTTATCTACTACTTAGAACAGAGGGAAACAGTGAAGTGAATATAGTTTATCTGCAAAATTTAGCAGTGACTTTGAATTAACCTAAAGCTACAAATGGAAAACAAGATAGGAGTATATGACAAGAAGCAGCTGGTCAACAGAAAAATCGCAGGCAGGGCTCTTTCTTAAGCTTATGTAGGATAAATGGCTATTTCTATTTGGGTGAGATTGGTCAAACTACTTGGGCTGAATTCTGGCTCCAAATACATGTGGTCAGCCCAGGAGCCCTGGAAAGAATCTGGCTTTGTTTTAATCTAAATGTTAGTCATTGCTGGTTGGACTTTTTTTTAGGATGATTTTTGAAAAGATAGATTAAGGACACAAAAACCTGGAAGAACATCCAAGTATGACAGAAAGCACAATGATCCACTCTCCCCATCCCTGAGAGATACAAAAACAGGTGTCCATGCAGGTTGTTGGCGAGCCTGCTCTTGCACAGATGAATCTGGGTTTGGAGGCTATTGTGGCTAATGGAAGTCCAGGACCTCCTAATCTAACCTAATGACTATTGTTGCCAGATATGAAGCAACAGAAGGTCATCTTGAGCCCCACTGTGCCCTGAATAGAGAGACAGAGTGGGACCACACAGGGTCCATTCTTTTCCCACAAAGTAGTGATGTGTTCCAGGCAAAAACCCAATTTGGGATGTTTTGGCCCAAAGGAAACATTTACAACCAAATTATACACCTCGGAAAATAAATGAGCTTTCATTTTGGAAGGAAACCCTGCCGGGCTCTTTATTATTTGTACCACAATCATAAAGTTGGTTTTAATCTCTGCAGTGGAATGCCATTGGGTTGGCCAAGTGGCAGGCTCAGTGGTTGGAGTGGGGACCATTCACCCTGCAGAAAACACAGTGGGAAGTAAAGGGAATTATTTCTCGTGAAACTGTTCTCAGGAACCATTGGTTTGGGGGCGGGGTGTATCTTTTTCTGGCACATTCATTGAAACTTCAAAGTTGGTTCCTTTCTTAGTCTCTTTCTTTTATTCTCCTCTTCAAAAATTCCAGGGGCATTCTGGAAAAATGTGTCCTTTATAAACGAATGAAAATCTAGGAGTAGACCCAAGAAAGTCTATAATGGATTTCTCCCATAGCTTACAGGAGAGTGGGATATTGAAGCTACAGGAGACTGAGGACAAGACTGGAAAGCGTGCTTCCTTTTCACCCTTAACAATGAAAATTAGAGATTAAACATGATGAGCCTGTGCTCCCAGGATCCATGCCATGGAAGGACCATAGTATAGAGAAAGTAGGTAGGGATCTATGGGCTTCTGGGATGTCCTGGGTTGTAAACATTTTACAACCACTATCAGATAAGGCTCTGAGTACTGTGTGCCAGTTTAGGGTAGAACAGAAAGCAGTCCTTAACACCCTTCAAGTATGTTACCAAATATTTTGGGAAAATGGCCCTTAACACCCTTCAAGGATGTTACCGAGTGCATTGGGTTGGGAATGCCTTTTCATAGACCTCAGCACTTAATGATCTTGCAGGGAACTCCCTACTTGTTCTGGAGACACAGGGATGGAGTCTTTGTGGGCATATGGAGGTGTAGAAAGCAGAGCATGACAGGAGCTATTTGTGGGAAAAGGAATTCATGGCAAGGCTTTGGCTCACAGATCAAGCAGTTAAGACAGCCAGCTAACACTCCTGAGATGTTTTTAAATTCTGCTGGTCTTGAATGTCCCAGTGTCTGCCTTCTACCAAGCTGATTTAAACAGCTTTGGGTTTACCTACAATGAAAGATCCACACCACTGTGTAGGCTTCTGCTGCCTGTAATATTAGTGAGGAAAAGGGCCATGTTTGTCTTGCTTCCCATTGAATCCCCAGCCCTTGAGTCATTAGCTCCCAGTAATTAAATGAATACGTGAAAAAGAGTCTTGTAGCACATCTGCCCACACACTATCAAAACAAATCCTAGCTAATGAGATGATTTCAGCTCTTAATCATTTGAGGTGGTTGAATGTAAGTGAGGCTTATGTTTTGGGTCTTCTTTGTCCCTCTGCTATCTTCTCGCTCCCTCTCCTGAGTTAAAACAGCCCAAGAACAAATTTAATCACCACTTCTAGTCTTTATTTCATATTTATGCCCTGGCAATGTTTAACGCATGACTGTTGATTGCTTTATATTTTTCATGAACTCCTCTCCTTCTGGAATTTCCTCACACTTCCAATAATACTCAGTTACTCTGAGATGGATCAGCTCAGCCATTCTTCACCAGTGAAACCCAAGTCAAGTGTCTTTCACTTGTTTCCTTGTTCTGACATTGAAGGCTTCCATTTCCCAGTGCCTGCCTTCATTCTATCTCACCCGCCTTCCACAGACACCAAGTTCTGGCAGTGGATAAGTCAGCTTTTATTATAAAAATGTTTATGGAGACTGTCAGTTCTTAACCTTAAAACTGAACCGTGCTGTTTGTATTTTTCTAAGTGATGGAGAGTGTGAAGGACTGAAGAAAATGGAGCGTGAAGAGATCAAACATGCCTTGGAATCTTTGTTCAAGACCTGGAATAGGAGAAATTCCACTTGGAGGGGGGAGGGAGTTGGTGAATTCCTGAGAAAAGGATCCTCTGTGAGCTGAGCTCAAAGCCTGAGATCATGACCTGATGTGAAAAAGTGAGGTTCAGGACCAGTGTGGGATGTGCAGGATCAGGGTCATACCATGCTCTGAAAAGCAAACAAATAAAAAGAGTTAGAAATATATTTCTTTTGGTCAGAGAGCAAATGAATTCACTTTCAACAAGCTCTATCTTCTGAACTTCTCATGTCTGCTTTCAGATGTTGGGAGTTTGAAAGGAGCCATTCATAAGTGTGTATGACATGCTGTGGTGCAGAACCTTTGTTTGCCATGGGACTTTTCTGTGGACCACTGAGGAGGGTGAACACTTGAAGCTGGGAGTTCAGCTCTTAGGAATTGAATACCTAGGACATTAGTAAAAAATGGGCCTGGCTCTATCTAAAAGGCCAGCCTTTGTATCTGCAAGCTTGGGAAATTAGTAGAAGAGGCTGAGCTAGACCCAGCAAAGGGCATTTTCACAGGAAGAGTTATAACCGTGCTGAAAGAGGGGAACTACAGTTGGCACTAAGTGTTTTAGTTGGGGCTTGTGCAATTAGTTTGGCAAGAGCATTTCCCTGGTTCTTGGCATAATTTGCCCTTGTCTACAGAGCTTGGGATACCAAAAGACAATCTTTATGTCTTTCTTCTGTCTCCCGCCAGCTTTATTTCCATTTTTGTCATGTCCTGGTGGATTGTTTTCCTTTCTTAACCTGTCTCAGACCCCAGACCCTCATACTTCTCATGTGATTTGTTACCTCTGGGCTGAGAATAGCTATCCTTTCCAGTAGCCATGAGAGGACAAGCCTGTCCTTCCTCAAGACTGTGGGTCTTTGTCGAAAAAAGATGCATGGGATGGAGGATGTTGGTGACACTTTGTTGCCTTGTGTGGGGTACATGCTACCTAAACCTGCTCAGAAAGGCCAGATTATGTTGATGCTAGGAAAAAAGCAGGGGTGAGTTCACCCTCCATCTTTGCAGGTTGTGATGTTTTACCTTGGGGAGCCTTATCAGTTAGGGATCCTAAAGCAGTGAGTAACAGTTCAGAGTATTTTACCCTGGCTGGGCTTAATGGCTTGCATTTATTCATAATCTGTTTGATTATATTTTCTCAAGATAAAGCACTCCAACAACTTGAGAACCCTGCATATTCTAACAGCCCCATCCCTTTGCTACAGTGCCTCTGAGAAGAACAATGCCTTAACTGGTCCCTGCTCCTTCTTCAGAAGTGAGTTCATTAGGTATGAGTCTGCAGCAGGATTACCAGGACTCTTGTGGGAGATTAGCTGTGAAACCCAACTTGGGGCTCTAATTTCACAGGGGCCTGAGAATAAGCATTCTAATACATTCCCAGGGAATGCTGGTGCTGCATTTAGAACAGCTGGGTTAAAGTGATCACTTGGAGATACCAGTTTTTCTAGAAGGTTAAGAAAACTATAAGCTAGGGCATGGACATAATATGGTAGGACATGGTAGGACATGGTAATCCCAGGATTCCAGAGACTAAAGAAGGAAGACTATAAATTCAAGATCAGCCAGGGCTATATAGCAAGACACTGTATCAAGCAGGGAAGGCTATTTTAGCTATCTTAAAATTTTAAAAATGCTAAAACAAAAATTAGTAGAGCACAGATATTGCTATCTAATATATAAATATACGTTAAATTTATAGTTTTATATCTCTGTATGCATGCAAATACATATTTTATGTGCTTATATACATCGTTTATAAATAGGTAAAATGTACATATATGCCCTTTGAACATCTCAAATCCTGCCATTCCCTGTTGTTCTACTAGGGCTGATCTTCTGGGCACTAGCTGAGTGCTGGATGTGATTTAGTCAGACAGAGGCAGTAGCCACTGGTTCCTTGCATGGTATTTTCCTTTTCCCTTTAGGAGAAAAGGACACTGATCATGTTACCACTTAAAAGGCGATGACTATGCTGCTGTACCTAGACTTGGAGTCATCACACAGAAACTGGGCAAAGACTATATCCTATCTCTGTCAAAGCACCTCATCCTCCCACCTTTCAGGAACCAAATTCTATTCCATAGATAACAGGATAAGTCAACCATGCCCACACCTATCAGGCTTCAAACCCTGGTCTGTTCATTTCTTTCTCCTATCCTTAATCCATTCATCCACTGCTCTGTCTATTCCATGGTCCATTTATTCATGCAGAGGAGATTTAATGAGGGCCTATTATGTGTCAGATGCCTGGCTAAGGGCCAAGTATATAAAGTTACAAAAAAAATCTAATATCTGCTTTAAGGAACTGATGGGAGCTATCACAAATAGGCCATCCCATAAAATATTGGCTTGTGGTAAAAAAATATCTTCAAAGGAAATGAGAAGAAAGATGGGGGAACTGCTGAGGGATTGGGAGGGCCACTAATTATAAAAGATGCTGCTGCTAAAATTGCTTCCCAGAAGGGAGACATAGGTAATATCTATCCCTTCTTCTAAGATCCCAAGACAAACTGAGGCATAATTTCATCAAAGTTCACTATGGGGAGCCAGTGAGTTTATTGGGCTTCCTTCAAAAGCATAGGTAAGGGATTAGTTATAGCTGTGTGGGCATCCCACTCCAAAAGCAGTACCTGGAAAGCCTTCATCCAACAGAGATGAGGGCTCCCTGTAGCTTTATAGATTAAAGCCCCTCCTCCCTTAGTCTCTGCTCTTCCCAATGGCCACATGCAATTGAAGCAGAGTTGTATATATCAGGTGTTAGAGAGCAGCTAGATACTCAGGTTAGGGTGTCATGACCCTCCACCTCTACATGAATGGCTGTAAACAACCCTAGCTGGGGTAATCCTTTTGCAAGAGAGCACAACTGAGCTCCCCAAGATGGAGGTTGCTCTGCTCAGGTTGCACCACGGGCGACCAGGAAAATCTGTTCTCTCTGAAAGTAACTTTTGAAAAAAGGAGAGGAGAGTGCTCTCTGAACCAAAACAGTAGCAGAGAAGCTGGGAAGTGGTTAAAATGTTTTCTGTTGTCAATGAATAGGAATGGACTTGAGGATGTTGCCATGGCTAATCTAGCTCACCCTTTGTACAGCTCAGTTTGTCTTTCAGTCACTATTTGTGTCTGTTTAACCACATATGAGAAGAAAAGTGAAAAGAAGCTCTAAGAATGTAAGTAAATTCAACAAAAGAAGCCAGTGTGAGGTACAGCAGTAATACAGAATCTGGCAACAACTTAAGGAAGACTTCCTAGAGAAGGGAATACTTAGGCAGGGTTATTAAAAAACACATAGCAACTTTCTGTGGCTAGTAAGAGGAGCAGAGACAGAGGCAAGTGTGGCATGGAGGGATCTACAAGCATCTAAGTCTCTGTGTGAATTACAAAATGATATAATAATGTCCCCTCCTTCAGTCTGAACTTCAACCCCTACTTCCTCCACGGACTCCTTCCTGCTCTGTATACATTATACAGGGACATGACAGCCCAAATGGCACCACAGAGGGTCACTTCTACCTTGCACTTCAAGCTTTGACATCCTGTTCATTCCACTAGCCAGATGTGTGTTCATTCATTATAGTGTGAAAACTGGATCTAAAAAGTATTATTTGTATTTATTATGGAAAAGGCTATCAATTCTTGGCATCTAGGTGATAGTTGTTAATTATTAAAAGACTTTTTCTAACTTTACTTTATATTCATTGACAGATTCACACGTATCTGTGATGAATTTTAGTCCATCTATACCCCTATTACCACCCTGTCTCACTCCCTCTTGTTCTTCTTTTGAACCTCTCCTTCTTCCTAAGTCTCCATCCTACTTTCATGGTGAGTGTGTATGTGTGTGTGTGTGTGTGTGTGTGTGTGTGTGTGTGTGTGTGTGTGTGACACTGAATTTAAGCAGGGCTTTCTGTTCCTAAACAAGCATGCACAGGCGGTTATCTACTAGACCACATGCAAATTGTCAGTGACTACACCCCCAAAGAAAGAAACACTCCTCCCCCAGCCACCTTTAGCAGTTGATAGTGCCTCCAAGAGAGAAATGGGACTTTCTCTACCCTTTCTCCTCCCATGAAATGTGGATGGACCCAGTCTTGGGCAAGTCTTGTGCAGATAACCACAGCTATAGTGAATTCATGAGTCCACCCATCATGTTATGTCCAAAAGACATTTTTCCATAACAACCCGACCCCAGTTTCTAGCTCTTACAACCATTTCCCTCCCACCCCACTTCTGTAATGTTCCCTGAGTCTTGAAGAACAGTGTGATATAGATATGCCATTTAGGACTAAGCACTCCACACTCACTCACTCTCTGCAGTTTGATTAGGTTTTCGACACTGTGGTCATTGGAAAAGGTATTCGCCCTTCACCAACACAAGCTTCCTTCCAGTGTCTTTGTTGGCCTTCATCTGCAAGTGGTCGACCAGACATAACACAGTTGAAGCCCTTTCTGACCCTTGATGAAATGGACAAAATTAATTGGATGTGAAACTTTAATTTCTCATATGTACCATGGAAGGGGTTGGTAATTATGCCCATTTGATGGGGATCTTTGAGAAACAGTTGATTATTATAACGCATAAAAGGTGTTAGGACAAAGTTAGTGTAGAGATTGTTTTTTTCAAGGGAGAAGGTAGAAGTTCGGTTGGTACTAGGAAAGACAATAACTGAGCCCTGGGAGAAATCACTGAGAAGAAAGGGCCAATGTAAGAGCACCAGGAAGGCAAATGGCAGTGAGAAATTGGGAAAAGAAAAGCAGTGTATTTCTCCTCAAGCTGCTACCCATTTTACAGGTGAGCCCCAAGAAAATGATGCTTCCACTGTGAAGCCACTTATTTGTGTATTTATTATTTGTACAGTGCTGAAGATCAAATCCTTGGAGCTTTGCACATGCCAGGCGAGTGCCTCTGGTGGCCACATCCCTAGTAGCAGCTCTTCCATTCTCAAATACTGTATTTCCCTGTACAGTTTTATTCAGAAAACCAACAAACAAGAACAGAAACATGGCTTTTTTGGGGTGAAGGGGGAGTGTGTTTGACCTTTCCATGTGCCATTTCTCTTTGACTCCTTCCCTGGTTCCTTTTGTGGCCTTTGTAGTTGTATACATCCTGTACATATAACTTACAGAGAGCGGAAACACAAATCCTACATGTTCTGTCCAGTGAACTTTCACAAAGTGAACATACCCACGAATCCATCTCCCAGATCATGTGGTAGAATATAGCTGTCCTCCAGGAGCCTCCCAAGGGCTCCCTTCCCTTTGCTAGCTCCCCCAGGCTGCCACAGTCCTGACTTCTGAGACTATTGGTTAGTTTTGCCTGCTTTTGAACTTTATATAAATAGAATCTTAGTCATATGTTCTTTTGTACTTGACTTCCTTTGTTCTCTATGATGTTTGTGAAATTTGTCTGTTATTAGATGTGGTTATAGTTTGCTCATTCTCATTGCTGTATAGTGATTCATTCTATATTTTAGGTATAGGTTTTACTTATACCTTCAACTACTGGTGGCCAGTTGGTCCCTATCACTTTGACAATTCAGAGTATGTGTTTAGCAGGTCCAAAATAAAATGTGATGGCCCCACCTGCTAATATCCAAAGCAATACATGTTTGGGACCCATTACTCCATCTGTCCCCTGGAGTAGCTCTCTTCGGGTTTGCACCAAGTACTATGTGGTGTTTTGCTTCTGCCTCTTTGTGTGTGGGTTGGGCACCATCTGTTTTGTTCCCTCCTTGTTGTATCTTCTGCTTTTATTGACCAGATCTAATTTTCCCTATGAAGTTCTCAGATTGTACAAATCACATAGCATTGGGCTACATGAGATCTACAAAGGAGTTTCTCTAAGAAAGGGAGGCCAGGATTTTCCTATTACCAAACAAAATGGGGAACTGAATTGAGGATTTAATTCATAGTGTGCTACACTAGGATAGTGCTGTTACTCTGGGTAGGGGAGAATAGAGAATTCAGAACAGCTAGACTCTTATTCTAGACAATACCTCCAGGGGAAAAATTAGGACAACATAAACCTGTGAAAGAGACTAGGGCTTTGGAGCATGTTTCTTAGCAAGGGGACGCTCAGCCTCTTCCTTTATAGAATAGGAGTTCTCACGTTCAACTCAAATGAAAGATTCATTTAACATATGGTACCTAGGATGTTTGAGTGATCGTTTATCTACCCAATTTCTAGTATTCACCAAACTCTCCCATTTTTTCTCTCTGGATCCACTTTATACTCATCTCTACTTAAATTTAATGGCATATGTTTTACATGCATTGACTCAACCAAGCATTGCAACAGCCTCTTGCTCTGGCTTTAGGTTGGCTTTGGCCAATGTGAAACATGGCAGGCATAAGGAGAGAGTATTTGGAAAACTTTGTATATCCAACCCCACCCTCTCATCCCCACCCCCACACATAGCTCTTTATTTTCCTTATAGAAACAGTAACCTCTTCCTTTCTTTACATCATCAGGTCTGTGGTATAAGATCTCTATGGTTTTGTTGACCAAGAGGTGGTAGTTTCTGGACCCTTTGCCTAGAAATGTATAAGCCATTCTTTTGTTGAGTTCTCTTTTGTTATCAAGCTTAAGAGCACCACTAGTTTTCTGCTCACACTCAGACTGATTTATCCTAATTTGACAGTGCCAATACCTGTGTGATGGTTAATCTTAATTCCAACTTGATTGGATTAAAAGACAACCAGATCAATAACACACATGTTTTTGTGAAAAATAAGAGGCTGTAAGATCATGGGAGTTCTGACTTAATGAGTGGGTTAGTTAATCCTTCGATGGATTCACTATATAATAGCATTATTGGGTGGTTAGCAAACGTAGGAGATGGAGCCTCATTTAATAAAGTAGGTCACTGGGGATGTGTCCTTGGGAGTCTATCTTCTCCAACATCCTCCTGTATCCCCTTTCTGTATTTCCTGGCTGCCTTAATGTGAGCTGATCTGCTTTGACATTCCATATTCACCATGATAGACTGAGACTTTTGCTACCATGAGCCAAAATAAATCAGTCCTCTCCTTAAATGAATTCTCTTAAGTATTTGATGACAGTGATGAGCAAAGTAACTAACATGACTGGGAAGAGCAGTAAGCAGATAAATACCTTCTGTGCTGTCCCCCCACACACACTCTCCACAGCCCCCTGATGGCCTTTAAAAGAAGTGCAGTTCTCCTTCTTGAACTTTACCTAACTGAAGGAGTTTGGGTGGGCAATTTCTCTTATATGACAATAAAACCAGGAATAAAAACTTTTCTCTAGGATCAGAAGAGGACTAGGTATGGGGACAGGGATGTTGAAAGTAAGTTTTGTACCTAGTGGCAAGCATTCTGTCTTTTGAGAACACATAACAAGGGAATTCCTTTTCATATACCATGGTTCTTCACCCTTGTTTCAGCTTTTTAGTGCCTTGGGACAGCATCCATGAAAGTTGGGTACAATTAAAGAACATAGTAAATGACATGAAAGAGTCATCAGCTGGATGTGGTGCTACACACTTTTAATCCTAACACTCTGGACCAGGGACAGGCAGATCTCAGAGTTCTAGGCTGACCTGATCATAGTAAGTTTCAGGCCAGCCAAGGATGGGATCCATAGTGAAAGTGAAACCCTAACTCAAAAAAAAAAATCACTACATGTTAAGTTGTGAAGAGTCTGTACAATTTTTCTTCCTTAAACTGAAATTATCCCACCCTTCAGGATTTCCTACTTTCTACCCTTGTATGTTTTAGTGCATGAGTATTTTTTTTATTTCCCCTTCTAGAACTTGTTAAAGACAAAAGAAAAACCTGTCTATATACAATTTTCATAAATTTTAATTAAAAGACATGATTCTTCTACCAATGTAGAGTAAGCAAATCTCAAAGACTTAACTAATTAATGAGAAAACTAGGAAGATTTGAGGAATAGATTATAAAACCAGTTGGGAAGATAATTAAGTACATTTCTTTATTGAATAAAGTTGATTAATATACTAAACACCCATAAAGTCATAAGCCTTGAGTATTTATGCTGAACCAAACCCATTTAAATTTCTACAGGATGAAGATCTCTAAGTAAGCCTATCACATTTAATCTATCGCCCTCATCAATAATGCCTCAAAGCTGTATCCTCCCAGAGAATCAAATAATCTCAGACAAGGATATTATATTTTGCCTCATTATAAACTGACAAATTTGCTCTCCCCTTTGGCTTCATTTTCATATTTCTGATAACTTTCCTTAACGATCCATGTGTGGTGTGAACTGCCATCATCCAGCACACAGTGCCTGATACATGATAGAGGTGGAAGAAGAGCTTGTTGGGAAAACTCATGAATCTAGCAAACACCCCAAATTACCCAAGCTTTTTCAAAATACCCAACAGCTACATCGCTTGCAGGGACCAGACTGTGTTTCCCTGGAGACAGGAGAACAGAAGCTTAGTCAGATTTGTCTGGATAGGCATGTGGGAGGGAGAATATGTCCTAGCGGCCTGCTGCAGCTTTCTCCTCACCTCCAGCCACATTTGGTCTGTGACAGCTCTATAATTAGCTTATGCTACCAGTCCTGGCTCTCTAGTAAAAGAGCGTGAATAGTTTCTGGCAGCAAACAGAGCTATCCGGGTGCATCGTGAAAGTGCAAGAAAATCTGTTACAGACTCTACTCTGAACCTTTGAGAGGCTGGTGGTGGAGCTGTTAACAAAGAATATGTAAGTGAAGGAAGTAGATGGTGGATTTTCCAATAGCTTTCACCAATCTTGAGTTAACCCAAGAAAGGAGACAGTGGTGTTCTAGTCACTAAAGGCAGCATCTGAGTTTGATGTATTTAGAACCATTGGGTTCTTATTTAATCAGGCTACCCATGGATCTGCTGCTTTGGCCATTTCAAAAAGTTTTGAAAATAAAACACATCAAGGCAGTTTATGGACATATACTACTGTTGTAGAGGACCTGAATTCAGTTCCCAGCACATACATCAAGTAGATCACAAGCACCTATAACTCCATCACCAGGAGAATCCAATGCCTGTCACATCCACATTCACCTGCGCTTATGTACACATACACAATACACACATACACAATACACACATATACAATACACACATACACAATACACACACACATATACACATACATACACACATAGTTTAAAAATAGCAAACATTGTTTAAATGTTTAAAACCACATTGCTATGATACAATATCTCCAGAAAACCCAAGAACATCAAATTTGAATGGACAGAGAGCTCTTCTAAAATTCTCATCCTACTTCCTAAGACCCTTATGAAAAAAACAGCTAAGGTCCTGTATCAGTTAGCTTTTACTGTGTAATAAACCACTCTGAATTTGGTAACTTAAAACTATTAAAGTATATTATTCTTCATTATTCTCTTAATCTCAGCCAAGTTGGCTCAGTTAGTCTTGGGTGGTCGTGGATCTCCAGCTGAGGACTGTCCTTTGGCAAACTGATTGGCATGGGATATATGGCCCCTGATCTGCATCTCTCTCATTTCAGCAGGTTAGTCCTGGCTTCTTGGCACATTCCAAAGAGCAACTAAAATAAGCAATACTAAAGCACAAGCACTTTGTGGTCTGTGTTTTTGCTGTCCCTCATAGTAAGTAGCATGGCCAAACTCATAGTCAGTCAGTAGCATCATCAAGTTCAAAGACTATATAAAGGGTATACCTGCTTAAGGCAGGATTACTTAGAAAGGAAGAATTTGTAGACATCTTTAAAACCGTTCTACCATAGATGCAAAACACAGTAACTTACCCAAACTTACAGTAAGGCAAGGTTGGGCCTGGAATACAGGCCTTATTCTAGGTCTAGCACTATCCCCACAATTCCATGAGCTCCTTTATAAAATTCCAAGGGAAGGGTTACATTTCTTTTAAAAATCTACTTATAGGTACTTGAAATGGAGAGATTTCTAGAAGTAAAAAGTGTTGTGCTTAAATGTTAAGAAGACTCCCCCTTCTTAATTGGTACAGTAACTGGGCAGGGCCAGCCCAGCCTCTGGCCTCAGCCTCTGAATGAGCATTCTATGTGATATGGCTTACCTCTTGGGATTTCCCTTCAAAAATAAGAATCCCAGCTTTGGCCTGGGTCTTTAGTGCCCTTCATTACATACAGGAGATACCAATTCACTGCCTGAGCCTCCTTGGCTTGCTGGATCCCTTTGGTCAAAGCGAGATTTGGATACTTGATACCTGCTGTCCTAATTTACTTTTCTATTGCTGTGATAAACACCAATACCAATAGCAACTTGGAGAGTATAGTAGTTTGAAAGAAAAAGGCCCCCATAAGGAGTGGCACTGTTAGGATATGTGGCTTTGTTGAAATAGGTATGGCCTTGTTGGAAGAACTGTGTCACTGTAGGGATGGGCTTTGAGGTCTCCTATGCTCAAGCTATGCCCAGTATGACACACAGTTCACTTCTTGTTGCCTGTGGATCAAGATGTAGAACTCTCAGCTCCTTCTCCAGCACCATCTCTGCCTGCATGCCACCATGTCCCTCCATGATGATAATGGACTGAGCCTCTGAACTGTGAGCCACCCCAATTAAATGTTTTCCTTTATAAGAGTTGTCATTGTCATCATGTCTCTTCACAGTGATAGAAGGCCTAAGACAGGGAAGAAAGGGTTTCTTACATCTTCCACTTCACAGTTCATCACTTAGAGAAGCCTGGATAGAAGCTCAAGGGATGAGCCTGGAGGCAGGAACTGAAGCAGAAACCATGGAGAAGTACTGCTTGATAGCTTGCTTCCTCTGGCTTGCTCAGTTACCTTTCTTATACATCTGAGATCCACCTGCCCAGGGATGGCACCGCCCACAGTGTATTTGACCCTCCTGTGAAAATTAATAGTCAAGAAAATGTCTGAACAGATATTCCCACAAGCCAATCTTTTGGAGGCAATTACTCAATTGAGATTCTTTTGCCCAGTGATTCTAGTTTGCGTCAAGTTGACAACCACTAACCAGCACATGAGCACATTGATGAACGTCTCTTCAAGCTGAGTCCTTTGGGGACTGAATTACCCTTTCATAGGGGTCACCTAAGACCATTGGAAAACACAGATAATTACATTATGATTCATAACAGTAGCAAAATTACAGTTATGGAGTGGCAACAAAAATAATTTTATGGTTGGGGGTCAACACAACACAAGGAACTGTATTAGAGTGTCTCAGCATTTCTTCCTAAAGGTTGAGAACCACTGGTTTAGATCATCAGTTTTCTTTCTTTCTTTTTAAAATTTTTTTGAGAATTTCATTTATGTCCTCCTACCGCTCCCTCCCTGACTCTTTCAGTGTCCTCCACAAGTCCTGTCAGTTTCATGACCTCTTCTTTGTCACCATTTCCACACAAATACAGAATGTACTGAGTCCATTTAGTGTTACTCGTGTGTGCATGTGTTTGGGACTGACCACTGATTAGACAATCTGTCAGCAAGCACATCTCTGAAGAAGACACATTCTCATTTTCTCTTCTCTTCTCTTCTCTTCTCTTCTCTTCTCTTCTCTTCTCTTCTCTTCTCTTCTCTCTCTCTCTCTCTCTCTCTCTCTCTCTCTCTCTCTCTCTCTCTCCCCATGCATTGATTGCCCATAGATCTTTATCTAGGGGAGCACCTTGTAAGATTTCCCCTATCTGTGTTGGTGTGTCAAGTGGTGTTGTCATTATGTACATCTTGTGTAGGCAACCATATTGTTGTGGTGTTGCGGGTGCAGATTCCCTTTCACATCCAGACACTATAGCAGTGAGCATTCTGGTCCTCTAGCTCTTACAATCTTTCTACCTTCTTTTCTGGAATTTCCTCTGAGCCTTGGGTATTGCAAAAATGTAAAGGATCACTCTGTCTTCTTTTCTAGCAATAGAGAAAGTACGACTTGGAACATTGTCAATAATCCATACTCGGTAACATTTGCTCAGGGTGCAACATTTAGGGGATGCTGAGCTCCAGTGTGACCAAAAAGCAGTGGCTGAAGCCCCCTGGTGGACAGCCCAGGCCTATCCATTATAGCCCTTGGCAAATTAGGTCTGGCCTCAAATTTGAGTACCCAGGGATACAGCCTCATAAGAGTTAGCTTTATTATCTAGGTTTGTCTACCTACCTCAAAGGAGCAATCTAGAAAATACAAATTTTCCACCTTATATTTTCATTGATGTTTTATAGCATGAGTAAAGATTCTTTTCTGGGAAAACTGGCTTTCCATCCTTGTAATTTTATGTCTTATATGTTATCTTAGAGTTGAAAGGGTGATTTCAGTTCATTTTTTAACTAACAGAACATAAAAGAAGCGGGTCCTGGAAAAATTACCCCTCTGTTTTCTGTGCCAGCAACGGAGAGAACACAACTTGAAATGCCACTAATAATCTACACAGTTTTAAGATCAAAGCAATACAGAAGTATTAGAGATAAATCAGCAACGTGCTGACTTCCATTTTGCCAGCTGGCCCAGAAGCATTAGGAAAGATGTACAGAGTTGGGCAGCCCCTCCCCCAGAGAGCCAATTCCTGCCCCAGTGCAGAGAATGGACCATCCTTCATCTCTTCTAAAGCGGTGCCTGAGATCAGAAGTGAGGTCACTCCCATGCCCTAAAGTAAACATCCTCCTCATGCTTTCTGCCACCACAACCAGAGATTCCTCAGCTATTAGTCAGACTTTAAACAGAAGGCTCTATTGGTTCCCAGCCAGGACTGTGACACTCCTTCCTTCTTGAAACATGATGTGACTGTGTCGCCAACTCCCAGGACTGTCTTTGGGATCCCCTCACAAAGACTGAAGCACATGTCTGGCTGTCTCCTCTCTGCCAGCATAGTGCCTACAAGTTGTTGTATTTTCATGCTCGGTTTAGAATAGAGGCATTGATGAAGCAACTATTTACTTCATCCATGCTGTTTTCAGGGGAGTGACTGTCATCACATGCAGGTACAGCAAGAACGGAGGGCAGACAACCTTTGTGCCCTCACATCCAGACTGGATGGTGTCTCCCTAGTGGATCTTGATTGCCTCTTCCCAGCATCCACTGCTGCTACTCATAGCGTGCCCATCTCCATCCAATCTTCTTGAGCATCAAGAACAAGTGTGTCCCTTGGAGAAAGAGATGCTGAGATCTCATTTTATTCATTCTCTAGCTTTTCTCTCCCCAGGAGTACTTGCTCTTCAATCATGTGTGAAGATAATCAGTGTGTCCTTTATTCTTTTATCTCCCCAAATGGAGAACTTTTGCTCTTCCCTTTGAAACTCCACCAGTGGCATTCTTGAACTTATTTTTAGATGTGTGGAAGTTTTCCAGACAAAATCGATGCCCAGCACAGATTAAAAAAAAAAAAAAAACAGTATGATTATTCCTTATCCTGGGTACAAGGAAGAAAACAGAGTGTTTTAATATGGAAGAAGTGTAGCCATATGCCTGGGTGCAGTATGGCTTCCTTTAATCTGGAAAAAGGAAATAAGCATTGTTGATAATAATATGCAGATGTCCAGCTGCAAATGAGGACATATTGCTAATTAGCTATATTGTTAGTGTGTTTTCAGGAGAGAGACTACAGTGACGTTAATTATAATCTCTGTTGTTTTTTATTCAAAGCCTATGAGACCAAATGCATTGCTAATAATATCTTCTTTAATATCTTCAATAGAAGATTCTTAGATTCTTTTTTTTCTTTAGAATCCCACATTAAAGCTACATTAGGAGTAATAAGGCCTACAGCCTGAGCCTAATTAAAACAAAATTTAACAAGACATAGCAATCATTATCATTAGCTAGTACTTATTTGGCGCCCTCTTAGCAGTTGGAATTGGGGAATGGGACTCGGAGATTGTAGATACATCCTTCTTTGCCCCCCGGAAATTTACCATCTATTCTGACTCTGAGAAGTCAGCCTGGTTGTATTAATCTGGGAATAGTTTCCATAACCTTCAAAAGGAAAAGCACTAAAACATTTCTAGCCAGCCAGTTTGTTACTAGCATGAGCCTCTCCTGGAGGCCTGAGGAGGGACCAGAGCAGCCGTGTTTTTCACACAACAGCCCTGGGCTGATGTTTGCCAAATGGAGCAGGTACTGTTTGCAGACAGGGACAACAATGCTTAGGTCATTTTTTCCAAAAACTGGATCTACTGACTGTTCCCTCACCCTGTTCCTCTCTTCTGTGATGGTCTTCCTTACTAGGTGATCATCATCTCAATTTGTCCTGTGTTTTGTTGTCTAAAGAACCTTATTCTTTCTCCCTTGTATTCACCTCCTGCAGCAAATTACCAACTGGGACAGTCTGGCCATTCTGACCATGCTGGCAGCTGATGTGGTTGTGGTAATCCACCTCGGCCACAGGGAAGTCACAATGAACAGCTCGAGCCACACAGTCGCAGAATGCTGTGACTGGACATCCTTGGTCTTGTACCTATTATATACTCAGCATAAGGAACACAGTGATAAAAAAAAAAACATATAGTTTATCATCTTAAAAATTGTCCAGAAAATGTTCTTCATCTTAGTATAACTATCCCAGGGCATGCGGGACCAGGTTGTGTGAGCAAAGGGAGCCAGAAGATGTAGGAGGGTTGACATAATCCAAGTACCGCACAGCTCCAACCAGCCTCTAACCTGCTTGCAGAATGCCACCAGTGAAGTGGCACCTGTGGAAAAGTCACAAGACAAGCTGGTATTCACACTATTCCCCAATGTTACAGAAGAACTGCAAAGTGTACCCCTCCCAGCTCTGAACTCTTCAGTATTATAAAGTAGGCTCAGTCAGCTGCAGGCTTCTGTCTTCCTGGCTCACCTTCCCACTTTCCTGTTCCCTTCACCTGTTCACTTTCATTTCCTTTTGATCTCAGCTCACAAATTACCCCCTCAGAGTTTAATTATAGCTACTTCAAATAATGATAGTCATTTTTCTGGGATTTTTCCTCAGAGGTTCTATTATATGCTCATGCACTTTCAGATTCAGTGTGCGTCAGTCATGTAGTTTTGCTTTTTTTTTCTTTTTAGGCTCAAATTGTCCAATATAACTGAGATCCATTTAAGTCGGTTCCTGTGGTTTTCCCCCACCCCAGAGAACCCTGTTAGGCACTGAACATGTGCTCATGTGCATGTGCAGTATCTATTCCCAAGTTCTTTGCTCAGCCATTTGTGCAAGGAGCTCTGGTTCATTTGAATGAGGACAAACCCTTGAACATTATTGAGAGCACTCTTGTACAATTTAAAGGAAGTACAGCATAGCACAGTCAGCAAGATTTGAGGAATGTAACATGTACATACAGAAACAATAACCATTCAGTAAGTATCTGCAGAGGGTTGCAGATTTGGAATGGGATGTTATGGAGGTTGTAGAGCCCAGCATCTACAACTGGATGCCAAGGAGTTCAATCACATTTCATCTTATGCCCTGCCAATAATTCTGTCATTTAAGGATTAAATTCAATCACAAAGATCAAAAACTCAATAGGGTTAATTAACTAAATAGATTTTTACTTTTTTATTGAAAATATTTTTTCATATATCATATTCTGATCATGGGTTCCCTCCCCTTAATCATTTTATTTTATTAACATATAGCATTTTACATACTTATAGAGTACACTATGATAATTCAAAATATATATGCCATATGTAATGATAACTTCCTGATAACTAGCCTCAAATATTTATTATTTATATATCATGTCTAATTTTTAGAAAGTTTTGAACTTTTCTAGCTATTTTGAAACATATGATAAATTATTGGAGACTATTGGTAGCCTCCTGTGCTATGAAACAACAGCCCTAACTTGTCCCTTTGGCTGTGTTTGAGTACCCATTACCTAAGCTCTCCTGCTGCTCACTCCCTAACCTTCCCAGTCTTTGGCAACTAGTACACTCACCACTTCATTGGTATTAGTATTTTTAACTTCCACAAATGAGCAACAACAGGCAGTATTTGTCTTTTTGTGTTTAGCTAATTTCAGTTAACACAGTTCCATGATTCTGTCAGCATTTCTATAAATGACAGGTGACATGATTTTTTTTCCAACCAAGCCAAACATATGGTCCTGGCATAAAAGCTGACACATAAACCAACAAATCAGAGAGTTTAGCATTTAAATAATTGTCACAGCTCTAAAAATACAATAGAGTTTACAGAAGGGAACATTGCTACTGCTACTGTAGCATTATTGTGCTGGCTATTTCTATGTCAACCTGATACAAGCTAGAGTCATCAAAGAGGAAAGGTCCTCAACTGAGAAAATGCCCTCCTAAGATCTGGCTAGAGGGCATTTTCTTAATTATTTGATTAATTTTATTGATTAATTTATTAATTATTGAATGAATTGATTCATGGGGGAGAGGCCAGCCCATTGTGATTAGAGCCACTCCTGGCCTGGTAGTCCTGGATTCTGTAAGGAAGCAGGCTGAGTAAGCCATGATGAGTAAGACAGCAAGCAGCATCCCTCCTTGGCCTCTGCATCAGGTTCCTGTCCTGGTTGAGTTCCTGTTCTGACTTGCTTTGGTGGTAAACTGTGATGCGGAAGTATAAGATGAATAAACCCTTTCCTCTCCAAGTTGCTTTTGGTCATGGTGTTTCATTATAGCAATAGGAACCCTAACTAGGGCAATTATCAATGATAATGGGAAGAGATTTGGGGAGTCATCAATCCTGGACTGATGTGATCAGGGTGATAGTGCCATCAGTTCTTTATACGGGAGAAAGTGGGATAGAGAAGGACAAAAGGCAAACTGAATCTGTTCCTTTTTTAGCACTTCAAGCCCTCACCTCTCTTTAACCCTAACTGAACAGCCTGTGTCACATAATCAGCCCTCAGCTGCAAAAAAAAGTTTGGGAGCTATAGTTTTATGCAGCTGTCTTCCCACCTGAAACAAACACTGAGTAATAAAA
Organism: Onychomys torridus; assembly: GCF_903995425.1. Lineage (NCBI taxonomy): Eukaryota > Metazoa > Chordata > Mammalia > Rodentia > Cricetidae > Onychomys > Onychomys torridus. The sequence continues at coordinate 114,220,737 of NC_050446.1, forward strand.
GGATAGGAAGGGTCATTGGGTAGGCAACTGCAATATCTGCCACACTATTGCTATCTGAAGCAAAACACTAACCTGCAAGAGCCTGATGTTTCTAGAACCATGCTATTTTAAGTCCAAATACTTGTAGGAAAATGAAGGGATTCCTATGCATAAAGATGAATGAAGTTGCAGCTCACTAATTTGACCCACCTAGATCACCTTCCTCAACTTCAGTTATCCTGTTTTCATTTTCAGTCGGAGTAATAGCTCTCTCTTAGAACCACCAAGGGAGAATGGCTACCGCGGCTGTGCAACAGCATCGTCATTGGAAGGTCACAGATTAAAGGCAGACTATAAAGAAAGAAACATGTTCCCATACTGAGCAGGCAAGCCCCTGTTGTCGCTTGAATTTAGACAGGAATGCCTCCTATGACATCTCACAAGAAATGTAGTGTTTCTTGACTTAAATTCCTGGACATTTCTAAGCTATCATCTCCAGAAAAGAGTGTTTACTTGTCTAAATAAAAACCCTGTTTTTACAGTTTTCACCTATCCTGTGACTCTTTACCCTGTTATAGTAATTTAAGTGGGACACCCAATGAGTAAGTATGGTAACAACCAGAGTGTTGTCATCAACTAGACTCTGCAAGGAAGATGTGACCCATGTCCCTTTAAGAGAAATGAAGGAAGGCCTTTGCTTGTACTATTAGTAGATGTCTATCATCCTCCTGTCTCAGATCACCAAAATAATGGGTACTCTCATATTTTGTTATTGATGGAGCAAAATTCCATTTTGTCTTAGAGGGACCATTCTTAAATACTCTTCTCTGACCCCAAGGTTTCCAGTTTTTGAAAAGTTAGGAACACAGCATAACATGGCATCAAGGTAACTAGATTTGGTAGAGGTGCAAACATAATTCAGATTTTCAGAGACTGAAATGCATTTTGTTATTAATTCCAATCTTCCAAATATTTACAAATGTTGAGCCCAAATGTCTAGGGGGCAGAATGGTTGGGGAACAATGGAGCAATGCCACAGTTTTGTGCAAGACTCAATTCAAAACATACTTGAATCCCAGTCCTCAAACTATTCCCAGCAGAGTCACTTGTGGCCTGGATTGCTCAGCCAAAGGTCCTAACTTTGCACTTCTCTTTTATTGTGTAGATAAAGCCCAACTTTTGACCATCTTTCTGGAAGAGTATAGGACTGTGATTATCTGCTGTGTTTTGCATGGAGGAGCATTAAGCCATAGAAAGTTGAAGGGGTTTGTTTGGTTTGAATCTAAGCCAGGAATTACTCTATAGTGGTGAATTTTCCGTCAGAAGAATTCAGGAGTCAAAGGAAAAAGTAAATCAACTAAATTTAGTCCTTTTCTTTTCAGACACCTAAGTAAAATGTCAACTGGCCACATACGTACATTTCCAATCTCTTTGAAAACACAAAATTTAGTAGTAAAAAGAATACTTCATTGTGTGTGTGTGTGTGTGTGTGTGTGTGTGTGTGTGTGTGTGTGTATTGCAATGCTGAGAATTGAACCTAGGACCTTGAGGATGCTAGGAAAATGCTCTACCACTGAACTACATCTCTAGAACAAAGAGTTTTGTTTTTGATCTAGTTAAGAACATGTTCAGTTGACACAACAAAGCTATAAAGCATTTGGAAAGCAAATACCAAGCCCCTTATATGTTTTATATGCCTGAGTCCCCAACAAAAATTATCCAGGAGAACCAGCTGAACATCCTCACACCAAAAGGAAGAATCCAACTGTACTGTCTAATACCATCAGGCAGTATTGACTGTTCTAACACCATCGAGGATTACCAACTATACTCTACCACCATCAGGGATTACTGGCTACACGCTAACACCATCAAGAAGAACTGACTGTACATTCTAACACCAACTGTTCTCTCTAACACCATCAGGGATATTACCAACCATGCTCTCTAACACTATTGTGTTGGGGTTGGGTGTCCAGTGATAGAGGCACAGAAACAACTTTATTAGGTACCTTTTGGGGGATTGGGACAGAGAAGTCTTACACTGAAGAAATCTCTGTTGTTCTCTTCTATTCTCTCTCTCTCATCTTTCCTTTCTCCTTCTCTCCTCTTTCTCTCCCTCTATCTTCCTTTCTTTCTTATCCCCCTCCCCAACTCAATTAAACAATAATACATTTAGAATTTGTTGCATTGAGCAATGCCTCAGAATACTAGTCTAACTCCCTCTACAATCATGCTAGGAAACAAAAACCATCACAAAGAGGTGGCTGGAAAGGTTAACAGAGACACTGGCTTGGCCACATCTCCTGAGCAAGAAGTATGGGCAAGTGAAAACATGAAAGCAACCTCTCATTTTCCACTTCAGAGGTGACAGAGTGACAAAGGTGGTCTATGAGTGTTTCAGTCTCAGGCTGCTCTTGACCTTGGGTACTCAGAGTCAAACATGTTTTTATTCTAGACAGAACTGTTTGGCTGGGTCAACAGCACTGCAGTGGGGGCAAGGGAGTGTGTGTGGAGACAATGTGCTGGAACGTAACTCCCAAACCTCAAAACATGCCCAACAATAACAACAGCATTAACCACTGACCCAAAGGCTGGGGAAATTCTATCTCCACATCTCCTTCCACCAGTAAACATAAAAATACTGTCCCTGAAGGGCCAGAGGATGCCTTTGCTGAGTGTTCCAGAAAGTGTGAAAGGACAGGGATAGCTACATTTATTGGAAAAGTTTCCCCAATGACAAGTAAATTGGGACATTTTTCACTAGGTAAGAAAATGATTTGACTTGCAATTTTAAGAGTAAAGGCACTAGATTTCAGAGTTCTCTTGTTATCACCTTCTATCTCTTTGTCCTTCTCTCTTGTGTTTCTTCAACTTCTGTCATTCTCTACCCAGACTTCCTGATTTCATGTTCCTCAAGGCAGCTGTCAGTTCCTCCTTTGTGAGTTTTATCTAATTTGCTCTTTGTCATACCTCGGGATCACTTCGGGGCTTCTCCTTCTCTTGTCCGAATCTTGTCTCTGCTGTTACCTCCTCAAAGAGATGTTCTCTGTCTACCTAGCTAATGTTCAGTAGTCTCTTGTCTTATTTGTCTATGTATTCTTATTCGTTACACATAGATGTACATTCCAAAAGAGTACAGATCACATGACTATCTTGTTTATTAATTCATCTCATGACTAGCTTGTAGTTATGATTTATTTATTGGAGAAAGATAGAAAGCTATAAATAAAATGGATATATGTATGAATAAATGGGTAGATGAATAGACAAGGATAAATGGCTGAACAAAAATGAATAGGTAAATGAATTGATGAGTGAATAGAGATACAATGGGTGAATGGATGTAATCAATAGTTTGACTTAAATATTTATCCAATTTAATCAAATCTTTTCCTTCACAATTTATGCCAAAGAAACAAAACTGGACATCAACGTTATAATTAAAGCCATGGTAGTTAACCAGTTGAAGCTGTGAGAAATGAACTATAAGTTGGTTCCAGCTTTTTTCCAGGAGTACCTCTTTTCCTTCAAAATAGCTCTCTTATTTTGATGTGCTTTGGTGCTAATAAATAGTTCATAACTCCCAAGAAAATTCCTAAATAGTAAACTTGAAGACATTTCCTGACTTGATCTTTTAAAGATGGAGAAACTAAACCATGTGGTAGGTAAATGAGTTGGGAATACTATGCTGGCTGTGGTAGTTTCAATAAGAATGACCCCCATAAGGTTATATATTTGAATGCTTAGTCATCAGTTGGCAGACCTTTTTGGAAAGATTGGGAGGTGTGGTCTTGTTAGAGTAGACATGGTCTTGGAAGAAGTAGGTTATTGGGAGCAGGCTTTGAGGTTTTAAAAGTCCATGCTAGGCCTAGTGTCTCTGCCTGGTGCCTATGGATCAGGATGTAAAGATCTCAGCTACTGCTATAGCGCCAAGCCTGTCTGCTTCTCACCATGACAATAATGGACTAACCTTCTAGAACTGTGAGCAATTAAATGCTTTATTTTTATAACAGTTGCCTTGGTCATGGTGTCTCCTCACAGCTATAGAACAATGCCTGAGACACTGGTTTAACTCCAGCCACTGGAATAAATTGTCCTTGTCCCTTAACTTAATGGACTGTTAAGAGTAGCACTTTTAACTGCCTGCCTTCTAAGTATTTCTTCATTACTTGTATGTTTTGTTTGTATGTTTTAGAATAACCTCAACTTGGAGAGTGATTCCACATCAGAAACCAGCTTTCCTCTGTCCAAAGAAGTCCCAGGGGAGCACCAAGTCGTCCACCAACCCTTCCCCAGACAGCGATTCCCTCAAGAGACTGGGCATCCTTCATTGCAAAGAGACAGCCCCAGATCCTTTCTTCTTGACCTACCAAACTTTCCAGATCTTTCCAAAGCTGATATCAATGGGCAGAATCCAAATATTCAGGTAATTCTCAGCAGCTGGCAAGTGAAGGAGAAGAAAACAGTTTGTCTTTTGTTTCCTAACCTGATTCTAACAAGCCCTGCGGCCTTAACCCCTTGCCTTTCTCAACCCCACTCTGACTCCTGCTGAGGGCTGTATTATTCTCATAAAAATACTATTTCAACACCCTTAATGATTTCTGAGACACTGAGATATAAAAACAAAACAAAAATGATGCACCCTGAAATTAATGAAATGTGGTAGCTAAAGGAAAAGAATATCATGGCTTGTGACTAGAACATGTAACCCACAATCTATCTTCAAACAACTCAGGAAAGTATTTCCCCTTAGTGCCTTGCTAGCTTGCCTTCAACACCAGAAATTCCTTCAGGAGAGGACAACCTCCTAAGGAATAGACTTACCAAAACACTAAATAAGAAGGAAGGTGAGAATGGAACTTCCTAGAAGAGATATTCATGCATTTTATTAAAATGGGATTTTAATGAAGCCAGGAAAATGGGACACCAGCAAGGAGTTCTTGAATTTAAAAATGATAGCATTCATCTATATTGCAAGGGAAGTCTCTTCCATCTGACCCTCAAGCATCTTCGTGAAGGAGAAGCCTTCCTCTCAGCAGCAGCTGTTAAGGGAATCACTAAGACCACATGATGGTAAACTATAGCTACAGAACTCAGTTCTAGGATCTATGGCTCCCAGGAATACCCATCCACTAATCCGTGTTTCAGGGACAAACTCCTGATTGTGGGTGTTGCTTGTACCTTCTCTTCTTCCTGAAGATAGTTCTCTTGACAGTTCAGAGAGGCCCTGAGCTGTCTAACCCTCACCTCACTCCAATCTCTATGTGCCTGGTTCCATATTTCTATACTTTGCTTTGATTCCTTTCATTTGAATAAGAACAGATTTTCCTTAATTTATCATATCAAATGCCTATTAGCTTGTGTAGCAGCAGAGAGCTCCTCAATTTGGGCTCAAAACATTCTCTCTCTCTCTCTCTCTCTCTCTCTCTCTCTCTCTCTCTCTCTCTGTTTTTTAGACAGGGTTTTTCTGTATCTTTGGAGCCTGTCCTGGACCTCACTTTGTAGACCAGGCTAGCTTTGAACTCACAGACATCTGCCTACCTCTGCCTCCTGAATGGTAGGACTAAAGGTATGCACCACCACTGTCTGGCTCTCAGAGCATTCTTATCAAGTGTTTCTCCCACACCTCTAGTATGTGTGTGGTGTGTGGGAGGGGGTGTGGGGGGGGTACATGTTTGTGTGTAATATAAGTAGTATGTGTGTGTCCCTCCTCTCTCCTCCATGGCCCTTCTGACTGACTCTCCTGACCCTCTGCATGATACCATTTCAGGACAGCTTTTCTCTGTCAAAGTTGTTATGCTTTTTAACAGTGAATGTCACTAAGAATATACCTTCATTAATGACCATCAAGCAATGGCTGCTATACAGAAAACACTACATTAGCTTATGAGATCTAGAAAGCAGAAAGCCATATCCCTTCAGTCCCTCCTGTTGATGGCACAGGAATGACTATCCCAGCTGAAGACAGAGGAAGAAAAAGTACTGTGTTCCCCAATAGAAGACAGAAAGAAGTAGGGCAGGGCTCTGTGAGTGCTCCACAAAAAAAGTATGTTGGAAATCATAGTTGACAGCGCATGCTCAGCAGTCACTGCCTGTTCCAAGTAACATTCTGATGAGTGCTATAGTCTAACGATTTATTGTAAAAACAGACCTTTTGCTCTAGTGCCCTTCCTGGAACTTGCGACATGGCTCTGAAAGAGCAGCGGATCTACCTGGGGGAAGGACAAACTGGCAGAGTAGTATGGCAGTTGGCTCCATACCATTGCTCACCACTGCTCTCTATTGTGGCTTCATCTACAGAAATGTTTCATTGTTTAGAGATTTTATGCTTCCTAGGCTCAACAACCCTTACCTCAAGGGTCCTTAGACCATGGTTAACCTTAATTTCCCTGTGGCTAGCATTTACCCCAAAGACAGGAAATCAGGGAGAGTCTTAATGCTGCAGCCTAAGCTCCTGGAGAAGTGGATTTGAGAACTGCTACTGTAAAGTTACAGAAGAGTGCTGGATTAAGGACAAAGGAACACTGTGGGCTTTTGAGATGTTCTCTTATTGAAATTTTACTAGGCACCATTGTGCACCCAGTGATAAATTAAGTTTGGGACCAAACTTCTTGTGTCCTTTTTCTTTCTTTGTCCATCTGGATATGCCCAATCCCTATCCAGGCACCTTTGGGACCTTTGAAAGTACCACCTAAATGTTAAGGAAGGCCAGTGGTGCAAAGGTTGCTGGGATCACAGGTTAAACCTGGGAAAAGCTGAGCCCTCTCCTGCCCACATGACAGATCTGTGCAAGCATTCAGTAAAGCAGACAAGAAAACTACTCAGTTTTCCTCATAATAAGCTGTGCTGTGTTTCTGAGTAGGAAGTAAGAGAACTTTTGAGTCAGTTACTCCTGAGAAAGGCACTAACCTGTGTGGAAAGAACTAGACAGAGGCTGAGGTAAGGTAGCAGAGAATAAGGGTGGCATAAGAGAAGGCCTTACCCATAGAGCCAAGGATCCTCACAACATTGGGGTCTCTCTGGAAGAGTCCCTTGTACTTTTACAGAATCCCTCTCAGCCACCATGGAAGTGTGGTTATGGGTGGAAATCATTTGCCTTCATGCCACTGAGACTCTCAGCACCCTGCTTCTGTGACTTGGAACAGGTGAAAGTCCCCATCAATGCTTTTCACTTGGTTCTGTCCTTACCCAGCACTGCAGCAAGCAGTTTCTCTCCAAATGGTACTACTGAAAGGGCAGCTTTGGAGGACATGGCGGGAGGAGGAGAGAGCTATTCCTAGGAAGGTTTCATGTTTTTCTAGAGTCACCTTTTAGACACCAGAGACCACAACATCTACCAAGAGTACAGGTTTTCTATGGCTTCAAATATCACAGTTATTGGCAGAAATTATTTGAAACTAATACAGTTCCAACATAGAAATGTTGAAGCCAGACACCCAAACAACACAAGGTCAATACATCCTTCTGCTCACTGCACAGTCCAGTTATTCCATTCTACTTTAGATAATCCCTGTCTGTTGGTCTTCCATGGTGTGGAGGAGTGAGACACAACTGTTTAATTAATCTGATGGATTCTTTACCCTAAAGAGAATTGAGCTCCATTTATGACCCTTTGTTTCTAGAAGGCCACAAAAAGTTAGTGTGTGTCACGCAGAAAGATATTCACACAAAGGTAGCTACTGTCTCCATGTATTCTGGCGATCTCTCTCTCTCTTTCTCTCTGTGTTTCTCTATATGTGTGTCTGTCTCTCTCTGTGTCCCTCTTCTCTGTCTCTCTCAGTATGTATGTATGTATGTATGTATGTATGTATGTATGTATGTATGTGTACATGCTCATATGCCCAACAGCCTCTACCATCCCATGCACCACTACACTTGAGTAAACCAGTTCCCTGGTGGTCCTTTAGAACATAAGGTGCTTCCCAAAGGGGAGGGAGTAATGATTTCTGGCTGGCCTCATCCAGGCCTCAGAGCACTGTTCTTTTGTTGAAATCCACTGGCTTGACCCAGCCCATCCAGTCAAGCACAAAACCCCACTGCTCACCATGGCCCCTCAGCATTTCTCTCCTGGCTAGTGGCGTGAATATAGGTGAGGGGTGTGTCAACGGGTAGGCCTCTGCTGCCAGAGCCTCTGGCCTCCTGTGCCCCCTCCCTAGGCAGACTGCCCCTCACTCCCACCTAGTTATCGTCAGCTGGAGCCTGGGAGCCTAGCAGGAATCACTACCCTTGTCCCTGACCCCTCTGCAACTCTATGCTCTGGAAATGTGCCCAAAGCTCCAGGGATGGATCCTGTCCCTCCTTTGAAAATGTCTGTGCCTCTCCAAAGTGACATTCCTGAGCTTCTGCAAAGGGTTGTGTCCCTTGAACCTCTTGAGAATCCTTATAAAAGCCCAACATCTGCTTCTGTGGAGTATTTTTATGCCGTAAGTCAGGCAGCCTCCATTCCAGGGGAAGTAGAGTCCACATTAGCACTAGTTTCAGGCTGAGCAAATGAGGGAGAAGGAAGTATTATCTCTGCATAGAAAGAGATGGCCTTAGATTCCTAAGTTGCCTCTTCATATTAGATTTAAAGCAACTTAAGAAATTAGTTTTTGCTTTAAAAAAAAAAAAATTCAGGAAAGAAAGTAAATCCCCTAGGACAACTTTGACTTGAACTTTAGTGCCCTTGGCTGAGTTTTTGTTCTTTGGTTGATGGTCAGATAATAAAAGACAAAAATTCCAAAATAAACTCATTATTAGACTTGCTGCATCAATTCATTACTACAGTAGTTATTCACAAAATATATCCCTTTTCTGAATCAGTCTGAGGTCAGTATCACCACTTCAACCAATATAATTCTTTCTTTGCCTCCATTGAGAGGGGTTTAAACCCAGTGATCCACAGACCTTTCTTCTCCACCCAGACTTTCTTGAACAGCCCTAGGCCTCTAGGTGCTACAAAATATACTCAGAGAGATTGGTCAGGGTTTTACATGCTTCTACTTCTGATTTTCCCTCCTGTGTCTATAATACTTTTGAAATGGCCAGTCTGGCTAAGGTAAGAGCCAAGAAATGTCTGTGCCCTAGATAAGGACCAATATGCCAATGGAGACAAACCTGGACAGCTGATATTCTCGTGGGCTTCTGCTGTCATCGTAAACTATGGAGTCGGACTGAACTAGGTTTGGAATCTAGCAGCACCACTCAGTCTGCTAGTCTTGAGTTCTGTAGCCCCTGGACAGTTTTTCAATTTCTCCATACCTCAGTTTTCTTGTCTATAAAATTGGTGTGATAATTCCACCCACAATTACCTATATCATCTGATCTCTGGGGGTTGAGATTATCCATATGAAGGGCTTAGTGTCGTGTTATGTGTATGGTAAGCTTTCTGGAACTGATAGATATGATTCGTAAAGATGATGCAGATAAGGATGATAGGAAAGCATCTACAATAATGATCATGCCAGCAATATGGCTCAGTGAGTAAAGGCCATTACTTCAGAAACCTGGCTACCTAGTTCTCTCCAGCACCCACATAGATGTGAAAGGACAGAACTGACCAACTCCATGAAGTTATCCACTGACCTCCACACACAAATTATAATAAATATGTACACACACACACACACACACACACACACACACACACACACACACACACGGCAGTGGGGATGGGAATAAATAACTTTTTTAAAGATTCATTGGGAATCAGAAGATTTACCTGGAAACCATCTCTACACTTTCTTTGTCATTTATCTTTGATTTCACAAAGCCAAATTTGTGCTTGAAAACTGAGTCTAAATTTTGTAGAACAGACAATAACATCTGGGCAGACACACCACTACAAATCTCAGTGCACTAACCGCAATTATGTAGGGAATACCACAATTTCTTTGGAGCATCAGCAGGTTTGAGACAAGAGGATTGAATGTCTTCCTGGTCTATTTTGTGTTTTCTGCCACAGTTGTCAAGGAAGAAGGGCAGCAGAAGCCTTTGCTGCAGACATGTTCCTGGATGTTCTCTGCTCTGGAGGGAATCCCTTTTCTGTCTGGGAAATTCTAATCTACATCCATCCACCCAGTCAGTCCCTTCAGCTCACAAAGCTCAGAGGAGCAAGGAGAAAGAAAACTCCTAGGTTCACTGTGGCAGCACAGCTTACATACTCACAGCAGCCATGGCTCATTAGCACTTAGAATGGGCGCTGTCTTAGTTTATGTTAGAAAATGTTTTGCAGAGTAAGAGTCAAGAGTTTGGTTCTAGCATAAGTTTTAACTATTTAGCAAAAAAAAACAAAAAAAAAAAAACAAAAAAAAAACTGAACAGGATTACCAATTTGGGCAGAATTAATACCTACTTTTGCATTATCCTTTGGAGCTGGGAGGTTCTGTCTTACCTTGGGCCTGGAGTTTTTGAAAGAGTTCTCTTTCTTTCTCTAAGTGTGCTAAGGTACCTCAAGGATATATACTAGAGCTAGAAAGGACAGAGAGATCTAGGGTCTTTATCAGCTTGAAGTTTACTGTACTCACTCCATGACTCCAGACGTTCACATTTACTGCTTAAGAGATCTTTCCAGAGGCTTCCCTGACTCTAAAATACCCCACTAGAACAAGGGAAACAGGAAACAAAAGTAATCCCAGCCATTTGAGAAGGCATTTGCCATGCTCATTGCGTCTTTTTAATTGGATGCCTATAAAATTTCAGGTTGAAGATTAGATTTCTTCTTTTGATATCAGTTTGAGGTTTCCACATTGCTGACTGTGGGGAAGGGTGGGTCCGAAGTTTTGTTTGTGTTTTGCTTTGTTTTGTAATTCATTTGGGGCAGTGGCTAGAAATTAAAGAGAAGAAAGAAACCTCGAAGCTGTTAAGATTTAGTCACTGATACAGTTTTTGGAGTAAATTCCTATTTTGCTACCCATTGCCTTACCAGGCAAGGACTCTATTTTGTTTGGATCAGAGCAGCAATTTGAGAGGGAAAAAATCGTATTGACGGTAATAGCTTGAAACATGAAATTGTTTTTATTCCCGGCTTGGAGAAATTGCAGGGCACATTTTGTTTAAGCAATCCCTTTGACTCCAGTCTGAATACAAACGGAGTATCAAAACTGTTGGGCACGTCACCCTCTCTTATCTTCTACTCAGAGACTGATTTCATTACCATAATTGCCTGCTTGCCTGCCCTCCCCCCCTCCCCTGGTTTTGGCAGCCTCTCTCCTCCAAGACCCTTAATATCCTTGCAGACAATTGTTGCAGCTCAGTAGTTCTATCTGCAGGCAGAGGGGGATGGGGCTTCAAAGGAGAAAGGCTGTGTATTCAAAGACTCTGCCTTGCCCATCCTGCCATGGTAGTTTTATATATGCCATCCAGTCGTGTGTTCTTTATTCACTTGTCCTTTGAAGGTTCCATGTGGATCCTAGTAGTCATTGTTCCCTAGCAACTGTCCATTCCACCAAACAATGATAGAACATGGGTGTTGTGTTTCTTTTCTTCTCCTAGTCTTAAAACTATAGCTGAATCACATAAAACCTTCATAATTATAAGAATAAAAGGGTTGCTCACAAATTAAGGCAATGATGGCTCATGGTGCCCTTCTAGGCATCCCACAACAGAGGAGATGGATGTACTTGGCCTGATACATTCTCAGTATACTATGTGATCTAAGGTCACCCTCTAGGCCATACCGAGATCTCAAGCCCAGGACCACTATTGGCTTGGCAGCTTCTTTAAGTGTCAGACTGAGTACGATGCAAACAACCCCCAAGCTGTTTATCTAAAGGATGGGCACACCCCAGTGCAATTTGGCAGAGTATCTCAGCAACTCCTCAGATGTTGGGTCAGGGCAAAACTGGGAATAGATCTGCCCAGTACATCTTGCGCTGATTACTTGGAGTACGTGTTTCTGATTCATTTGCATGTAACTCTTCCAGGAGGTGTTGCAAGAACTATGTGATGGCCAGAGGAACCCAATGAGTCTTTTATTATTTTTTTTAAACAAGTTTTTCTATGCTGATTGTCTCTCAGAGCCAAGAAACTGTGTTCTTCCAGGCCTGTGACAGATTTCAAAAGTAGGCTTCATTAATCCAAAGAACAAGTTCTAACCATCGCTCAGGGACTATGTGCTTTGACCCTGCTGCTGGGGCTGAACAATGGGGAAAATGAAATATCATAACTGGAAAGGCCTTGTCCTGAGGGCCTAGTGCTCACATCTATGCAAGGCCTATAGCATCTAGACTGCCCCTAGTTCCTGGGCCTCTCTGCTCCCTCCATCTTACATCTATTAGATACTTTTGAAAGGCAAGGTGGCAAAGTCGGTAAGAATGTGGGCTCTGGACGCATGTTCTCCTTACCTGCTACTTCCAAGTCCCATGGCCTTCCTTTATCATCTCTGTGCTGGTTTCCCTAATCTATGAAAAGCTGTCTCATGTAGCAATCACCGCAACACTCAATAGCTTGGAGCAATGACCACCAGATTGCTTGTGGTCCTCTAGAACAGGAATTGTGGTAGAACTCAGCCAAGAGAGCTTGTTCACGTTCCATATGGTACCACTGTGGGTGATCCAACTGGGACTGAAAGATCCATAATAGTGTCAGTCACCAGACCTTAGCTTCAGTTTTCTTCCACACAGTCTTTCTTCGTCTAGCCCGTCTTTATGCAGTGACCAAGGCTGGGCTTCCTTACATGGCTATTAGAACACTGTAAGGAAAAGAAAATGGATGCTCCAACACACTTTTACGGAAGCCTCAGTACACTTTTTTGGCGCGCGTGTGTGTGTGTGTGTGTGTGTGTGTGTGTGTGTGTGTGTGTGTGCGCACGCGCACACACATGCACATGTTCAAATATGTGTGGGTGCACTTACGTATGCAGGTACACATAAGTACAGAGGTTAATGTGGGGTGCTTTGGTCAATCACTTTTCACCTTTTTATATTAAGGCAGGGTCTCTCACTTGAACCCAGAGTTCTCCAATTTAGTTAATCAAGCTACCCTGTTTGCTTTGCAGAATGCCCTGTCTCTGCCTCCCAAGAGCTGTGATGACAAACAGGCCGCCATGCTTACCTGACATTTATGTGGGTGCTCAGGATGTGAAGCCCAGTGCTCTCACTTACTAAATAGGCAACTTTACCCACTGATCCATCCCCCCAGGCCTCCCTAAATCATCCTTCCCAACCCCATGAGTGTCACTTATTTCCATTCAACTGGACCTAGTGCATCATGAGGCTAGCCCAGATGAAAATGGACTCTGCTTGTTGATGGGAAGTATGTATGACACATGTGCAGGGATGTGGATTGTGAGGATTTGATAAATTCACATGGACAGAGCATTCAGAACAGTGCCTGATGTGGCACCTGCTTACTAAGTCATGCTTTGCTACGGCTGTTCTTTCAGTACCTCAGGAACATAGACAGCATTCCTTCAGTAAAAGGCTTATTAACAATTTGGTCATCAGTAAACAAGAAGCCCGTCATGCCTAGCTTCATGCCTATCTGAAGCCATACTCTTCCTAACAGTTGTGAAGTTCATGTGGGCTGTTCCTAGATGTCTTGTGTTCTCTATCACCATGTGATTACAGCTTTCTTTCACAAGGGATGCTGCCATCCTTTTCTTCAGCTCTCTCAGACCTTCTGAGCTTGAGATTGCCAATTCGTCTGATTGACATTGATCTGGCCTGTTCTGAATTCCCTCAGGTCACCATAGAGGTGGTCGACGGTCCTGACTCTGAAGCGGAAAAGGATCAGCATCCAGAGAATAAACCCAGCTGGTCAGTCCCCTCTCCTGACTGGCGGGCCTGGTGGCAGAGGTCCTTGTCCTTGGCCAGGACAAACAGTGGGGACCAGGACTACAAGTATGACAGTACCTCAGATGACAGCAACTTCCTCAGTGTTCCTAGGGGGTGGGACCGTCCAGCCCCAGGCCACCGGACTTTTGAAACCAAAGAGCAGCCAGAATATGGTGAGTTTACTACCCAGTAATATAAAATTGGTGGGGAGAGTAAATGAGGATGATAAAAAGCCTCACAGACATGGGGCCAAGCAAAACCCAGTTTACAGTATGTGGTTTTCAGGCTTCTATGAGGCATACCTCATAAAGGCTGTGTTCACAGAAGCCCTATGGAGCCATCCACAGCCACAGTTTTTTGGGAATACTATAATTTTCAAATTATACTTGAGATATTTTTTAGGGTCTTTGGGGTTCTTTCCTGTCTTGTCTTCTCTGAAATTTAATTTTATTTCTAAAGATGAATAAATCATCAAAACACCTTCCCTCTATTCTTTAGCTGTAAAAATAAAAATGCTGAAAACTAATTTATGTACAATTGCATCCTGTGACCAGGCAGCTAGGTCATGTCTGATGTTACCAGTGGAGTGGCCCTGGGGAATCCACATGAACAACTTGTGTCACAGGTTGTCAAAGCAAGCTGTCCCCTCCTCTACCATAACCCCAAGTTGAGACTGCTAGGGTCATAAGAGAAGGGGAAGCTTCCAAGAGATGATTACATTATTTTATTAAAATAATCAGTTACTTTCTTACTTTAGTTATGATGAGAGACAAGATGGAGGGATCTCAGATCCACTCTGTCACTCAACAGTTCACCCTCCTTCCTTCAAGCAAACACTTGATGCGCCACAAACACCTCTGTTGTGTTCTTGTGGCTTTCCCATCAGCAGACCAAGGAATGAATAATACATGATGAGGAGTATGGAGATTTGGATGAGATGCCCCCCATACGTCTCGGATATTTGAGTACTTGGTCCCCACTTGGTAACTGTTTGGACAGAGTTAGGAATTGTGGCCTGGTTAAAGGAGGTATATCACTCAGGATGGACTTGAGGTTACAAAAGCCATCACCCTCCAGTATGCTCTTCCTACTTCTGAGCTCTCAGCTGCTGCTCCAGTCACCTGCTGCCTGCCACTTCCACCTGTGTACTCTAACCCCTTCCGTCATGGACTCTGACACTCTAGAACTATAAGCCTCAAATAACTCTTCCTTTTGGGGGGTGGGAGGTGGGGTTCAAGACAGGGTTTCTCTGTGTAGTTTTGGTGCCTGTCCTGGATCTTGCTCTGTAGACCAAGCTGGCCTTGAACTCACAGAGATACGCCTGGCTCTGCTTCCCGAGTGCTGGAATTAAAGGCGTGAGCCACCACCGCCTGGCAAATAAACTCTGTCTTAAATTGCCTTGCTCATGGTGTCTTGTCACAGCAAAAGAAAATCTTCAGATGCAAGAATGATACAGAGAGTTTCAAACAGAGGTCCAAGCAGGTACTTCTCTGTCCATGGCAGTTTCTGTCCCCTAAACTGGCCACAGTGAAGTTGGACCTTCATTTTTTTGCATTTAGTTCTTTGAAATCCTCCAACTTTTCATGGTCTCATTTTAACAGAGTATTTCACAGTCATGTTTTTTTTTCATGGAATTTTCTTTGTAATGTTCATTATGGCTGCATTGTTAGTGCCTTAGAAAAGGGAGGCTAACTTTGGCCAGAATCAATGTTGCTGGAAGGCAGGATAGATAACAGGGTGTGTTGGTAATATGCAGACCTCAGATATAACTCCTACTGTGCTCAGACTGAGCTGTATGGGTATCCATAAGCATCTCAAGTTTTATTACAAGCCTCAGTTTCCTTATCCATTAAAGGAGTAAAAATCTTTCTGCCACAGACTTAGCCTGGGAGTTAAATGTAGCCATGATCATACAGGACTAGTGGTGCTGAATTCCCAGGCACCACTTCCAGACCAGTTCTGGGCAGTTCAGTGGTCCCTACACTAGAACTGGTCCAAAAAGCTCTACTGTGCAGACACCACAAAAGGAAGATTTTAATGTCCAGAGTAGCATCTATGAATCCCAGCTCTCCACTCATTGTGGTGGTTAGCATTGTCTTCCTTCCTTGAGGCCTTTGATGTCATTGAACTGTCAAAATGCTACAGAAATGTTCTCAGGAAGAGTTTGTTCTTGTTGTCATTGTTGTCTTTGCAATTGTTGTAGCTGAGGCTCGTTTTTCTGCTCTGAGCCACACTCCCTCTTGGTTAAGCTTTCACACGGCGACCTCACTTTTGTTTCCAGCATCATAAACTAGGTTTGTCTTCTGTTACATCTATTACAACTTCTCCATCTGTCATTGAAACAGAGAGGATTTCTCACCTAGAAAGATGTGCTCCGGCCAGAAATCCTTGTTCTGCCCTTTGACTTCAGGAAACAGGAATCGCCCAAAAGGTCTTTGTTAGATGCCAATCTGGACCACTGTATGGCAGAGGCCTCAAGATGGTGAAGACCTGCCTAGGAGATTGCTCTCCTTTAGAAATGATTAACTAATTTGTGAGCAGTTAAGGATTTGCAAGAAGCCACCTACTGGTAGAATAAGTTCTTGATGGCTGCTTATAGATAACATATGTTAGGAGAGATTTTGTGGCATATTCCTGACAGATTTTAGGGGAAACTACTTCATGCAATCTTAGCATTCTGGAGGCTGAGGCAGGAGGGTTATGAGTTTGAGGCCAGCCCAGGCTACATAGTTAACTCCTGTCTCAACAAACAAAAACAACCAAGAAACTACCACCAGTCTGATTTAGCAGCTTCAAACAACAGAAGCAGGGTTCTCTCTTAGGAGGCTGCAGGTTGACTGGAATGTTCATCTGAGCTGAGGTGGGCTGGCTTGGCTGGAACTGAACAGTCTCCAGTGACCTCAGTAACAATAATGGGCTCAGCTAGACAATCAGGAGTGCTGAGATGGTCAGAGCCTCTCTTCTCCTGGACCTTAACTTCCTTGGGCTCTTTACATGCTAGTGGAATGGTTCCTTTCAGCTAAATAAGATAAGTCTACAGGCTTAGACATTTTTTAGGCCTTTACTTACATCCTATTTGCCATCATCCCATTAACTGAAGCAAACCACATGGTTCAGAACCAGCATAAAATAAGGTGTAGCCAAGGAAGTGGACATGGAAAAAGAACTTATGAGCATCATCTCTCATATACTCTGATACACCATTAGCATTTAGTCCTTATGCTATGCAGGTTTTGTCAAATTGACAAAATCTAGAGTTGACTTGGAAAAGGGAACCTCAACTGAGGAATTGCCTCTATCATACTGTCCTGTGTGCATGTCTGTGAGGGTGTTTCCTGATTTATGATTGATGTGGGGAGGCTCACTGTGAGCAGGTAGTCCTGGATTGATTAAGAAAGCAGGCTGAGTGAGCAATGAGGAGCAAGCCAGTAAGCAATGCTCCTCCTGGTCTCTGCTTCAGTTCCTGCCTCCAGGTTCCTGTCTTGAGCTCTTGGCCTGACTTCCTTTGGTGATGGATTACAAACTGTAAGCCATAAGATGAAATACACCATTTCCTCTCCTAAGTTGATTTTTGTCAATTTTTTATCATAGCAACAAAGGAAAATAATATAGTGATTTAGATCCAGAAAACCAAAGTGAGAAGTCCAGCTCATGCATAGATTCAAATATAGGCCTCAAAGTGAGCTAAGCCCTTGAGTTGAGGGACATTGCCCCACATGCATTGGTGCTCTTAATGAAATGAAAAGGAAAGGCTGCAGGAGATTCTGGATAGCAGAGACCCCTTTGCTTTCATAAAGTCCAGAAGTACAACAGTTGGCCTCACTGGATTTTATCTGATGCTGCTATTCCCTCCACAAGTGGCATGGCTTTTATCTACATGACATAATGTTTGTTTTTCAAACTTACCCTCTCTCTTTTTATGGTGCAAAAATATGAGAATCTTTACTTGTGCCTCTTGTTTCCCCCTTTAACAAAATCTGGCCCTGTTTGTGTGTGCATGGTAAAAATGCAATGTGTGCACATGTAATATAATCCACTGCATATAGATGGTGTCATTGATGAGCATGCAATTGTTGCAGGCATGTCTGCAAAGTTCTGGGAGAGAGCAGTGACTATTCTGTCTCGGACTTTTCTCCTTTTGGAAGCAACTTGTGTAGCTGAAGTTTCATCCAGTCTCGCCCAGGGCCCATAGCCACTCAGACCCAAATAAACACACAGAGGCTTACATCAATTAAAACTGTATGATAATGGCTCAGGCTCCTTGCTAGCTAGATCTTATAATCTTAAATGAACCCACTTCTAAAATCTATACCTTGCCACATGGCTCATGGCTTACCAATATCTTTACATCTTGTTTCTCATGTCAGTGGCAGGCAGCATCTCCTGACTCAGCCTTCCTGTTCCCAGAATTCTCCTTTCTGCTTTTCCTGCCTATACTATACTTCCTACCTGGCTACTGGTCAATCAGCATTTTATTTATTAACCAATCAGAGCAACACATTCACAGCATAGAGAGCAATATCCACAGTACTAACTTGTCCCTCCAGCCTTGCTGGGTATATGCGCCAGAGGAGACAGTAGAGAGGTTCATATTGGAAAGTGATGCCCATTTTCCTAATGTAAAATGAAAGCTTCAGACATCTGCTTGGCTGTGTGGTTGGGAAACTATTTCTTAGAAGAAATCAAAATTTGAAAAAATGATTTTGATGGAAGGAGATAGAGGTGGACAATGCTTCCAAAGGCAGGTATGCTATGAGAAGCTTTACCATCAGTTAGGGAAGAGGTCATTACAGTGTCCTGTACACACACACACACACACACACACACACACACACACACACCACTTCTAAATAGTAGACTGAGAAGGCTCAGCAGCCCTGTGATAGCCCAGGGTGCCTTCAGAGTGAGTATTGTGTAAACAACAGCCCTGGTGGCTGGCACAGGACCCAAGATTCAGGTGGAAACATGTGAGAACATTCTTGCTGGGTCTATGTAATAATAACCACTACAACCTATTCTGAATGAAGGGTATCCCGTCCCTTCAAGGCACATAACTGCAACCCCGTGCTTGGCACTCACAGAGGCCCCAAGGCTATTGGAAGCTGTGCATAAGCCAGGAGAAATTATTATGGGGTGGTGTTACTGGAGGAAAGTCATATTTTAGAGATCTAGGGCTTGATGCTACAGCACAAGCTTTCCTTTCTGTTAACCTAACCCTGGACAAGACCCCCAGACACTCTAAGACATTTGTTAATATTTACTTCTGTTAAGAGAAAGTCAGTCATGATAATGTACCCACATCCCCACCCCTCTCCAACACTCCCTAGTGTGGTCTACTTTTTCTTTTCCCATGTCATTCATAACTTCTAACATACTATGTAATTTACTATTTTGTATTCATTGTTCATTACACCATGGTGAAGAAAACTTTTTTTTTTTCTGCCAGAGCTGAGGACTGAACCCAGGGCCTTGTGCTTGCTAGGCAAGCGCTCTACCACTGAGCTAAATCCCCAACCCCACTATTCTTAATAATATATCCACATACCTAGAGTTATCCTTGACAAATAGTGCAAGACCAACTAATATTCATTGGCCAGATGTTGAATAATGACTAAAAGGATATTTCTATATTTACAATGAATACGTTAGTTATTTGCTACTGTGTGACAAAGCATCCTATACTCAGCACAATAGCAGTCATTTCTCATGATTTAGTGGCTCAGGAAGTCCAGACCACTGGGCAGTTCTGCTGTTGATGGCTTCAGCTGCATTCAGTTTCTATACAGAAGTACTGGGAGCCTCCCTTCCTCTGTCAAATGTTTTGTAGTCCTTCATGTAACTCCCTTTTTTGGAGGCATCTCATCATTCTTGAATTTGTTCATCTTGAACTTTTTTCATGGTGATTGGATTTACCAGAATAAACTAAACTAAACTGGAAGTCAGTAGGGACCATAGGTCAAAGCAAGACCAGATTCTGTAGAACTCTCTTCTCTTGTCTCTCCTCCTTCTCTTCTTCTTCTCTCTCCCTGTTTTTCTCCCTCCCCTTTCTCTCTTCCTTCCCCCTGCATTCCTCCTCTTCCTCTCCCTTCCTCTGTCCCTTCCCTCTGCCCCCTCCATTTCTATCTCCCTTCTTTTTTTTGTTGTTGTTGTTTGTTTTTTGTTTTTCGAGACAGGGTTTCTCTGTGTAGCTTTGTGCCTTTCCTGGATCTTGCTCTGTAGACCAGGCTGGCCTCAAACTCACAAAGTCCAGAGTGCTGGGATTAAAGGCATGCACCACCACCACCCGGCAGTGGCTCTATCTCCCTTCTTATTCATCTCCCTCCCCTATCCTCCCACAGGGGGAAGGGTTTGTCCCAAGGGTTGTCCTAGTCATGTACCAGTCAACACAACATAGCAACCCTCTCAGGTCTCACAAAGCTGAGCACTCACATGAACCTACAGCTGTAAGCCTTTGAGCTCAGGCTTCAACCAATCCCTTCAAGAGTGAGCATGATGCAGGTGGAGGAATACATGGCCAACAGGCAACTTGGACAGGAGACTTGGGAACTCTTTAGGTGGGGATGATGACCATCTCCCTGGCTCCCTTCCAGATTCCACAGACGGTGAGAGTGACTGGAGTCTCTGGTCTGTCTGCAGCGTCACCTGTGGAAATGGCAACCAGAAACGGACCCGTTCTTGTGGCTATGCATGCATAGCAACAGAATCGAGGACCTGTGACCGTCCAAACTGCCCAGGTAATTGTGGGGCTTTGGTTCCAAGTTCAAGGGAAAGGTTTTTCGTTTATATTTTAAAACTTGAAGAAATTATTTGAAAGATAAACATTTTCCTCAGAAATCTTTTGACCAGAACAGGACAACTAGAGATAGCTGATAGACTTGGTGAATAAAAACAGATTTCATAAGCACAATTACAGAGGCTCTGACCTAAGGGATAGTGCCATATTGTACTTATTTAACTTGAAGGAGGGACTCTGATCAGTTTGGGACTTTGATGTGAGATTGTCACAATTTGAAAAACTCATTTGAAAACAGGTATTTATGTCTGATAAGGAAGCCAGCATGAGTGGATTCTCATTCTCAGAAAAACCATGGAGTTAGCATTGTCAATAATACCTGAGAGTTGCCCAAGGCTTCCCATGAAACAAACTGGTGCAACTTAGCATTTAATTGTGATCTTATACTGTAGTATCAGTGCCTTGAAAATTAAATTAACTGGTAACTCAATGAGGAGCCATGTTGGAAATAAACAATAATTGTGACTATGGTTGTCAAAGTTATAGTGGTTTGTCTAGCCTATGGCCTATTTATGTAGAGACCTTCATTATTAAAGGGATCAAATAGGAGAAACAGAGTCAACCAAGACTATGAGTGGCCCATAAAGCCTGAACTATGTGCCTCCTGGTCCTTAACATGAAGCTTATCACCCCCTGGCGTATAGTTTTACTGTGTTCCCATTGCCAGGCAAAATACCAGTCTACAATAATATCTTGGGCCCTATCATAAAACCACACATTCCAAATGGCTTCATCTAAAGGAAATTTCTGAGACCAGAAATCTGATCCCCATTCCTCAGACTTCTTTCTTCTACTCCCAGCCATTCTATTCTCAAACCAGGTCGGACCCAAACAAACCTGGAAGCACAAAGGGATTTCTGAAGAAGGGGGGAGGAAAGACCGGAACGAGGTGCATGCTGGCAGAGGGCATTCAAAGAAAATGGGGTTGAAATGTAAGAAGTGGTGGCTCCGCCTGCATGCCAGCCCTGCAGACATTTACCTCTCTGAATCTTCCCTGTGCTCCTTGCAATGAGCTGAGGTGGAAGTCTGGCCAGTGGGTTTTGGGTGGGGAAAAACAAAAGGAGTAAATAATAACATAAGTAGGAGGAAGCAACATTCAGGAAGAATGTGAAGAAGAAAAGAAGAAGACTATGAAGAAAAATAGAAAAGTTTAAAAAAAGCTATTAAGATGAAGAAAAGGAAGAAGGTCTAGGAATGAGAGAAGGAGAGTGCTTGTCTGGTCATATATGAGGTCCCGGCTTAGATTCCTTAGCAAAATGCAAAAGAGAGAGGAAGGAAGGGAGAAAGCAAAGGAAGAGGAGAGAGGAGGGGAAGGTGAGGAGGAGAAGATAAGAGAGGGGTGGAGAGAAAGGTAAGACTAGGGAGTTGAAGAAAAACATGAAAAAGATGGTATTAAAGAGAATGAGAGTGTTCTGAGTAATTCAGTATCAATCAAACTTCCATGACTTTTAGGTGTGCTACTTCATTTAACTCTCAAAACTGCCTCATGGAACAGAATTTTATTATTGTATTTGTTTGGCATTGAAACTGAGGCCCTAAATCAGCAACAAATGATAATAATGGAATTTGAATCCATGCTGCCTGACTGGAGAGGAACACTCTTTCACCTTCACCATGAAGGAAGGTCTTTGGCTCAGCCCCATATGGATACAATTTTACTTTGAGTCATAGGGGCATGCCTATGTTCTTTTCAGAGCTAGCATACAGAGCCAAGCTGGTAGGTTCTCCCCTGCTGCAATTTCACGTTTCCTTTCTGGGTACCAGGACCACTGAGATCATTGCAGCTGGCATCCCTGTGCATGCATTTTCTTCTCAGCTGTCCTTGCCCACTTAGGTCTGTCCAGCCTTTCTGCTTTAGGAGGTTCCAGCTCCAAGGGTTCCTTTGGATATAAATGATTACTTTTAGCAGGGTCTCCTTCTTTATTTGGTTTGTTGAATCTCTACTTTACTGAAAGTAGCTATGGAATAAACAAGGTCTTATAGGCTCAGTAATGATCATAAAAGTATGTCCCCTTGGGGGCTGGAGATAATGCTTGGTAACTAAAAGCACCTGCTGCTCCTTCAGATACCAGTACATATGTCAGGCAGTTCAGAACCACCTGAAACTCCAGGTCCCAGGAATCTGATGACCTCTTCTGGCCTTCTTGGGCACCTGAACACACATAGCATATACATACATGCACACACACAAATAAAAATAATAAATATTTCTTACAACTATGTCCCTAGGCCAACTCTTGCTTAAGGGAGCTAACAAAATCAGAGTGACCTCTTAAAGGACATACAGTCATGCTCAAGAGTAAAGCTAGGGTTCTCCCAAAAAGCTGCCAGCCTCCACTCTTTGCTCTTTCTCATTATTAAGCTTGAATCTGAGTTGGGTGTGGTAATTCTGAGGGGAGATTTAAGGGAGCTGAAAGGTTTGAAGCAAACTAGGTTCAGTTCCTTAGAATGAGTAATGGGATTCCCTGGAGCATCAATAGGAGTAGCATTAGACAATCAATGAAGCAGGAAACATGAGCTTCTACTCTCCCTTCTGGGAGATGCTCTCCCCGAATTTCACTCCTATTGACTCTGCAGGGGAGAGGTGCCACTTAGTTTTCCTGACTTTAGAGAAATTAAAACTAGGCACACAAAGATGAAGTGTCCTGCCCAGGTCCACACAGCTAGCAATGATTTAAAACCAGGCAGTCAGCCATTAAAAAGAAGGTCTCAAGCACACTGCTGCCTCTGATTTAGTTTGTCACTCACCAGACAGCCACCCTGACAAGTACCCCACCACCACCCACCCCTCATCTCCCAGACAAATGGGTAAGCCCATGGACACATTGCAGGCACATTTGGATCTGATTTTACACTGTGACTAGTATCTGGAGTTTTAATATGTTTTATGCACTGCTACCTGCTTTTACTGTTTCCTCTGTTGGCAAGTTTCTACCCACGAGTAGTAATGAATACAAAAAGGCTTTGTTCAGGTATATTTGTTTTGTATTTGAGGGGGTGGGGGTGAATTTTTCCATAAAACTAGGGGAAAATGAGCTCTTGTCTGTGTTTAGGAATTGAAGACACTTTCAGGACAGCAGCCACTGAAGTAAGTCTGCTTACGGGAAGTGAGGAGTTTAATGCCACCAAGTTGTTTGAAGTTGGTAAGAGTTTTTCCTTTTTTTTTAATCCAAATATTGGTTCAGTGCTTTGGAGATTCATTTTTCTTTTGCAGTGCCATCCTTGGACCTATGAAAATGTTTCATTTTTCCCTTTGAGTGTCCAATGCTCCCAGCAGATTTCCTGCTCACTGACTAGACTCCAGGCAAGAAAGAGTAACCTCAGGCAAGAAAGAGCAGCCCTTCCCTCCCACACTAGAATAGACTGAGCCATAGTGTACCACGGTGAGCAGCCTGCAGAGCCTCTTAGGTGAGAAATGGATTAAGCACACCCTTCCCCTAGCACAAAGTAAGCCCACCACCCAATGAGCTCTGTCCTCACCCAGCATCCAGGAAAAGAAGTCTCCAGCAAATGAAAGGAAGAGGGGAGGAAGTTTTCTCAATATTATATACTTCCCTCCTTTGCCAGAATTTTCCATCGATGGGGGGAACTTCAGGACGTTTTTCTGTGTGTCTCACTCCTTTACTAGAAAGTGCCAGCTTAGAAGCAACAGCCTAGGGGAACACAAAAGCAAGTTCACACTCAGGTGCAAGCTTGCTTTTCAACACAGCTCCATTTACTTCTGGATACTGTGCCATTCCGTGTTGTAAAAGAGTAAGATTCCTTATGTCCCGCTTGTTTTATTCCCGAACATTCTTTTGTAAACTTAAGGCTGCGGTATCTCCTCAGACAAAATTGAGCAGGCCTAAGTCTCTTTGAGTTTCCTAGCCCAACTGGTTAGAGATTTAATTTTTCTCTTTCTCAGAGAACTACAGAGACAGTCAAGGATCTAAGTAGGATAGTCTAGAAAACAGAGAAATACTGAAAAGAAGGGTGTCTGCACTCTGATAAAAAAGAAATAATAAACAGCTACAGCATTGTTGTCGGCGAGCAGTAGTGGGTAGGACAGTCCTTCACCACATCAGGTGGTGATGGTGACTCATCCCACCATCAGCGCCCGCCCCGCAGCTGAGGAGGTAGTGACAGCAGGAAGCTGCTGGGAGAAGGACAGTCAGCTTTCTCTAAGAGTGTAGCCTCTGGGAAGTTGAGCGTGCTGCAGTTGAAGACAACATAGCCAAGAATATTTGGACGACCCAAATTGGTCTTGATGAGAGGAAGGGGGGATTGGACAGTTAGGAAGCCAGATAGCTCTGGAAAGCTAAACATATTCTACAAAATTATCAAAGAACTAATAATATTTTCTCTAAAAGACAGGGGCAGCCATGCCTTATAAGGCCTTATATAAGGTAAATATCAAGCCATTACTACTGTGTTATGAAAGTGTCAGATCCCTTCTGTTGCACTTTTTTTTAGCCCCGAAAATTCTTTCATAAACTCGAGTCTGCAGTATCTCTCCAGATTGGAAAATCAGGTAGGCTAATTTTCCCAGACAAATCCCAGATCTGGTTTAGCTAAAATATACCTTAATTCTTACAATGCTTGTTACATTTAAAAAAAAATCCATTCCAACATGTCTGTAAGCCAAACTCAGGACAGTTTAGAAATTTTGTGTTAGCAGGGCCTCCACCTCACATAAACAATGAAATTATATTTATTTCACGAAAGCCTTCTGCAAACACAGTTCATTGGATTTACTTTTTAAACTGACTTTAAAGGTAGAAGTTTTACATAAAACGGAAGAACAGAAGACATGATCTTTGAGGGGCAGAGAACTTCTCATGTCTCCTCATGTCACATTTCACAAGCATGCACCTTCTGCCTTTTTGTGCAGGGTGATGCATAAGGCCACATCAGATACCAGAACTAAGTAGACCTATTTCATCCAGAGTCCAGTCAAAAATGAACTGAGTACATTCAGTGTAGGCAAGTGGCAAGTATTTAGTGAAGGATCATTTATTTGTAAAACTGAGCAGAGTTGATATAAACCAAGAAGGGGACCCCAAGACTAGCAACCTTGGAGAGCCCTTACCATTCTTGATCTGATGGGACCAAGATAGGAGCAGCAAGCACAGCTCCTAGAGAGAACCACCTGACCATAGTCTCAGCTTCTTCAAAGGATGCAGACAGTGCACAGTGAGAAAGGAACCAGTGACTCATTCTAGCTTTACTTTCTTCCTTCTGTGTGGTCCATGCTACCCACTGGGCAATCCAATAGAAGTCAGGGGTGAAAAGCCTATTGATATGGTCTACATGGATCAGGACATGTGGAGCTAGAGATCAATATCAGATGCTCTCCATCTTTACTTTTTGAGACTAGGTCTCTCACTGAATTATTTCTACTAGCCTAGCTAGCCTGAGAACACCTATGACCCACATGTCTCACTACTCCCCACTCAGTGCTGGGGTTACAGCCATGTTCTGATTTTCCATCCATGCTGGGGATCTGAACCTGGGTCATCATGCTTAGCAGCAGGTATACTAAACTATCTCTCCAGTTTCCCATCAGGTATTATTACTGGTCAAGTTTGGTTTTTACAATTAATGCTTAGCGGAAAGCCCTCCCCTGCCTCCTGCTACCTCTGCCACTGAAGCTTGTGCCAACTGGGGTTCTGCAAGTAGCACATGCCAGATGGGGGTGAGCTTACAAGGTGACAGTATGACAGCTAAGGAAGCAGAAAAGGAGAACCAGGAAGAAGAAAAAAAAAAAATCCAGGGCCCTGTCCAACAGGGATTGCCAAACTGAGGGGACCCAGGGAGGAGCCAGACAGAAGAGCTTCCTCCATGCGTGGTCATTGACCTCCAAGGCAAGTATGAGCTGAACGATGGGAGGCAGTCAGCAAAGTAAGCAGAGCAGGCTCTCTTTGAGGAGCTCTGAAGAGCAGGTCTGGCCACCACTGGCCCTACTGTGGCTCACAATCAGCATGATGTCACAAGCACCCAAAACTGTTCCTGACTTACCCTACTAGAAATAACATTTCATTTCAGTTTTGAAATGTTCTGGCTTTGTTTGTTTGTTTGCTTTGCTTTGCTTTGTTTTGAGAGCCAAGTACTGTGATACATGTCTGTAGTAACCACAGCATGCAGAGGCTGAAGTGAGTTCCAGGCCAGCCTGGGACACACAGTGAGACTGTCTCAAAAACAGCAATGGAAGAATTTCATTGTTTGTCTAGGTTTAGGTAAACAGGGCTTTCTTTTATGGAGAAGTAAATAAATCCAGAAAGAACCAGTGGTGTGTTCATCAGACAGCTTCCTGTCACTGTGAAAGAAAAAAAGTGCTTAAAAGAGAAAACAACTTAAAAGGAAGAAAGATTTGCTTTGGCCTCCAGTTTCAGTGCATGGTATTTGGCCTTTGGACCTGTAGCATAGCAGAATATCATGGTAAGCAGGTGATGGAGGGATGCTGTTTACCTCATGGAAACCAGGAAGGAAAAAAAGAGAGATTGAAAGTGACTGGTATCCCAAGATGCCATTCAGTGGCACACACTGTTAACTCCTATAAGTTCCACTATCTCCCAGTAGTCCCACATGCTGGAGACCAAGCCGTCAGTATATGAGCTATTGATGGACATGTAAGATTCAAACTGTAACAATGGGAAATGGGATGGAAGTGCGGCAAGGTGGTGCAGCAGATCAACGGGTGTTTTATCCTGGGACCAGCCAACCTGCATTCAGAAGGGACCCTGATGGAAAAGCTGTGTGTCACCTCAGCAGAGTAATGGCCAAAGTCCAGGGGCTTAAAAGAAAGGAGAGAGGTTTAGTAACGTTTAGTTAAGATGCATTCTTTTCTGATCAGTCAGTGTGGGCAAGTAGGTCAACTAATCACAAACAAAAGAAAGGAGGTTTCTGACTGAGCTTCTCATCCATAAATGGAGATGGGGCATTTATGAGTCTCATCTAAGTCCAATGTGAAAAGGGCTCCTTTGCAGTAGAGATGGGATGGGGACAGAGATTCTTAATATTGCTGCTTTCTAGGACAAAGTTCTTTGGATCGCTGCCACTGGGCCTACTCATGTGCCCCAGCCCTCTTTTACTTGTTATTTTGATATAAAGTCTCACTAAGTTGCCCAGGATAACCCTGAAGTCTTTCTGTGTATCAGGCTAGGCTTGGACTTATTCTCTATACCAGATTTGCCTTAAACTTATTCTGTAGACCAAGCAGGCCTTGAACTTGTGATTCTCCTGCCTCAGCCTCTAGATTAGCTGGGATGATAGGTTTATATGCTCACATCTGATCTGGGATAAAGTTTTTAGGTAAAGTATGATGTTGCCATTGAATGGGAATCCTAAGAAGGATTTTCTGAGATCCCAGGTTACAGTGAGACTCTGCCTTTGTTCCTCACATTTGTTTGATACCTACCTTATATCAAGTCCCCTCCCTTTTGGCTATCATTTATTTCCCCAGTGTCTGTTTCTACTGGCATCTTGGCCTCAGTCTGACAGAAAGCACACTAGGATATATGCTGAATCCAACGTTCCTGACCCAAACAACTGAACGACCATGAGAAGCCCTATGAGTGAACCTCAGGCAGGAGCCAGGCTGATCTGGGAACATCTGCCCTGTCCAAGTAGAGTGTCACTGTACACCTATACCCTGGCTGGTTGTTCCCAAGGGGCAAGACAAGAACAGCATATATTCACATTTCAGTTCTTAAAGCCAGGAATGCACAATTAGAATTGGAATCCATAAATTATTTAAAACAAACTTTAAATTTAAATACATTTCGGTCATATTCTTCTGACTTCCCCAAGTCCTTCCAGATCCTCTCCCCTTCCCACCCACCCACCTTTAAGTTCTTTCTCAAAAACCAAAAACCCAATATAACAACAAAACTCCCCAAACCAAGAAAACAAAATAAAACCACACCCAAAAGAGAAAAAAAAAAAAAAACCTCAAACTGTAAACAAATAAAAGGAGTAGTTAACCAACATATAATTGGAATCCATAAATTCTTAAGTATTTGCAACTAAATCAACTTTTTCTTAATGCTTTAAAAACCCAACATATCACCTCTGGACTCTGAGTTACACTCTCACTCCTTTAAGGCATCTTAGCCTGTGAATTTGCATTCAGTGATAATTAAAGTCCAGCAGCTAGGAGATGAATTGTTTTAAACCACTCAGTGAGTGAGAGAAATAAATTCAACTCGACAAATGGTCCTTTGAGGCCTTGCTACCACATTACCACTTATTTAGGAAACTCAATACAGCTCTCTGAATTAGCTAATTGTGTTAGGATGTATAATTAGGCTAGGGTTATCTGTGATGGTATTCTGCTTTTTGTTTTGTATTTGAGGGTTTTATTGGGGTTTTGCTGAGATCTGGTTTGGTTTGGGCATTTTTTTAAGATGCTTTCAATTTAGGGCTAATAACATGTTTCTACGTAAATTTTTTATTATTATTATGTGTTTTAATTTTATACATCAGCCATGGGTTCCCCTGTCCTCCCCCCCCCCCCCCCACCTTTCCCCCAGCCCCTCCCCTCCATTCCCATGTCCTCCAGGACCAAGACACCCCTGGGGATTCATTTAAACCTGGTGGATTCAGTACAGGCAGGTCCTGTCCCCTCCTTCCAGACTGAGCATGCGTCCCTGTGTAAGCCCAAGGTTCCAAACAGCCAGTTCATGCACTAAGGACAGGTCCTGGTCCCACAGACTGGGTGCCTCCCAAACAGTTCAAGCTATTCAATTGTCTCACTTATTCAGAGGGCCTGATCTAACTGGGGGCTCCACAGCTGTTGGTTCATAATTCATGTGCTTCCATTCAATTGGCTATTTGTCCCTGTGCTTTTTGCAATCTTGGATTCAACAATTCATGCTCTTGCAGTCCCTCCTCTTTCTTGACAGTTGGACACCTAGAGCTCCACCTGGGGCCTGGCTGAGGATCTCTGCATCCACTTCCATCAGTTATTGGATGAGAGTTCCAAGACGACTGTTACGGTGTTTAGTCATCTGATCACCAGACTAGGTCAAATCAGGCTTTCTCTCGACCATTGCCTGCAGTCTACACAGGATATATCATTGTAGATTTCTGGGGACCTCTCGAGCACTCTGCCTATTCCTGTTCTCATGTGGTCTTCATTTATCGTGGTCTGTTATTCCTCGTTCTCCCTTTCTGTTCTTGATCCAGCTGGGATCTCCTGCTCCCCTAAGCTTTCTTTCCCTCAAACCTTGCCCTTCATTACTCCCACTGTCGTCCAGGTTGTTCATGTAGATCTCATCCATTTCTCTGTCATTGGGTGATCCCTGGGTCTTTCCTAGGGTCCCGTTTTCTAGGTAGCTTCCCTGGAGTTGTGTAGCAGTCTAGTCATCTTTGTTTTACATCTAGTATCCTCCTATGAGTGAGTACATACTATGTTTGTCCTTCTGAGTCTGGGTTACCTCACTCAGGATGATTTTTTCTAGATCTATCCATTTGCTTGCAAACCTCATGATGTCATTGTTTTTCTCTGCTGAGTAGTACTCCATTGTGTATATGTACCATATTTTCTGTATCCATTCTTCAGTTGAAGGGTATCTAGGTTGTTTCTAGGTTCTGGCTATTACAAACAATGCTGACATGAACATAGCTGAGAAAATGCCCTTGTGGTATGATTGAGCATTCCTTGGGCATATGCCCAAGAGTGCTACATCTGGGTCTTGGGGGAGATGGATTCCCAATTTTCTAAGGAAGCGCCATAATGCAAGCTTGTACAGCCACTTTGGAAATCTACATAAAAATTTAAAAGGTAGATCAAATGCAGTGGTAGTTAAACACAGGTGAGGGAATCCTGGTAGTCAGTCAATCAGTGACCCAATCTTTGCTGTCTGGTGTTTGAAAATTCCTCAAACTATAAAGTAAGGAGTTGGGAAGATGTCCTCTAAACTAAGTTGCCAAGTTCAAGGGTGATGAGAATGGCCACCATGTGTAGTGGTTATGGGTACCTGCCAGGTAGCTAATGCTAAGGAAGGACATTGTTGGCTTCAGTGCCATCCTCCAAGCCACCTTACTTAGCATGTGCTTAGAGGGGTGTTTTGGTTTTTTCCAGACATGGACAGCTGTGAGCGATGGATGAGCTGCAAAAGCGAGTTCTTAAAGAAATACATGCACAAGGTGATCAACGACCTGCCCAGCTGTCCCTGTTCCTACCCCACTGAGGTGGCTTACAGCACGGCCGACATCTTTGACCGCATCAAGCACAAGGACTTCCGATGGAAAGATGCTAGTGGGCCCAAAGAGAAACTGGAGATCTATAAGCCTACTGCCCGGTACTGCATCCGCTCTATGCTGTCTCTGGAGAGTACCACACTGGCTGCCCAGCACTGTTGCTATGGTGACAACATGCAGCTCATCACCAGGGGCAAAGGGGCAGGCACGCCCAATCTCATCAGCACTGAGTTCTCTGCTGAGCTTCACTACAAAGTGGACGTTCTGCCCTGGATCATCTGCAAGGGTGACTGGAGCAGATATAATGAGGCCCGGCCTCCCAATAATGGACAGAAGTGCACGGAGAGCCCTTCTGATGAGGACTACATTAAGCAGTTCCAAGAGGCCAGGGAGTACTAAAGCACTGCTGCTTTGGAGGCACAAATGCACTGATCTGCCAACTGTCACCCAGTTTTTTAATCCACTGTTTTGTATATTTGTATATTCCACATGAGTATTTTTCTAAGTACACTAGGGGTATGCACCAGGTATGGGGGACTGCTATGTCCATTGCCTACAAACCGTATTGGAAGTCCTCCTAGTGACTGTGTCGGCAGGAAGAGGAACGTGGGAACCACAGTGGGTGTGATTCAATTCCCACCTCCATCCAGTGCACAGAAGCACAGAGACTGAGGTTGTAAACATTATAAGCAGTTTTTATATATAACTTATTTAATACGAATGTGACTTAAGCTTAACCTTTTCTCTGGAGTTGTCCTTGTAAAAATTATTTAATCACTTCTGAGAGAGCTCAAAAAGGAAAGGACTTGGGGGAATGGAGAGAAAAGGAATTTTGCCGTGGAGATGCATCAAATCAAGAACACAGCCACCTTACACCTGGTGCTCTTGAGTCGTAGGGTGTTTACTGGAGTCACAGATTCCAACACTCTCTTGTCCTTAGACTAGGCAAGGGGGGCGGGGAGTAAGTGGATGTTTCAAGTCAAATCTAAGACATGGCTTTAAAATAAATAAATTTCCAGTGTGGTTCTACTAAGGAGCCCTAGCAGCAGCATTTCTGCTGTCTTAACAAGCTCAGAAGACTGAAGGAAGTTCAGGCATAAAGCTGGGAATGGCACTTTCCAAAAGAAAAAAGCAAAGCAAGTGGGGAAATAATATGGGCCCATTTAATCTATTTTATTTCAATATAACAACTTTTCTCCACCAATATATTCCCAGAAAATAACTATAAAAGAGCTGAAGTCTGGGAAATCCTAATTTTTTTTATGTTTTAAGAAAAAAAACTGCATTATTTTTGTAAAGTATTTATTGAGTTATTGGATCTTTTGCATCATGCAGTTAGAAGATGGTCCAGTTCTGTGGGGTGGAACTGGGAGGACAGATGGAAAGTTGGCTCTTATGCAACCTTACTTGCAAAACTCCAGGAAAAGAGATATATAATAAAATCATAATAAAATGTGTTACCTGCATCCTTGATTTAAGATACAAATATTGTAACTACTCCAAGGGAAGCAAGGCTTTCATGGGGAGAAAGCTTCAAACCAGCTGGGAATAAAATACTCACAGATGGTCTTATGGTGGTTAGGGCAAGTCATAGCATCATTGGCATCAAGTGTATCTCCCTATCCCCCAATTAGATTGAGATAATTGGCACACATATAATTTTCTTTCTCACCAAGAACTAAGAAAACCAAGCTAGAGCAAAGATTTAAGATGGGCAAGGCTACTCCAAACAAAACATAGAAATACAAGTAATATGCAGAATATACTCAAAATACAAATTATTCTTTTGCCAGCTGAGAGAAACCAAAGGTCAGAAAGAATAAACCATATTCCGTGTATCCTTGGTGATTTCGATATTCTTGATCACACACTCAAAACTCAAGTTCTCTGGTAAAACTATGTTCTTGTGGAAAAGCTCTTGGTAGTTCTTTAAACTTTAGAATGAATTACTTACTGAGGCAATATCTATCAGATTACTTATATTTAGGTTCTGCATCTAGTGATGGAATGATAAGTCTTGTTTGGGGCTGGAGAGATGGTTCAATAGTAGTTAAGAGCACATACTGCTCTTGCAAAGGATATGGGTTCATTTCCTAGCACCCATATAGTGGCTCACACCATTTGTAACATTTCCAGGGGATCTGGCACCTTATCTTGGCTTCTGTGGACACCAGGCATGCATGGTACACATACATCCATGGAGACATTCACACGAACACATAAAAATAAATAAGTCTTTTTTAAAGGTCTTGCTCTCATCTGAAGGAATGCTAAGCAAGTGAACCAACAGAAAGAATAAACAGTCCACATACCAGAGAAGAAAGAGAGTTTGGTTTGTAATATAGAAGAAAACATCTTTAAAGAGAGAATTTTCTGGAAATAGAATGAATTACCTTTGAGGTGATCAGTTTCTTATCAGGACACACATGCAAGCAAAGACCAGAGATATGGCATGTGGGAAATTCAGCTGAGTAGCATGAAGGGATGAGAATGTTCTGCAGCAAGACCTGAGGGGTGTCCTAGAGTAAGTTCAAGGCTGTGAGGAAATCCTTCTGGGGATAAGGAATGCATCTAAAGGTTCCAGTAGAGGAGTGAGTGAGACTTTTTCTTCTGGTGATTTTTTTTTTTTTTTTTTTAGCTGAGGATCAAACCCTGGGCTTTGCACTTGCTAGGCAATCGCTCTACCACTGAGCTAAATCCCCAACCCCTCTTCTGGTAATTTTAATTGACTTTTTAAATTATTTCTTTTATTTTTTTTTAGATTATAATGATTACATCATTTCACCCTTTCCTCCCTCTAAACTCCCATATGCCCCTCTTCATTCCATTAATTATTCATTCATTCATTCATTCATTCTCTCTCTCTCTCTCTCTCTCTCTCTCTCTCTCTCTCTCTCTCTCTCTCTAGTGTGTGTGCACGTGCATGCGTGTGCGTGTGC
The DNA here is from genome assembly GCF_903995425.1 of Onychomys torridus. Classification (NCBI taxonomy): domain Eukaryota; kingdom Metazoa; phylum Chordata; class Mammalia; order Rodentia; family Cricetidae; genus Onychomys; species Onychomys torridus. Next base: position 114,254,387 of record NC_050446.1, read on the forward strand.
GTGTGTGTGTGTGATCCTAAACACATAAGTACAGCCTGCTCAGTCTGTTTCAGGGCTGACCATTTGGTACCGGATGTGTCTCCCTGGGGAAGATGATTTCCCCCACTCCCAGCAATCTTTAGTTGACTGTAGTTCTTTGTCTATGGTTAATGCCTCTTGGGCTTTCCCTGTCTACTTTGGCATGTCTATTTTTGTTGTCCTTTTTCAGCTCATGGTTAGATAGTCATGTTGGTAAGACTTTATGGGTGTAGCTTCTGGCATTCCTAGGATACACAGTCTCACAGCAAACTCCTTGACCCTCTGATTCTAACAATCTTTCTCCCCCTTTACCACAGTGATCTCTGAGCTTTAGGTGCAGGGGTGTTCTGCAGATGTATCCATTGAGTCTGGGATCCATAACTCTGCATTTTGATTGGTTGTGATTTTCTGTAACAATCTCCATCTGTTACAAAGAGATTTTCTTGATAAGGGTAAGGACTATACTTGTCTGTAGGTAAAAGGACAAATATTTGGAATACAGTGAGGGATCCTATTGGTCTAGTGAAGTGTCAGTTGGAGATTCTCCTCCAAGATCTATGACTTCATTAGCCCAGTGTAGTTGGCTAGGTTTCCAGTAACCAGGCATGATTCCTGTCTTGTTGAATGAGTCTTGAGTCCAATTATGCCAAGGTATGCATGCAATACTGCATCCTTAGGATTATCCTGCCGTGGTGGTCATTGTTGTGGTTTATAGGCATCATACTACATAGGACCGGTTGTTTCCTCCTTTGGAAGCTTTCACTCTTTTGTTGAGGTTCTTGTTAGATGATCTTTGGCTCTTGAAGGGAGCATTGTCAGCCCAGATGGGAAATTTTCATTTAACCTACAAACATATGTTTATATACCAATTTATGTATACTATAGGCATTTTTAGGCAGATAGTTAATAGTATGGTCCCTTACAATTTTTTCAGACATCCTTACTATTATTTTGTCCCCTTACTCCTTATTCTATATTTATCTCCCTCCACCTCTTTAGTTAGAGCCCCGCATTTTCCCATTTCCCCCATCAGATCTCTTATACCCTGATATTCCCCTCTCTATCGATCCCCACTCCCAACCCCAGCAATGGCCGCTTTTTATTTTCTCCTGATTTCTGGAGTTACTCCAGAATATGTACTTACATCTGAAGATTTATAGCTAGGACCCTCAGATGAGAGAGAATATGTGACCTTTGTCTTTTTCTGAGTGTTGATATGATATTTTCTAGTTCTATCAATTAATCTGCAAAGTTTATGATTTTATTTTTCTTTACTACAAATGACTAGTATTCCATAGTGTGTACACACCATACTTTCATTATCGAATCATCAGTTTGTAGTTGGTTTTGCTTTTTTTTTAACTCTTTGGGGGCCTGCCACCCAGCTCACAAATAAATACACGGAGACTTATTCTTACTCAGGAATGCCCCGCCTTAGCTTGGTTTATTTCTAGCCAGTTTTTCTTAACTGAAATTATCCCATCTATCTTTTGCCTCTGGGCTTTTACCTTTCTCTATTCTTTATACCTGTTTTTCCTTCTTACTCTGTGGCTGGTTGTGTGGCTGGGTGGTTGGCCCCTGGCGTCCTCCTCTCTGCCTTTTTTCACTTCTCTCTTACTTCTCCTCTCTTTTCTTCTATTTATTCTCTCTGCCTGGCCACCCTGCCTATTTCTCTATCCTGCCTAGCTATTGGTCATTCAGCTCTTTATCAGGCCAATCAGTTGTTTTAGACAGACAAAGTAACACAACTTTACAGAGTTAAACAAATGCAACATAAAAGAATTCAACACATCTTTGCAGCATTAAACAAATATTCCACAGCATAAACAAATGTAGGACATCTTAAACTAATATTCCACAACATCAGTTGAAGGACATTTAGGTTGTTTCCATTTCCTAGTCCACAGCAACTCTTATAAAGGAAAACATTTAATTGGGGCTATCTTAAAGTTTCATAAGGTTAGTCTATTATCATCATAGCAGGACTTGGTGGCATGCAGGCAGACATGGTGTGAAAGAAGGAGCTAAGAGTTCTACATCTTGATCTGTAGACAGCAGAAGGAGCCTGTGACACTAGGTGCAACTTGAGCACAGGAGACCTCAAAGTCCACCTCCACCATGACACACTTCCTCTAACAAGGCCTCACCTCCTAATAGTGCCACTGCCTATGAGGGGGACATAGTAGAGCAGCAATGAACATGGCTGAGCAAGTATCTATAGAGTAGGGTGTCCAGTCCTTTGAGCATATGCCAAGGAATGGTATAGTTGGGTCATAAGTTAGATTCAAAAGCTTGATGAGAATTCTCCACACTGATATCCATATTGGCTGGACCAGTTTGCAATCCACTGACAGTGAATGGGGGTTCTCCTTCCCCCAAGTCCCACATAGCATTGGTTGTAGGTTGTTTTGTTGATCTTTGCTGTTTTGACTGCAGTAAGATGAAATCTCCAAGTTATTTTGATTTGAATTTCCCTAATTGCTAGGGATGGTGAACATTTTTTGAGATATTTCTTAGCCATATTTTTCTTCTTTAGAGAACTTTCTAATCAAATCCTAGGCTGTCATTTTGTCCTATTGACAGTGTCCTTTGCCTTACATAAGCTTTGCAGTCTCATGAAGTCCCATTTATTCATTGTCAATCTTAGTATCTGTGCTACTGAAAAGACCAAATGGATCAAGGACCTCAACATAAATACAGTTACATTAAACCTAATAGAAAAGAAGGTGGGAAGTAGCCCCAAATGCATTGGCACAGGATACAACTTCCTGAATGGGAAAAGATCTTCCCAGACTCACATACAGCAGAGGGCTGATCTCTAAGATATATAAAGAACTCAAGAAACTAGACATCAAAGAAACAAATAATCCAATTTAAAAAATGGGATACTGACCTAAACAGAAAATTCTCAACAGAAGAATCTCAAATGGCAGAGAAACACTTAAAGAAATGTTCATCGTCCTTAGCCATCAGGGAAATGCAAATCAAAAGTACTCTGAGATTCCATCTTACACTTGTCAGAATGGATAAGATCAAAAACACAAGAGTGAGCTCATGCTGGAGAGGATGTAGAACAAGGGGAACACTCCTCCATTGCTAGTGTGAGTATAAACTTCTATCGCCACTTTGGGAAGCAATATGGTGGTTTCTCAGAAAATTGGGAATCATTCTACCTCAAGACCCAGTTATACCACTCCTGGGCATATATTCAAAGAATTCTCAATCAGACCACAAGGACATTTGCTCAACTATGTTCATAGCAGCTTTATTTGTAATAGCTAGAAACTGGAAACAACCCAGATGTCCATCAGTTGAAGAATGGATAAAGAAAATGTGGTACATTTACACAATGGAGTATTTACTCAGCTGTTAAAAACAATGACATCAGGAAATTTGAAGGCAAATGGATGGAACTAGAAAAAAATCATCCTGAATGAGGTAACCCAGACCCAGAAAGACAAACATGGCATGTACTCACTCATAAGTGGATACATATTGTAAAGTAAAGGATAACCATGCTACAAACCACAGCCCCAGAAAGGCTAGGTAATGAGAAGGGCCCAAGGCATAAAACTCCCAGGGAAGGGGAAATAGAGGAGATATCCTGGTTGGACTGGGGGCAAATGGGCATGGGAACTTGAGAGACCAGGTTGGTGGGGGGAAGGGGAGAGCATTAAGAAAGATAAATGGAAAGGTGGGCTTTTTGGGGTCAGGTAGAAGCCTGATGCAAGGGCAACTCCCAGGAGTCTACAAGGATGGCCCCAGCTAAGACTCCTGGCAGCAGTGGATGCATAGCCTGAACTGGCTGTGATCAGATTGATGACTACCCTGGTTGTAGGGTGAAATATATATCCAGTGACTGATGGAGGCAGATTCAGAGACCAATGGCCAAACGTTGAGCCTAGCTCGAGGAGTCCTGTTGAGGAGAGGGAGGACGGATTGTAGGAGCCAGGGGGGTCAGGAACATTGCAGGAAAGCTCACATAAACAGCTAGCCTGGCTCATGGGAAATCACAGAGTCTGAACCAACAATCAGGGAGCCTGCATGGGACTGACCTAGGCCCTCTGCATATATGTGACAGTTGTGGGCTTGGTCTATTTGTGGGACTCCTGGCAATGGAATCAGGGCTATCCCTAGTGCTTTGGCTGGCTCTTGGGAGCCTATTCCTCATGCTGGAATACCATGCCCAGTCTGAATACAGGAGGATGTGCTTAGTCTTATGGCAGCTTGATATGCCATGCTTTGCTAATGCCCATGGGAGGCCAGCCCCTTTCTGAGCAAATAAAGACGAAGGGGGGAGTGACGGGGGGAGTGAGGGGAGGTGGGAGGGAGGAATGGGAGGGAAGAGGGAGAGGAAGCTGTGGTTGGGGTGTAAAATAAATTAATTAATAAAATTTTTCAGAAAAAAAGAAAGCTGTCCTACAAGAAAAGTGTGTGCTTCTAACGGCCTATCTTTAAAAGTCATCAAGAGGACAATAAGTGATGTAATGACGCAACTCAAATATTTGGAAAAACAAGAATAAGCCAAATCCAAATTCAGTCAACAGAAAGAAATCATAAAAATCAGAGCAGAAATCAATGTGATAGAAACAAAGAAAACAACACAAATAATCAATGAATCTAAAAGCCAATTCATTGAAAAGATAAATAAAATTGACACATCCTTATCCCAAATAACCAAAAGAAAGAAAAAAAAAAGGACCCAAATTAAAAGAACCAGAAATAGACAGGGAAACATCACAACAGACAACAAAAAATTTAGAATGTTACAAGGGAATATTTTTTAAAACCTGTAGTTTTTTAGGTTGAAAAACCTAAGAGAATTGGGTGAATTTCTAAATTCCACCAAACCACCAAAATTAAACCAAGAAGCCAACAACCTAAACAGACCTGTAACAAATGAGGAGGTTGAAACAGTAACAAAAAGCTTCCACACAAAAAATGTCAAGGGCCAAATGGGGTCACAGCAGAATTCTACTTAACTTTCCAAGAATATCTGCAGCCAGTTCTTCTTAAACCATTCAAAAGAATAGAAACGGGAGAACTCTCAAATTCTTACCATGAAGCCAGGATCGCTCCCGTACCAAAACCAGGTAAAGACACACACACACACACACACACACACACACACACACACACACACAGAAAATCTTCAAGATGACATCCTTGATGGACATAGATTAAAAAATGCCGGAATAGTTCAACATACATGAGCCAATAAATGTAATAAACCACATAAATGAACTTAAAGACAAAAAAAATCACATGATCATCTCAGTAGCTGCAGCAAAAGTCTTTTACTAAATCCATCCTGCTTTCCTGATAAAAGTCCTAGAGTATGTAGGGCTAGAGGGAACACACCTCAACATAATAAAAGTTATACATGAGAAGCCCACAGCCAACATCATCCAGAGGGGAAAATCTTGAAGCCATCCCACTGAAATCAGGAATGAGTCTGGGCTCTCCACTATGCCTACTCCTTTTCAATATTGTACTGGAAGCACTAGCTGGAACAATAAGGCAAGAGAAGGAAATTAAGGGAGTGTGGTTTTTATTTAAAGAAAAAGTCAAGGGAAGGACAAGTGATATGCTGGCACTACGAAAAGGATCTGGGAAAGAAATTCATATTTTCTAAGGTTTCAGGCATGTAATAACCAGAGAGAGAGAGAGAGAGAGATAATGATGATGATGATGATGATGATGATGATGATGATGACGATGAGTCCCAGAGTCATAGCCAAAATATATTAAGACTTTACGGGTTGGGGATTTAGCTCAGTGGTAGAGCACTTGCCTAGCAAGCACAAGGCCCTGGGTTCAATCCTCGGCTCAAAAAAAAAAAAATTTACCATGGAAGCCAGGTGGTGGTGGCACATAGCTTTAATCTCAGCACTCGGGAGGCAGAGGCAGGAGGATCTTTGTGAGTTCTAGGTCAGCCTGGGCTACCAAGTGAATTCCAGGAAAGGCACAAAGCTACACAGAGAAACCCTGCCTCGAAAAACAAAAAACAAAAAACAAAACACACACACACACACACACACACACACACACACACACACACACACAAATTCTGAAGAAAAAAAAAAAGAATTTACCATGGAATTGAGACTCCTTCCACAGTTCAATGAGAATTAACTGAGAACAGTACATTTTTTCCCTCGAGCTAGTTGCCTTTTAATACCTGATCTTTCTGACCTCATGAATTATGAGCAGGAGAGGTTGTGTAGGCTCTTAGAATATTGAGACTGTTATCTTCTATATATCACTAAGATTCTCCCACACCTCTGGAAATTCACCCAACTATTTACTAAACAATAATCTGTTGCTCACTGTCAAATTGAGCTAATTTTTGGGCCCAAAGCCCAGAGGAGCAATGAGCAATCCTCCAGTTCATCTGATAGACACAATGAACCTCATCCAGTTCAGCTCAAGGCCCTAAGTTGCTCAAGCACAACCATAGGCAATTGCTGTCCTGGGCAACAGAAGAAGATGGAACAGCCTCATCTGAAAACTAGAATCCTTGTCCATTGAGAGCATCTCTCTGAATGCATGGATTCTCTGATGCTCCCTAGAAAGAGCCCTCTTTGTGGTCATCCACCAGGCCTCTTGAGGCCCACACCTAGATGGATGGTGCCAGTAGAGGCAGGCATACACAGGGCTTTCTTGTGGGTCCATCTGGAAAGGGAGAGGATGGGAAAGTTCATTGCTTTCTATTCTGCTCCAGGTTCTAGCATCTGCCATGATTACATTCTCAAAGGTGGCTCTAGCTTTATATGTAGCTAAGACGATGGGAGTTCCCAGTCCTCAGACCAGTGATAAAAGAGTAAAGACTACATCAATTTGCTAGTAGCATTGTGGGCACTATTACCTGGAGTTTTCAGAGAAGAAAATAAGTTCCCTGAGGTTAGCAGCTGTGGTAAGATCTCTCTGCTTGGAAAATGGCACTTAGTTGGAGGTAGTCCTGGATTCACTGAGCCCATGACCTTTAACTATTCCTTCTCTGCTCAACTTCTAACTCCTGCTAAGATCTCCCCTGTGACTTCCTCTGCCTTTGTTCAAGTAGCTCACCAAGGATCTGGCCTCATCCATGTTTTATGTTCAGTTCTCACAGATTCCTGAGAGGAATGTTCTGATTCTGAGCCTTTGCTCTCAGCATTTGTATATCCAAGGTAAGAAGAGCAGTGGCCCATTTCTCAGTACCAGCTTCAGTCTTAGTTTCTCCCCTTGTGACTATGATTTAAAAAAAGAAAAAGTCAGACAAAAGCAACATAGGAAGGATTTGTTTTGGTGGCCATAGTCCATGATGGTGGGAAGGTGTGGCAATAGCGCCTGAAGCAGCTGGTCACATAACTTTCACAATTGGAAGGCTGAGCAGGATGCATGCATGCTGCTGCTTAGCTCCCTTTCTCTCCTTACATTCTTCTGGATCCTGGGCAGGGAGTGAGGCCACCAAGAGTGGGTAGATCCTCCTACCTTGATTAAAGCAATCAAGACAGTCCCCACAGGCAAATCCAGAGGCCCATCTCCCAGGTGACTGACTCTATATCCTGCTGTGGAATAATTCTCCCGGACACTGTGAAAATGTGTTGCTCTCATTGTCAATAAAAAGCTGATAGCCCAGGCTTATCTAACTAACTTAGCTAACTCTTACATTTTAAATTAACCCATATTTCTCATCTACCCTCTGCCATGTGGCAGTACCTTCTTTCAACAGGGCACATTCATCTTGCTTCTCTCTGAGTCTGCTCAAGACTCCTCAGACTCCACCCTTCTTCTGAGCATTCTCTCTGCCCCTAAAATCCTGCCCAGTCAGCTTTTTATTAACAATGAGAGCAACACATTTTACAGTGTACATAAGGATTATTTCATAGCATTTCTGTTTTTTGTCTAAATAAAAAAGGACAGTTTTAACTTTAACATAGTAAAATTATATATAACAAAAGCAGTTATCAAGTAAAAACTACAGTTACAATATCTAGTCCATCTGTTTTTGGCAAATTTGGAGAAAATATTTTATTATTTATTTAACCTTTGTGAGTCTAAACTTTTATACCTAATTTACTTTTTTATCATAACTTTTAAGTCTAATTATTTAGTCTTTAACTCCCTTAAGGACCCCAGAAGGGTATATTGTTATCTAATGACAGGGACATTTAGCTGCCTGGACAGTCACCCAGAGCTCTTCTGTAATATTGGGACACCCAACCTTGGCCTACATACCTAGTATATCTGACAGGCATTTGTGGGAAGCAAGGAATTTTGAAGGACTGTCCTACCTTGTATTGGCAAAGTTTGGCAGTCCAGACCAAAAAAAAAAAAAAAAACTCCGCCTACAATATCCTATCAGGATTACAACATTAATCATCACAAAGTATGACAAGCAGAGAGAATATATGAATGGCTTATTATAAGTCAGGCTTCAAAATACTTGACATCACATCTATACTCCACAGCTTTGTCCATTCCACACCATTCTCCAGTGATGTTTAGGAAACAAGTCAGTTAGGGGCCTAGGAGAAAGAGATAGTCTATGGCAGTGGGTTCTCAACCTTCCTAATGTGTGAACCCTTAGTACAGCTCTTAATGTTGAGGTGACTCCAACCATAAAATTATTTTCATAGCTACTTCATAACTCTAATTTTGCTACTGTTATGAAGTAGTGTAAATTATAATGTAAATATTTGATATGAAAGATATAGGATATGTGACCCCTCTGAAAGGGCTGTTTAACCTCTAGAGGAGTAATGACCCACAGGTTGAGAACCATTCATCTATGGGAACTCCCAGGAAGTCTCTGCATGGAAGAAAATGTGGCAGAAGGGTCTCTGCATGGACATAAAGTTGGCAAAGGAGCAAGATTCTTTTCTCCTCTCCAGTGTCTCCAATATTGTACTACCAGGCTCCACCTTGACCTCAGTTCCCTGATCCATAAATAAAGAAGGACCTGCCTACATGCTGGAAAGTACATATGATATCCTAGATATCCCTTGGCACTCTCCATGTCTGTTTACGCCAGCAACTTCTTGCTGGAAGGTCCTGCAAGGCTTTACCTGGTGTTTCTCTCCAGCCACTGCTCTCTGAGCATGCTGGCAGCTCAGCTCCAGGGATTGTACATAACTCATGAGCATTGAACAGCAGATTGGCAGACACATGGTAAAAGAATACCCAGGCTCACCTCTCAAGTTGTACAACTGCAAAGCATATTGTATTCCATTCCTGGAGCCCCCCATAGGACTGATTCCTAGTCACCCACAGTGTTAACCTGCTTGGTTACATATAGCTTGTTGGCTTTCTTTCTTCCTTGCTTCTCTTCTCCACTTCCTTCCTGGTACTTGCTGGGATAATCTCTCAAATTTGCTACTTTCTCAGATCCTTCTCTCACTGCAGTTTTGTGGGATCCTAAACCAAGACCTTCTCTTATTCTTTAACATTAGTTGAGGCTATTTAAATGTAAATTTATCATTATTGTCATCATACATTGCAAAACTTGAGACTTTTGACCTTGATGACAGAGCTACCAAAAAGTCAAATAAATCTCACCCTGACCACCTGCAGTGCTTATTATTAGATTCAACAGCTAAAAACTTTCTCTGCCAAATACTTCTATATGTTTTTAAACCTTTTCCCTTTCCAAATTAATTTCCTTACTGACTATGCATAGACCAGTACAATATCAAGGACCACACTTGGGCAGAGCTCACATTAACCAACCAAACAAACAAATACACAAACAAACAACAACAACAAAAAAAAAAACCCAATGATCTAAACACCCATGAAGAGTCTGTCATGAGTTACAGAACTTCCCAGGAAGTAGGCTGTGGAGGGTTCGGGTGGAACTCCCTCTTTATTTTCAATGGAAAAATGTGTGGGTTGTCACCATGATGCCTGTACAATTTCAGATAAATTAAAGGCTTGCCTCAGTAATTACTGGGTGGGTAAATACACAAACATGTACCCGTATGTACATGCTCCACATACAGTAGTATAAATTAAGACAGAAAGTTTAAAGTCAGATGCTTCTCTGAGATGCAGAAATGGTTTACTGTATAGGATTAGAAGAACAGGAAAATTTTCTAGCATCAGAAGGTAAGATTTTTCTGGAACAAATTCATAGGACTTGAAACTCTTTTATTGAACCCCACCAGAAAAACAAAACTTAGACACAGATAATTTTGTTAGATCTCTGTGTAGAGATCTGGAAAGACAACATGCAAAGACCCATGCCCTTGCATGTAATGGCAAAAACAACATCATCCTTAACCATTTTAGAGGCAGGGAACCAGCGAGGGCCTGGACTGAGACACAGCTGCAAGAGCAGAGCTGAGTACAGATTTTATGACTTTGTTAATTTTCTATCTGCTCTGGGAGTAATAAATGCACCCTCGTAGATATTCATGATTTCCCTCAAAAATAAAAAGTTGAAAAAAAAATCCTTTAAATGGCACAGAAAAGCCTTTCATTCTTGAGGCATGTAATTCATGGATGATTTTCAAAATGTCATGTTTGAATTGGGAAAGTAACATTTCTTGAATTAATCAGCCAATTGCTTCAAGAATATGACTCAAAGGATATAAAAATTTCAAGCCTGACTTTTTAAAGACATTTTTTTTCCTATGCAGTGAGTTTATTTTTCACAAAGGTCATAGCTAAATCCTGAGTTTATTTGCCATGGACGAGAACCATCTAGATGAAGTCCGCCTTTCATACCTCAGCAAGAGGGAATCAGCAACTCCTAGTAGGCACCCTTTCAATTTTTATACCACCAGACAGGCACCAGCACACTGTGTAGGCCTATTCTTCTCTAGAGACCTCCTGTACCTGGATTCTCTAGTGTTTAAGGTTTTTTGTCTAATTTTATATTTCTTTTTAAATCTTTATTTATTTATTAACATTTTACTTATTTGAGAATTTCATATAATGTATAATGTACTTTCATTATATTTAACACTCCCCCATTCCTCAAGATCCTCCCCTAACTCCCTATCCCTCACCAATTTTGTGTCCTTTTTTTTTTTTTTAATGACCAGTCAACTCCAATTTGCAATGCCCATAAACAACTAGATGTGGTGCCATCCACTAGAGCAGGGTCAACTTACTAGGAACCACACTCTCAAAGAAAATTGATTTTTCCTTGCCTAGAAGCCATCAGTGGTCCAGAGCTCCTTAGCTGAAAACCGGAGCTTGTGAATCCCTTTTCACTCCATGCTAGAATGTTGAGTGGTCCGATCTTGTTCAGATCTCATACAGGTGATCACAGATGCTGTGTGTGGTGATATTTTATTTGTGCTGAAATGTGGTGATATTTTATTTGTATGTAAATAAATGAAGTTTTCCTGGAAATCAAAGGAAATAGCAAGATATTTTAAGTAAACACAAGAGTCAGGCAGTGGTAGCACACACCCTTAATCCAATCACTTAGCAGGCAGGGTTTCTGAGTGTTCAAGGCCACACTAGGGAACAGAGTCAAGCGTGGTGACACATGCTTTTAATCCTAGTACCAACCATAGAGACCTGGTGGTCTGTACAGACAAGGAAATGACAAGTAAGTAAGGTAGCTGGACTAAGAGCCAGTGAGAGGGCAGAACAGCAAGGCAATAAAGGCTTGGGTAGACAGGAAGTAGCACACTTTGAAAGCTGCGGCATGGTGAGATAAGGTTAGCTGGTGGCTATTCCTATTTCCCTGATCTCTAAGGCTCTCACCCCTATATTTGGCTCCATGTTTTTTATTTAATAAGATCGCTTAGAAATTTGTCTACAGCTGTGAGTTGGTGATTCCATCAGTCCTGTCAATGTGAAGAAGACACTTTTCTCTGGTCCTCCCTGACTTCTAGATCTTACAATCTATTTCCACATACATACTTCTTCCACAATGGCTCCTGAGCTTTGGGGATTACGTTTGAGATAGATGTATCCTTTGTGGATTGAGCATTCTGTCAACACTTATTCTCTGTTCTTTCACAAATTGTGGGTTTCTGCATTGACCACGGTCTGTAGCACAAAGAAACTTCTCTGATAAGGTCTCAGAGCTGCACTAATCTTCGGATTGAGAGGTACGAATTTAGATGGTAGTTTGATGCTATGCCCATTTAGCTGAATAACAGTAGAAGGTTCACCCCTGGGGCCTGTGAGTGTTGGAGAACCCTGCTAAAAAGGTTGCAGTCCACTACATCTGGAGAGTTCTCTGAGCTCAGTGTAATATGGAGGACTCCCTTTCTCAGCAGGGCTTCCTCCTCTCTGTCTATCCTTAGGTGGAAAGTGTCTCTAAACTCAGATGCCAGGCCTTATTGGAGAATGACCCTGCACAGAACACCCTGAAAATGCTGTATGACTGAGCATATAATTCTCATTCTTTCCTCTGGCCCATATGATAATTAGGTGCTGTGTTATGACCAATTAGCCCCTCATCCCTGTAACCCTAACAACCTTTACCCTTGGAATAATAAAATGATCTGTCTCTCTGAAACTGACTTCCAGAAGTTCTTTCTGTCATGGTTGTCTGAATCCTGCTCACAGCTTCTTCCCCCTTTGCCCTTGCAGGCTCGTGGCCAACGACCCCCAAGGAAATAGAGACCCACATGTGACAACCCTAATCATGTTTTTATTTTTTCCTTTTGGCCACATTTACTGTACCAAGCATGTATTTCCTCCTGTGGAACTGACTTTAAATCCAATTAGGAAGCAATTGGTTACCCCCATCACACTTGTGCCACTATTATACCCATGGACATATCTTTCCCCAGTGGTCATTATTGAAGTTCATACATTCACAGCTAGGTGAGATTGCTGATAGCTCACTTCCTCCCCTGCCATCAGACTGCATAGCCCTTTTCACTACTATGAAGAGATAGCCAACATGAATGTATTTAGTCACCATGATGAGCAAATTAAAACAGCACTTTTTCAAATAGTTCTACTGTGAACACTCCAGTGTCTGCCTTTGGATTACCATTTATATAAGCTTCTATTCTTAGTGCAATTAAGAGGTCATTGGCTGCGGTGATTTGAATGAGAATGGCCCCTACATGTTCATATGTTTGAATACTTGGTCCCCAGCTGGTGAAACTGTTTGGGAAGGATTAGGAGGTGTGCTTTTGTTAGAGGAGGTAAGTCACTTGGAGTAGACTGAGATTTCAAAAGACTTGCACCATTCCCAGTGTGTCTCTGTGGTGGTTTGAATAGGAATGGCATCCATAGACTCGTGTGTTTGAATGCTTGAACCATAGGGAGTGGCACTATTAGAAGGCGTGGCCTTGTTGGGGTAAGTGTGATCTTGTTGGGGGAAGGGTGTCATTGTGGGGGCAGGCTTTGAGGTCTCATACGCTCAAGCTATGTCCAGTATAATACACAGTTTCCCTCCTGCTGCCTGCTGATCCAGATGTAGAACTCTCAGTTCCCTCTCCAGCAACACATCTGCCTACATGCTGCCATGTTCCCTGCCATGTCAGTGATGGACTAAACCTCTGAAACTGTAAGCCAGCCCCAATTAAATGTTTCCCTTTATAAGACTTGCTGTGGTCATGTTGTCTCTTCACAGAAATAGAAACCCTAAGATAGTCTCTCTCTGCCTCTTACTTGTGGTTTTAGATGTGAGTTCTCTGTTGTTCTTGTTGCCACATATTTCTGCTCCACCATTACAGACCCCTCTGAAACTATAAGCTCAATTAAATGTTTTCTTTTCTAAGTTGTCTTGGTCACCAGGACAGTCATTTTCTATTGCTATGATAAAACACCATGACTAAGACAATGTATAGAATAAAACATTTGTTTTAGGCTCATGGTTCCAGAGGGATAAGTGTTTATAACCATCATGGCAGGGAGAATGGAAGCAGGTGGGCAAGTGGGTCACTAGAGAAACTGAGAATTTACATCTCTATTTACCCACAGGAAGCAGAAAGAAATAACTTGAAATGACACAAGGATTTTGAAAGCTAGTCCCAGTGATGATGCTCCTCCAGCAAAGCCATACCTCTTAATCTTCCTCCAACAGCCACAGACTAGGGACTAAATATTCAAATGCCCTGGACTTAAGGGTGACATCTCATTTAAACCACCACATAGATGAAACGGATGAATTCTTTTAGACAAGATTTGATACAACTCACAATGAGGAAACAGAACTGAACAGGTTTCTATCCAAAAGGAAACAATAATTAATCACCATTTCAGAGCAAAACACATGAGTCTCAGATGAGTTCACTGATGAATTTCCAAACACTCAAAGAAATTTTGTATCTCTCTGCAAAATCTTTCAGAATGCAGAAGAAAAACAAAACCATTTGCTAACTTCCTAATTTGGGGTACGGTACACATAAGCAGAGTAAGGAGCCTGTGTCTAAACTCAATACTGTTTGTAAGGAATTACACTTCTAATGATGACCTCCTTTTCCTGGTTGTCCAGAAGAATAACCCTTCCTTGTATAAAAAAAAAAAATCAAGGCTCGTTCAAGGCCAGCCTGGGATACAGAGTGAGTTCCAGGACAGGCTCCAAAGCTACACAGAGAAACCCTGTCTCAAAAAACAAACAAACAAAACCAAGACTCATCTTTGCTCAAGCACTCCTTTATTAATCCATTCTTCTCTTTCTCCTTGACTAAACCTAGGGGTAATTAAGAAGATGGCTAAAGCCTCCGTTTCTAGGAAGGGCAGAAAGGCAGCCTTTATAGTTTCTTTATATATTCTAATTTCCAAGTGCCTCTAAACTGTGTCTTCTAATGGCCTTTGCAGGGGGTGACAGCAACCTAGATGAGGAGTAGGGAGGCTCCTGTAAATTATAGAATCAGAGAAGCATGTTTAATGATTAAACCTTTGAATGTCAGAACTCTCCTCTCTTCACAGATGGCTGCATGTGAATGTAGACCATGGAAGGCTTATTTACAGTCTGTATATATCAAGTCTTTCATCCTTTTCCATAGTTAGAGCTACAAGCTCTACCTTTAGGTCAAAGGTGTGTGAGGTAAGAGTAGACTTTCTATGGCTTGAGTTGTAGTTGGTATAGCATATCCTGATTTCCTTATTCCATTTAGAACTTTACTGCCAACTATAAACCTCTTGTGTCTGAGATGTGGGGGAGAACAGTCTGTTAAGGCTAGGCAGAGTGCCCAAGAGCATTCTAAAGCATCTGATAAAAGGTGTATGATAGGCTTGGGAGTTCATGCTCAGGGATATTAGATTTGCTAATAGAAATGTTTGACTTTCCTGGAAGGAGGATTGGATACTGAGTAAGGCAGAAGTTCATGAGGTGCTGCTAAGCATTACTGTTTAGTGAATATCTGACTTGGTAGGGTGAGATGACATCTATTTGTTGTCCACAGGTAAGCTTACTTGCCTCTTGAGTCAGTAGGACAGTAACCACTACATCCTTAGGTATGGGGTCCAGCCTCTGGCAGTCATATCCAGTTGTTTGGAGAGGAAAGACACTGTCTTCAGATCTAGAACTCGTAATACTATTTCTTCCCTCTCTGTTACAAATAGAGAAAATTATTTTGTAGATAGAAATGGTTAAGGTTAACACCTCAAGGTTGATCTGATTAAGGGTCTGAAAAGTAGTAAAAAAGGGGTTGGGGATTTAGCTCAGTGGTAGAGCATTTGCCTAGCAAGCGCAAGGCCCTGGGTTTGATCCTCAGCTCCAAAAAAGAAAAGTAGTAAAAGAAATGGAGAGCTAATCAAGAAGCTCTCTGTAGGGTCTTATGTCCATAATTTTGGATCCAGACTTGATCTTTATATGTAATTATTAATTCCTTGAAAATATCATATAGTATATTTTGATCATATTCACTCTCTCCCAACTCTTCCCATAGTCTACAGCTTTACCCTCACTTCTCTATGCATCTTACATTGAGTTTTCTTCCTCTGACATCAAGTCTGGTTTATGCTGCCCAACTATTCTTGGGAGTGGGCCCTGTCCTGGAGTGTGGTCAACCTACCAGAAGTCATAGCATTAAAGAGAGCTGACTCTCTCTTTTCAAAATAGTGGTGGGATTTTGTGCCTACTTCTTCCCTTGACTGGGCAGGTTATAGACCCTGAAGGGAGCACCTAGTTTCAAATAATCTCCCAAATATTTATGTTTATACCCATAGACTGGTGCTGCTCCCAGCCTTTGTCAGAGAAGCTTCTGCACTGATTAGTGGTTAAAGTCACAACTGGTCAAAGTGCTGAGAAAAAGTGACTACTGAGTGCTCATCTCTACATGTGACGTCTATACCAACTTCCTAAAGACTCAGGGAACATCACAGATGATGAAGAAGAACGGGATGAAGAGCCAAAAGATGGGGAGGGCTGCTATGAAATGCTGTCCACTAGCTATGGCATGGCCATTGCACTCATAAACTCATGGCATCTATGGGTACCTGCACAAGACCTACACAAGATCAAGTATAGTGATATTTTATTTGTATTGAAGTGTGATTTTATTTGTATGGTAATAAAGTTGCCTTGAGGTCAGAGCAAGCCAGAGCAGAAACTGGGCGGTAGTGGTGCACGCCTTTAATCCCAGCACTAGGGAGGCAGAGCTGGGTAGATCTCTGTGTGTTCAAGGACACAGCCAGCATGGCAGACACACGCCTTTAATCTCAATAGCAACCATAGAAGACCTGGAGGTCTGTACAGACAGGCAGTGACAAGGAGGTCATGTGGCTGGGTTTACAACCAATGAGAAAACAGAACAGAAAATCTATAAAAAAGATAGGACACAGAGAGGTAGCTCTCTTGCGGAGAGGAAGAACAGCAGAAGCAGTGAAGGGTAAGGTTTTCCGCTCTTCTCTGACCTCGTGGTTTTTAACTCTGCAATCGGTTCTGTGTTTCTTATTTAACAAGCCGGTTACATCTACAATCAAGCTAGTCAGTAGTTCCAGCATGGATGGGGGAGAAGCTCATGAGGCTCCTCCCCAGCTGAGAAGCTACTGGCAATTAGTGGGTCTTTAGCAAAACAGTAACAAGAGAAAGCAGAAAGAATTCAAAACTAGAAGATAGGGAGATACGTTGTGAAATGACATCTTCTGGGCAAAACATCGCCATTGTCAACATCATCTCATAGAAGCTGTGGTTGCTTGTACTGGGCCTGTTAACAGCTAATCACAGGTCAGAGAAGTGGCTGAAAAACCACATTTGTTCAACTATTGGCAACGGGTGGATTGTGGGGAAAGGACATTTATTGTCTTCATTTGTGTCAAAGTCAGGGAAAGGAGGGAGATAATGGGGAGGGGTTGGAGGGAGAGGTGGTAAGAATAAACAGAATGCACTATATACATACACAAATGGTCAATGAACCAATTTAATAAATAAATGAACTAATAAACTGAGCAGACAGTTATCAAAAGAAGAAATATAAATGACCAATAAATACTTGAGCACTGGGCA
Organism: Onychomys torridus; assembly: GCF_903995425.1. Lineage (NCBI taxonomy): Eukaryota > Metazoa > Chordata > Mammalia > Rodentia > Cricetidae > Onychomys > Onychomys torridus. The sequence continues at coordinate 114,271,764 of NC_050446.1, forward strand.
TGGTGGCACACACCTTTAATCCCAGCACTCAGGAGGCAGGGGCTAGCAGACCTCTGTGAGTTCAAGGCCAGCCTGGTCTTCAAAGCAAGTTCCAAGAACAGTCAGGGCTGTTACACAGAGAAACTCTGTCTTGAAAAACAAAAAAACTAACAAGCAAACAAAACTGAAAAAACTATTCAACAACTTTAGCTATCATGGAAACAGAAATTAAAACTCTGAGATTCCATCCCATCCCAATTGGAATGGTTAAGACTAAAAAAAAGAATCAGATGACAACAAATGCACATGAAAATTGGGGAGAAAGGAACTCCGATCCACTGGTGTATATTTCAACTGCTGTAGCCACTTGGGGGTCCCTCAAAAAATTAAAACTAGAACTACCACAAGACCCAGTTTTACGGTGTCTGGGTATGTACCTGAACAAGCCTAAGTCGGCATTCCCCAAAAGTATTTGTATATCTATGTTTATGACTACACTATTCCCAATAGCCAGGAAATGGAACTTAGATGTTCACCCACAGATGAATGGATAAAGAAAAGTGATACAGTGACTTTTATGCAGCCTCTAGGAAAAAAAAAAATGAGATCATGACATTTGTATAAAACTGGAAATCATTCAGTTAAGCTAAATAGCTGAAGCCGTAACTTCAGAAAGGCAAATATCAATACTGTTTGTTCTCATATACAAAATCTAAATTGAAAAGTATGTGCATATGTATGTGTGTGTGTGTGTGTGTGTGTGTGTGTGTGATCTATGGGTGTGTGTCTGTAGATCATGAAACTACAAAGGGGACACCTTTCTACAGGATCACCACCTACAGGAATGTAGTCATAGGGCCCAACTACTTTCAAGACTTGGATAATGGGGAGAGGGAGGCAGAGGAGGAATTAGCTTGTTTGTAGTGGCCATGTTCCCAAGGTTAGAAAAAAATAAGGACTCTTTGACCAATAGAGATGATGCTAGAGCAAAAACTATTTCCTGAGTATCAACCCCCTGTGTAAACTTTAACTGTAGTCAGACTTGTATGCCACGTGTGGCCAGACCAGACCCCACGCTGCTTCCCTCCATCAGGGCCTCCCCTCCGGGAAGTGGTAGTTATTGCTTGGACCCAAGGGGAGAAAAGCTCTAGAGAGTGCCAGGGCCCTGGCCTTGCAGTTCAGGACTGGTAAGAATGATTCTGCGTGCCTCTCAGCTGGAGCCCAGGCACTGGGTGTGTTTTCTCCACCACATGATGCCCAGCCCCCACTCTGGCCTGGCACACACTGCCAGCTCTCAAAGAAACCTTTGTGAAACCAATGAATTAGCCACTACATTCCACTACCTTCCACATAGCTACGTGACTATTTTCATGCGTGCCTAAATGTTTTCTGAAAATACTGAATTCCTGCCTTCATGTACTGTGTGTTTTCTTGCTGACTGTCTGAGTGTGTATTTGTGTGTGTGTGTGGGGGGGGGGGTTTCAGGCAGCAGAAGAGGCAGATTCTTCGGCTAGCCTGTCTGAATGGGCTCTACAGTTAGCCACACATTCGTTGTGTGACATATTTGCTGGATGACTCTGAGAAAGGCGCTCTTTGGCCTCTGTCCCCTGGGATGAGGCAGGGTCGGTAAACATGCTGTTGCTCATATGGTCATCCTACGTAGTGCAAACTGTGAATGTAAAATAGTGATGGGTACAGAGCATGGAATTAAAAATCAGAAGCCAATACCTTTTTGCAATGCCATTCTTCATTAACCCAAAGCACTGTTCTTCCTGAACTGAGCAGGAAGCTACAACCTTGACTTGCCCAGAGCAAGTCAGCCCATTGTCATTGAAGACATCTTGTAGCCCATCTATCTCTTGGGTTTCTATATGTAGCTTAAAGAGTTTCAGGTTACCCTTCGAGAAATACCCCACCCGTTTTCTTGGCTGATGACCCAGTGCTGGCGCTGTTCTCTCTCCAAATGATCCACCTGCCAGCTCGCCTGCTTCACAGCATCCCTAGAGCTGACCATGTTGCAAACAGAAATCAGTTCCCTTTGATGCCCCAGGCCAGACGAGGTCCAGATGAGTCTCAGAGTAGTTTTGCTCTATCTCTAAACAACTTGAGATGGATTCAAGGGGAAAGAGGTGTCCCGTTTTCACCAGACTCCCCTTTCCTACTGAAACATAAAGAAAAACCCAGGATCCTCAAAAGGCACCCAATGAGACAGTGTCAATCTTTAAGGAGACAGGAACACAGGACAGGGAAGACTGCAAAGCTTAGACTGCTTTCCAAAGGGTGGGGGCAGGGAGACATGATCTTTATCTAATCAGACAGTCTGACCAGGAAATCACTGAGATCAAAGCATGAGGCTTTTTATTTAGCACTGTGTCAACTTAAAAACAGCCCTGGCAAAGCCACAGATCTGGACAGACTCACACCTCTCCCTGCCCCATCCCCACCCCACCTCCTTGACCCATTCCTCTGCATCTGAACCTTCTTAACATTCCATTTGGAATAAACCCCTGGGATGAAAGAGTCCTGATATTCTTGTAGGAAGCAAAAAGGCCACACTTCACCCTGGCTTCCAGACACCAAAGTAATGAGGTGGGCACTCTAGAGGAGGCAGCATCTCTAGGCAGGTTCTCTGGAGAGCAAAGGAAGGGAGTGTGTGTGTGTGTGTGTGTGTGTGTGTGTGTGTGTGTGTGTGTGTGTTACTAAGCCACTTGTTGCAAGTATTTCCCCCAACTTTCCAGGCACTGTTTCATGACAACTGGCAGGAAAAGCAGACCCCCAGGGGGAAGCATTCAGATCTCCCTGCTGATCAGGGCTACAATCCCCCTGAGAAACTCCTTGTTTAAAAGGATGCTATGGGCCAGGCAGTGGTGGCGCATGCCTTTAATCCCAGCACTCGGGAGGCAGAGGCAGGCGGATCTCTGTGAGTTTGAGGCCAGCCTGGGCTACAGAGTGAGTTCCAGGAAAGGCACCAAAACTACACAGAGAAACCCTGTCTGGAAAAACAAAAAGCAAAACAACAACAAAAAGGATGCTATGGTTACCAGAGTCAGCACAGGGTGCTCATGTCAAGCAGGAGATACACACTGAAGAAATATGTCAAAAGATAGGGACTGAGGACCTATCCAAATGCAAGGGGTCACTTCTAAGAACTGACAGGGCTACAGGAAACAGGCAGAGTACTCTGTTAATGGTGGGAAGGAAAAGCAGGGCCCAGAGGGATGGGAACATGGAACTTTAACACAGTTCCTATCTCTCATAGACACTGTCACCAAGACATCAACTGCTGTGTTCTGGCATATCCAAAGAGGCTGTGAGCTGAGCTGAGCTCTGGTGCTACTTCCTTGAACTTCAAGAGTGGCAAGCCTAGTAAACCACCTTTCTTCATGACCTAGTTTCCGCTAATGGTGTTATAGCAACAGATAATGAACTAATTCCCCAAGACTAGTGTCAAGTCGGGTGGCAGAAATGGTAGCACCACCACCACCACCACCACCACCACCACCACCACCACACCACCACCACCACCACCACCACCACCACCACCACACCACCACCACCACCACCACCACCACCACCACCACCACACCACCACACCACCACCACCACCACCACCACCACCACCACCACCACCACCACACCACCACCACCACCACCACACCACCATCACCACCACCACCACCACCACCACCACCACCACCACCACCACACCACCACCACCACCACCACCACCACACCACCACCACCACCACCACCACCACCACCACCACCACCACCGATTGATTAAATATATTATTAGATATTTAAAAGTTTAAAGCTAGAAGCACACATTGCAACAACCGAGTTCAAGGCTTTTATCTTTCAGACAAGGATATCAAAGCACAATGAAGCATTCACAGAGGCCCCTGATGCAGCTGAAGAAAAATTTTACAAGGATTCCTAGCTCAAATGATCACTTTTTCACACAACTCTGTCAGAAAATGCTGTTTATCTTCTGCCCCTTCTCTTAGTCATCAGCTATTTCTTTGTAGACACTCCAAAGAAATGTACCAGAACATTTCTGTTTATTTTATACACAATACTCCTGCAGGCCACAACGCTCCTGGACACAAGGAACAGAGATCCACTCAACATTAATGACCACCAGGGGGTGCTGAGAGGACAAGCTGACACATGGGGGTGGCCCTGGCCAGTGGCCCCTCTCATGGGAAACACATGTGATAGCAAGAACCAAGACTGTTATCTTTTGTTCTTAAGCGAGGGGTTAGAGGTCTCAGGTCCCTTCTGCAAAGCATGGTTGCACATCTGTCCTGAGCAGGAAAAGCAGCATCCACATGTGCTGACCTTGTGCTAATGATACACTTTCTCGGGGCTCTCATCTGCTTGCTGCTCTGTGTGTCCCCATAAACAACGTGGAGGATCATACCACTGTGATGCCCAAACAAGGCAGAGAAGAGAGTTATGGCTTGGTGTCATAAGACACTGGGAATTTCTGTTACAGGAAAGAGGATAAAGGGGATTATGGTAGCCACCGTGTGCCCAGCCTCAACCCTAAAGTTACATGGTTGCCCTCAGAAATTTGACCACAGGCTTACTCAAATCCCACACTTCAGCAGAAAGCAAGTCTCAAGGTAAGGTTAGTTCTTCCATCAGTCCACCTGTCTCAAAATTGTGAAATAAGGGCCATGTCTGTCTGTTCACATCAAATCCCCATTTGATGAGTGAGGTTCACAATTTGGGCTTGATTTTTCTTATACCTCCTGTCAACTACCCTAAGAGCAGCTTATTGGAAGAAACTCCCATAAGGGAAGCATTTAACATCCGTCTTGACAGAAAACCATGGTGGTTCAATGCAACAGTTGAATCTGGAGACTTCTTTGGTGTAGAGAGATGGCCCAAGCTTGGGGTCCTAAGTTCAGATCCCCAACACGCACATGGTACCCACATTTCTGTAACCCCAATGTTTGTGCAGGATAAACAAGCAGATCCCAGAGGTCACTGGCCAGGCAGCGTATCTGAAATGGAAAGCTCTGGGTTCAGTTAGAGATGGTGTATCAATCAATCAATCAATCAATCAACAAATAAATAAGATGGAGGAGCATCATAAAGGAAGTTGCCTAAACACACTGTCTTAGTTAGGGTTTCTATTGCTGTAATGAAACACCTGACCAAAAAGCAAGTTGGGGTGAAAAGGGTTCAGTGACTTACACCTCCATATTGCTGTTCATTATCAAAAGAAGTCATGACTGGTTCAAACAGATAAAATGATTAAGAATGCCAAGAGAGTGGAGAAGAAAATTCAACCAAACATAGTGACTTACTGAGTTAATCCTATGCTACTGCTTGGGCATGGTTCCCACGCCCATGAAGTCAGAGTGGTGTGTGTATGCATAGAAACCAAGCAGGTGATTCTCTGTTTTCCATTTGCTTTGTCATTCTATCCACACTGGACTCCCTGGGAAATCTGAAGAATCTCTCGTGACATTTTGAGATCATTAACTACTTGACAGGGGAGGAGAGAGAGATTTAAAGCAAATGTGTCAGAAGTCACACCTGATTAAAGATCAATCTGGAGCACAGATAAAAACACCTTGGAAACTGCAACATGAGTACATAGCAAGATGGGATTTGAGCCCAGGTATTTGGGGAGTGGGTCAGTTATGTCAGGGAACACAGACTCCCAAACACACATCAATAAAGATACATTTTTCACCTCCTACAATCTGTCACCACTGTTTCTTTTTAGGAGATGCAGCTGATAGCTAACACTTAAGCTGTGATGCTCAAACTTAAAACAATTTGGTGGCACACCAAGGCCTGTGAGAAAAACACATCTCATCGTTCTGTCAGCATGTATGTTTAAGGTAAATTGCATACAATAAAAATTTATTTCACTTTTAAAAACACATAGCTCATGTAACCTTTAACCTAATGGACAGCTTCCTACGTATTTTTTTCCTGGGGACTAAGGCTTGTCAGGTTGGCTATCAGTTACACTTCCAGTCAGATTCCACCAGCAGCAGGAGCATTCACATTCAGGAGCAGTCACAAGCAAGGAGTAATGACATTTACTCCTTGATGTGCATGATCCAACTGCCAATCTATAAGTTCAAAATCCCTAGTGAAATGTAGCAAGTTCTATTCCATGAGTCTAAAGTTGGAAGCACAGAGGAAGGAGGAAGGAAAGGACACGATGAGAATTCAAATGTGTTTTCAAGCATCAAAAAAGGTTTGGGATGATAAATTCACAGGTCTACAGGAGAAATTCATGGGTGTGAAATAGCTTGGGACACTCCACTGGAACCACGGGTCCCATGTCTGCTAACAAAGGACCAGGGAGAGGATTTGGAGCTTCAGTGTTCAACAATGGGGAGACCCAGCAGGCTTTACAAGAGGGTGTGGTGGCTCGGTTGACATCCATAGAGCAGGGGCTTTAGAATGTGGAAGACTATGTCCCCTAGAAACTCGTGTGCTGTCCTGTGTTCTGCAGCAGCTTCTCATTTTTTTCTGCCACTGATCTCTTGATATTCTCAGGAATCAAGCCATATCCACACTAAAATTCTGTTCTTTGTCTCATCAAATCTTGGAAATTAAAAAACCAGGATTATTAGAATTGTATTTGGACCAGCACTTGGCAACAAGAAACAGAGTAAAAGATGGTGTTTCTCTAGAACTTTCCTGCTTTACTGACTACAAAGCAAGGCTTTACCTAACAGTGAACAGGTCTGCATTCCACCAGAGATTAGGATCTCTACAGGACTTCAGGTTGCAAACATAACTGGCCATGACTATCATTTCTTCCTACTCCAACCCCATTTAAAGTGACTGTCATGTAATCTTTTGAAAAAAAATTAATAAACACTGTCCAAGAGAATGAGAGCCCATTTGCCATAAATATATTCAACACATTTTTGGAAAGTGAGAAATGAGAGAAAGAATGCTAATTATCTTGGCAGAATGCAGAAGAGGGGATGCCAACTGCTTTCAGACAAGTAGAAACACAGACACTTCTCCCCAAGGAAGCGCCAAGTTGCTTAGTTGTGTGTAAGTGATGACTATTTCAGAAGGAAGACAGATAAAGGTTGCTGTGGAAAGGGCTGTTGTTAGAAGCCCACCCTTAGTGGTTAAGGCCAGGAGGATTCTTCCCTTGTGTTGAGCATCATGGAGTTAGTGTGTTTATGGAACAGGACCAGAGAAAAGCAAAAATAAAACAAAGGGGAGCTCAAATCTACCACAGTGGAAAGCGACAACGTTCCCAAGGCCCAGCTCCAGCTTCCTCCCAGAGCTCACATGCATACATGCACATTCACAGACACGGACACAGTCTAACAAGAGATTGCACTTTCTTCTATAAAGTCCAGTAAAGACTTACAGATATGAGAGGTGAGGGGTCTTCAAGGAATCACTGATGCATTGTTCTCTGAGTAGTCAAGCTCATAAAAGTTTCTGTCCATGATCTTAGAGCACTCAGTCATAGCAAGTACCACCAGATACTGTGAAGAATTCCAACATGAATGAATGAAATCAAAGAGAAAACAAAAAACAATGTTAAGACAGTTTAAAATACAAACATTAGGGCTGGTGACATAGCTTAGTGGTAGTGTTGGCCTGCACTCAGTTCAACCTCCAGTACCACCAGAAACTTGAAATGTTAGTATTTTTAAGCAGGCAAAGATATTGTATTCATATAAGAACAGGTTGTCACAAAAAAGGACAAAGAAAAACAGAACTGTTAAGAATCAAACATACAAGTCTCAATTTTTTTTTTTTTATTCAGTAGAACACTAACAAAGTTGAAGAAAATTCTCAAAGGGCAGAGAAAAAAATCACACAAAACAATGTAAGAAAACTGCCATTTGTTTTCGAGGCTGGCCTAGATAGGAGTGGTTCAATCCTTTCAGCCATGAGACCTATGGGAAGTCTTCAGGGAGCAGCCTGTTGGTTCTCTCTTCAATTCTCTGTTGCCTGACCATAACATGAGCAGCCCACACACGTCCTGCCACAGGCTCCCTTCACCGCTGCCTCAGCACAGTCCTAAAAGCAACAAGGCCAACTTCATGGGCTGGACCCGCCAACACGGACTGAAAATAAATCTCTTCTGTTTGCAAGCTGATTGTCTTCAGTACTTTGTTATAGCAATGGAAAGTTGACCAACTCAAAAAGCAAATTAGAGGATTCACTCAACATCTGGAAAAAAATGGTAAAAGAAAACAAAGGAAGAAAAAAAAAAGAGAACTCATCAAAGAAATCACACAAGACAATTTGCCAAAAAACGGAGAGAATGAGTTTACAGGTTTAAAGGTTTGTTTTTGGTTTTCCCCAAGGGCCCAAGATTATGAATAATAAAAAATTCATGCCAAGGTACACAACTGGGAACTCTCAGAACACCAGGACTAAAGGGAAGATCCTCAGTACATCCAGGAATTAAATCCAGACTCTATAGGACAGTACAGGAATCCAAAAGCTACCAAGAAAATTCCTGATAGCCATTGAGCTATATATGATGACAATGATGACAGAGAATTATTCTTGAAGATTCTATTTTTACATATTTTATTTTTAATATATATGAGTACTTGCCTGCATCTATTTAAGTGTACTGCATATGCACAGTGCCTGTGGATGCTAAAAGAGCATATAGGATCTCTTGGAATCAGAGATACAGGTGGTTGGATAGATGTGAGTTGCTGTGTGTGTGTGTGCCAGGGACTGAACCTGATTCCCTGCAAGAGCAGCAAGCACTCTTAACTGCTGAGCTATCTCGTCAGGCCAGGAAGAGTTTATTTTAACTCTCACAGTCAGAAGACTTCACACTGGGTTTAATGCTATGATTACCATTTTGAAATTCTTGTTTTTAACTTAAACTTTTTCATTCACTTTACATAAACAGATCCCCCTCTCATCCCTCCTCTCACTCTCAGCCTCCCCTCTCAGGCCCACCCCTCCCAGCCCCTCCTCCAAAAGGGTAAGGGCTCCCATGGGGAGTCAGCAAAGCCTGGTACATTTAGTTGAGGCAGGACCGAGCCCCTCCCCCCTGAATCAAGGTTGAACAAGGCATCCCACCATAGGTAATGAGCTCCAAAAAGTCCGCTCATGCACCAGGGATAGGTCCTGATCCCACTGCCAGGGGGTCTCTTAAACAGATCAAGCCACACAACTGTCTCCCGAATGCAGAGGGCTTAGTCCAGTCCCATGCAGGTTCCACAGCTGTCAGTCTAAAGTTCCAAGTTTGGCTCAGTTGTCTCTGTAGATTTCCCCATCATAATCTTCACCATCCTTCTTCTTATGATCCCTCTTCCCCCTCTTCGGGATCACATTTTGAAATTCTTAACCATTTTGTCTTTAACTTTGTATTTTGTAAATCAATAGAACAGTGGTCCATGTACCAGGCAGGGTTGGCTCATGTACAGTCCTAGCCCTGCTACCTCTTGGCCCCTTTGTACGGGTACTAAACTATCTGTACCTCTAAGGTGTCCAGATGATGCCAGTACATCCCCTTCTGCTGCCTACTGTCCCTGTGGAAGGATTTGATTGAGAAAGTGCCATCTTCACTTCTAAGTGCCCATAAGGGCTACACTTAGCCCTCAAGAGAGGTGTCTCAGGAGTAGGGCACTTACCTAGCAGGCATGAGACCTTGAGTTTGAGTCTGGAAGCAACTAAACCCTATGAAATGGTGAGATATAATAGAAGAAAGGTGAGCTTTATCTACTTGCTTTTTGAAAAAAAAAAAAAAGTCTCCATATTTTCACTTGATTTCAATAATTACTGCTTGAGAAATGAGAATTATTTTCTGAATATCAAATACTCAACTGTGACTAACAAAGAGTTGTTGGTTATTTTAAATGCAAGAACTCTACATAAGCTCACATATAAACGACTGCATCCAGAATTCCATTAGGGTGGTTCGGATTAGAGCCTGGGATCAAACAACTACAGGTCCAGCTTCCTGTGCTTCCTTTCTGAGCCACACCTTTTCTGTCGGATGAGCACTAGATTCAGATCTACCAAAACTGGACAATTTCTGACTACAGGGAAAGACAATTCCATGTAAATCAAGATCCTCCCCAAAGCAGCCATGGGTGTATTTGGAGGCTTAGCAGAGTTTTGGCCAGGGGACTAGAGACATTTGTATCTAGGTTCAAGTTAGAGCAACACTTTCTCTAGAAGACATATGACCCTGAAAGTGGATTCTGGGAACAGGCAGGCTTTTCTTCTATGGGGAACATGCACAGGAAACGAGATGCTAGCTGCTCTGGAAGGGTACAGACCAGCCAAAAGCTAAAGCCTGGGGGCAGGGAGTATTCAGTGTGAGCCCCTTCTGATGCATGAGTCTGAGCTTTATTTTAGCAGACACCAAGGTCACTGCCAGCTGTGAAAGTAGCCAAGCCTAGACCTTGATTTTCCAAGTGCTGTTACTTGTTTCATGCAGGTCCGCATTCCCCAAGAATTTTTTTCTTCCTCTATCTTGCTCAGGCTGCTATTCACAGAACCATAGACCTCACTGGATTTGGTGACCTGACAGCTGCCCTTACATGGGGATTTGTATCATAAATTCCCACTAAGAGGCCCCTGATCCACATCTTCCTTACCAATTTATGCTGTCGTGTCTTTCAGACAGAAACTGGTGTGTTCACATGTGGCAGGGCTGGCGGCTCATCAGACAGGTTCTATTAACTTGGTCGCCAGGTGGTAACCATATTACTTCATGCTTCTTGGTAACTTCTGTGCAACACAATTACCTTTGACAGCTCTTGAGTGGGACAGCAATTTTCAGCAAATGTTTTCAGTAACCAAAGGCCAGAAGGAAAGGAAAAGAGAGTGCTTCGGTTAAGCTTTGAGCGTGGCTCTGACAGGTCTTCAGCACCTCTGTTGTGTTATAAATAGGAATTCCGTGGAAATTCAGTACACATGGAATTTTCAGAAGGGAGTTCGGCAAGGCCAATGGTTTCCATTGTGCTTACAAAAGAATGTGTCCTGACACAGGGTAACAAGGCCTACCGTGACGAAGTTCTTTCCAGCCCACCAAATACCATAGGCTGCAAGAATTTTCTTTCAGTGAGTTTTCATACTGAGGAAGTTTTTTTGTCTGTCTTCACACGAATTCTTCATTGCAAAGAGTGTGACATTCACTTCTGTGATTTTCTTGGATTCACATTGCCCTCAGCGTTCCTCAGAGTTATCCCAAGAGGATATATCTCACTATCCACGTGTTGGTTTCCAGTTTCAGACAAAAAAGATGCATAATTATTACAGGCAGGCTGTTCAAAATCTAATTTTACAGAATGAGAATCCATGCTTCAGCACCATGATGGTGTACACATGCACACGGACATGCATGCACATATACACATTCACAAGCACACACACATGAAGTCATTTTTTAAAAAGAAAACCTAAAACAAAGGTCTCTAGTCACACACTACGGGGAATAGACAGAGTTATTCAGCCACCATGTCACAGGTAGGAAGGGCAATGATGAGACACAGTCTGTGGTTTGCAGTGCCCGTGAGGTTGAATGTAAGGCCACATGTCCATAGCTACACCCATAGAACATACTATGACTCACATGCCCTTGGCCAGATACCCAGCAATGCTTCCCTTTGACACACCCAAGAAGAGCCTGGCCTCCGCTCTCATTTCATTAGCAGCGTTTTACAGGCCAGCATGCTTTTGATCTCGGCTGACTAGACACACGATATCATCAGCGCTAAATCAAGCCACATTTTTACTCTTTCTTCCAAACTGGTTTCCTTGGTGAGGACAAGAGCAGCTAATCCCTAACATGTTGCAGATTGTGACATCTAGTACGTCATTTTTACCTTCTTTATTTACTTAACAGCCATTTTGTCAATAACAGCTGTTGACTTTTCTTTTAGACTCAGAGGATAGAATTTTGATTGTAAACTTTGCCTCAAAGTTTGATGTTAGATCCTTATCAATTTTGAAGTGATTTTTTTTCTTGCTTATCTGTGATTTAAAAAAAAAAAAAATAGAGACCATCAAACTCAGAGATGATTCAGTGATTAAGAGCATTTGCTGCTATTGTAGAATTCCCAGCACCTACATAATGGCCTAATAATGCCAGTTTCATGGGATCCATGGGATCCATGGGATCCAGTACCACCTTCTGGCCTCTACAGGCATCCATACTCACATGGTGCACATACAGACAAACAGGCATTCACACAGAGGCATTAAAAAATATTATAAAGATAGAGACCTACAATCCAAAACCTGATCTATACAGGGTATTGTGGTGGTTTATCTTGACTGATAACTTGATAGGATTTAGAATCACCTAGGAGACACACCTTTGGAATGTCTACAGGTATTTCAAAAGAGACTTAACCACGGAGGGGAGACTCACTCTGAATGTGGATGATATCATCACCATCACCCACAGGGTCCGGAACTGAATAAAAAGGAGAAAGTGAGCTAAGTATTCACATCTCTTTCTGCTTCCTGACTCCATATGTAAGTACTGTCCCACAGTACTGACATCACACTTCCTAATGCCACAACTCCTTCACCTTGACAGGCTTCAAACCATGAGCCAAATTAAACTGTTCTTCTTCCAGTTGCTTTTGTCAAATACTATGTCATAGCAATGAGGAAAATAATGACTACAAGTATAACACAGAAAAAAGTCCATGGAGATATGGTCATTGTCCCCCACTCCCCCAAAAGAAAAAACCACCACAGGCTGCAGCCTTTCATGGATGTTGGCCATCAGACATTTGCATGGTTTGGGAGGTGCAAGAAAAAGCTATAGGCAGCTATCATACACTGCCAGTCAAAGAGTTCCCAGACCCTGCTCAATACTGAAGGAAGACTAAAATTTTTTATTTGACTCCTTTAAACAGTATAGTCTTTGGTGTCTGCTTTCTTATAAAGAAATAAAATATGTCTGTGCCAAAATAAAATTTCAGGAACCATAAACAACCCAAAAGAAAAGAAAAAAAAAACAACTTAAAGATTCAAAGTTTTCATTTAATAGCTCTGTTGGTTAGGCCAACACATCCCCAAATCTTTTCTCATTTAGCTCTTCCTGCTACAGAGTCTGTAAAAGGCTAATACTCTTATCAGTTAGATGGTCAAGACACATTTCTAACCAACAAAACCTAAATAAAGGAGGAAACAATATCTGAGGAAATTGGAGTTTCTACCATTTCTCTTTCTTGACGGGAACTGCCTTGGCTATCTTGAGACCATGAGGCACTATGTATGAGGACAAAAGCTAATTCGATGAGAATAGGGGTGGTAAGAGGGGATTACTGCACAACTGGATCCATGCCAGCAGCTTGTTATTTCCAAGGGAGGAAGTAACGCCGGGCTATATTGAGCAGAATTAACTGGGTTTTCCTGCCATGTTCAGTATTGTTAATTGATCACTCTGATCGCACACAAAATTCTCTTGATACCAGTGAACCTTGTTCTAGGAGCTTTGGCTCTTGACCCAAGTCAAATACCTGTCTTTCGTTTAACTCAAAGCCTCCTCAATTTCAATAATGGTCTTGACCTTGTAATAATAACAATAACTGATATTCCTGCGGCCGTTCAATTTTCATTATCTCATTTATCTCCATTCTGAAAATAAGGAAACAGCCAGGAAGACATTAGGACTGCAATTTAAACATTGTGATTATAACTATTTCCCTCATTCAGTCATTATGAAACTGGGACTTCTCCCCCAAGAGATATACATCTATGCAAAGCTATAGGTTGGCGAATGCCGAAACAGCTCTCTAATCTCCAAGCCAGCTGTGCTATTAACCAAGGCATTTCTGAAGCAGATCAGCCTGAACCTGGTAGGCCTACAGCTCATAACCGCTGCAGCTAGGACTTACTCTCCACATTATCTCAGTAGCAGAGAGTAAAGCCACTAGCTTTTCTTGGTCTTCTACAAACAAGACATGGTAATCTTTCTTTTTGTGTTATCATTCATCTCGTTCAGTGAGCAGGCCTCAAATTTAGTCTGTAAATACATGAACCAAGTTTTTAAATGCCAATAGTTAGAGATGTGGCCTTTAGCTTTCCATAGGGCTAAATTCAATCTAGCTACAATACACTATTATTAGTATGAATCCTGGCCAGATAACTCTTGGATTTCAGCTCTGGTCTCATATAGGGTGGCATTCTCAAAACACTGAAAATGGGTTTTTAGAATTAAATGAGATAATGGGAGCTTAGGAAATGAAGTTCCTGTCGCATTGCTTCATGTATGCTCTTAGAGATCTCTGTGATCTTTGCCAGTTCCAAAGTTCCATGGTAGGAATCATATAGCATTCTCTGCAGGTTTACAATGTTGCATCATCTTGGATGATCCTCAGAGTAACCCTAAGGAGCTGAGATATGTTCCCTAAACTTAGTGGCTATAAACAAGCACCATTCATTTCTCTTCCACATCCTGTGGCTGGGTAAGGTGGGTCTCCTCATCTAACCTTCTCAGCTAGGGCAGCATGCCTGTGATCAAATGAGGGATCCCCCTGGTACCCAGCTGTTCTGGGATGGCCATCTGTGGTGATCAGATAACTGTCAACCTTTGCAGCGGGATTCTGTCACTCACACACACACACACACACACACACCCCAGCTGGCTGTCTTGAGCTTGTTCACTTAGTGGTCACAAGAGAGTAAAAGAAAATGTGTAGTGCTCCTTGAGACCCGGGCTCAAAACTGGCACATGTCTAACTAACTCATCCATACTCCAGCAGCTAAAGCAAGTCACAGGACAGCCCAGATCCAACGCATGAGAAAATGTGCTTATCTCTTTACGAGAGGAACTGCAAAGTCACAGAAAAATGTGTGGCCACTTTAGCAATAGATGGCAAAAACCAGACAATTTTCCAGAGCCACACACATGGGCTGGTCTTCCCAAATACTCTTTGCCCCAAACCCAGACAGTTTATTTTTCTATCAATGCAGATACTGTAGGCTTGCATGGGTTGTTTGTTTTGACTTTTAGCTATTTCTTTCAAAGAGAAAATAAATAGCTCAGAGCTGTCTGCTATGTGTGTTAAGACAAGCTGAGGAGCAGTGCCTTGTTAGATATCTTGGAACCTGTTGGGAGCAGTCAGCGCAAACTGTGATGAGCATTTGAGGCACTGGAGACCACCCTTCCTTCTTAGATGGGAACTCATCAACTGCCATGCTTGCACAAGGCACAGTGGCCCTTGTCTAGCTGGCTGGGGGTGATAAAGTAACTTTACCTTACCAGATAACAGGAGAGCATCCTGGACTGGGAAAAGTGGAACTCCTGGCCCACAGATGACAATATTTGGCTCACACTTACGTGTTTGAAGGTTTTACATAAGTTGTGAACGACTGTCAAAGGGCTTGGAATGTCTGGTTTGTAGAACCCTGTCGTCCCCTCTGGACAGGAGTGAAGAGGAGCCACATGTCCCAACAGGGTGCTTCCTTAGGTTGTGTGTGTTGGAGGCAGGGTACGGGAATAGGTTCCTACTCTGTTCTAATCACTTCTGCCCTTTACAAGAAGTCACGTGGGATCAGGATAACGAGAAACCAGAGGATGCATTTGCCAGAGATGCGAGAAGGAATGTCTCAAAAGAACAAAACTGGCAGATCCTCTGGGAACAGAGCCTTCCCTTGAGGAGATGTTGTAACAGGGCTTAGGTGCAAAAAGGTCAAGGAAGGGTCCTGGCCAGCTGTGGCAAGTGCTCCTTCACTGGCCCTTGCCTCAGACATAGCCCCAGCAGCAGCATTCCTGTGTGAGTGGGCAAAGTCCTTATCCAATAGTCCCCACCTACACATAGGTATTAAATGAAGTCCGGCGGGAGGCCAGTATCTGATATGCCTGGAGGCCCCCATGGGGATGCCAGAGCCTCCACCAAAACAAGCCATGGCCAGCTTACCCACTGTTCTCCAAGACAGCAGACTCAGCAAAGCCTCGGGGAAACACAGCCTGGCTCATAGAAAAGGGTCCTACTGGGCCTTGTTCCTCACATTCTTGTTTTTGGCTCTAGAGACAACGCTGAGTTCAGTTCCTTATAAAGTTTCCAGATTTAAAAGCCAAGGAGACTCCCCAAACCATACCTGGACCGAAAGACAGGCCAAAGAAACGCACATACTTTCCAACTCCGCACTTCTCCCTGCAGGCTCAGTTCTTTGGCCGGGAGCAACGGGGAGGGACAAAGCACTAGGGCTCCCACTTTCCTTGCAGGAAAGGTCTCCTCATTTATAGGTGGCTTACACAGGTCCGGAGATGTGAGGCTCAACCTCGGGCCTCTGAGAATTACACTCTACCTCCTTATTGCTGTTGGCAAAGCATCTGCTCTGGGTATCCCAGCAAGTGACTGTGTTCAGCCCTTTACCACCCTAAGCAACAGAGTCTGGTCCTGCAGAATCCAGGATCTGGCTGCATTCCCAGGCCTAACCAGCAGCTCCATTTCCAAGCCATGGGTGCTCCTTACTTTTCTTGTTTCTATGGCACAATACCTGACTAAAATAACCAAAAGAAGGTCTGTTAGGCTCATGGTTTGAGAAGATACCGAGCCCACCATGCTGGGAAAGCCTGGCAGCAGGAAGGTGAAGGGGATGGTCACATTGTGTCCATACTCAGGAAGCTGAAGGAATCGAATGCTGATGCTCAGCTCTCTTTCTTCACTGTATGGATCTTAAGATCCAGCCACAGGATGATGTCATCTACATTCAGCATTGGTCTTCCTTCCTTAAACATACCAGATGTGTATGCACATATACTCCCAGAGGTATGTCTCCTAAGTGATCTTAAAATACTGTCCTGTTGACAATAAATATTAACCAGCATACCCTTTCCTTCCTTCCCACCTTACTCTGTCCTTTCCACGTGAAAACTGCACTGAGGAATGTTCTCACTGTATAGGCTAAGACTTTTGAGATCTTGGTAAAACAGAGTAACTGGATGTAAGAAAATGGATGTAAAGGAACT
This sequence comes from Onychomys torridus, assembly GCF_903995425.1. Classification (NCBI taxonomy): domain Eukaryota; kingdom Metazoa; phylum Chordata; class Mammalia; order Rodentia; family Cricetidae; genus Onychomys; species Onychomys torridus. Next base: position 114,288,667 of record NC_050446.1, read on the forward strand.
GTATTATGGGATGAGGAGCTGGGAGAGAAGTAACAGGGGAATCTCTTTCTTCACAGGGAGGAGACCTAAAATCATGATTCTTAGACTAGCTGAGAGATGGGCCTACGGGCAGCCTTACCCAAGGGAGTTTTCCTGGAATGATCTGAATATATTCTCAAAGATCTCCTGCCTCTACTGAGTAACATTCAACTTCTTGAAGAGAAAACTTGCCATTAGCCAATGGGGCTGCTGCCAAGTAAAAGGGAGAAGGCTCCAGGAGGTCAAGTTCTCCAGCATACTTTGCACCTTCCTGCTCCCCATGGCCTGTGTTCCCTACAAACCTCTACATTTAGGCCTTTCTCCTAGCCCTTCTCTATCTAAGGACCCCATGTTTTCAGTCTGCAATGAGCTCACTCAAGCATGGTGAGTGGCTGCAGCAGACTCTGTAGACATCAAGTTTTCTTTGTCTTTGGATAAAATGGAGGCTCTGACCTCTAAGGATCTTTTAAGCTCAACTCCATGTAAAGAAATCGGCTTCACATAGGTAAACTAGGCAGCTACAACCATTAACTGCCCTATTCCCCAGTTCCACTTCTGAGAACTGAGTTACTTCTTTTCCGTGTGTGTGTGTGTGTGTGTGTGTGTGTGTGTGTGTGTGTGTGTGTGTATAGGGATCAAACTCAAGGCCTGGCTTTGCTCATGGTAGGCAAGTGCTCTTACACAGAGCTACATCCCCAGCCTTTTCTTCATTTCTTTTCTTTTTAATTAGAAAGGTAAAAAGTCCTATTATAGAAAATGAGAAAACTGACTTGAAAACTTCATTTCTAGTTTATCTACCCTTATCCATTATTTTTAGTACTCTTTAGTCCTTATTTGTATAGGTACTGGCTAGTTTTATGTCACCACAAGCTAAAGTCATTTGTAAGGAGGGACCCTCAGTTGAGAAAATGCTTCCATAAGATTGGGCTGTAAGCAAACTTGTAGGGTATTTTCTTAAATAGTGATTGATTCAGTGGGGCTGTCCCTGGGCTGGTGGTCCTGGGTTCTATAAGAACGCAGGCTGACTGGCATTATGCCAAGAGAGTCTAAACTGGCTGTGTCCCTCCCCTTGGAGCTCAAGGAGTCCTGTGGAAGAAGAACTATGAGTCAGAGGCAAGGAGGACGCCAGGAGAACATGGCCTCCTGAATCAACAAAGCAGGGCACACGTGGGCCCACAGAGACTGAAGCAGCAAGCACAGGGCATGCAGGGGTCTGCACCAGGTCCTCAGTATATGCGGTGGCTATTACCCTGGTGTTTTTGTGGGACTCCTCCTCCTGTTGAGTAGTCTTGTCCAGCCTTGGTGTGAGGTGTATGCCTTGCCTTATTGTGCTTTGTTTTGTCTTGTTTGGTTTTTGTCTCTTGGAGGCCTGCTCTTTTCTGAATGTAGATAGAGGAGGAGTGAACCAAGGGAGAGGAGAGGGGTAGGGAGAGGTGTGGGGGGAGTTTTTGGAGGAGTGGAGGAATGGAAAACTGTGATCTGGATGTATTGTATGAGAGTAGAATCTATTTTCAATTTAAAAATTACAACAATAGAAAACAGACAAATAAGCTCAGCGAGATGGGGCACTTGTCTAATAAACTCAGACATTTTGGTTCAATCTCGGACCCAGGCATATTAACAATAGAATTATAAAAGGAAAAGGAAGAACAGGCAGCAAGCTAAGCAAGTAGGAGAAGCAAGTCAGTAAGCAGCACTCTTTATGATCTCTGCGTCAGCTCCTGTCTCCAGGATGATGAACTATGGCATGGACGCAGTAACCAAATAAATCCTTCCCTCCCCAAGCTGCTTCTGCCATGGTGTTTCATCACAGCAGCAGTGCCCTAAGACCATACATACTCATTTCTTTAAGTAGCAGAAATCGCAATGTAGGGGGGTTTTGGCCAACATTTTTCTCCATATCAGTTGTTTTCTGACTCCCAAGCCTTCAGACACTGGAGTCCACCCATGGCCAGGAAAGGCCCCACAGGCTGACGGAGGAGGCACCGTCACAGTGCTGATACTGCAGTCTCTTCACTGTCGCCCATCCAGCCTAAGTTTTCTTGACCTCCAAAAGATGCCACAGAAAAGTGGGTTGCCTCCCTGAGTGCCCTTGCCTGAACCTAATATCACAGCTAAGGGCTCTCTGGCTTTGCAACCTTGCAAAAGAGAGAGGTCTAGCATACACATTTCTGAAGATGAGTGTTACAACTGTGGATTTCATATTATGGCGTCACCAGTGTCTTTGGAAGATGGACCCTGCATTAAGAGCATGTAGAACACCATGGGTTTGAGAGCTGAGCCTGTCCCACCTATCCTACCATTTCCTCAAGCCTGGTGCATTTTCTCCAACTCAACCTTAGATTGAAGGAACAGCTGGAGACGTTGAGAAGGATCCAAGGGGCTGACCCCTAACACACACACACACACACACACACACACACGCACACGCACACGCACACGCACACGTATTACAGCTCCTTCACTTGGTCATTTCTCTATCCTAAGCCATGAAAAACAAATGAGCAACAAGATTGTTTAGCCAGCACACTGGCTCAGAGATCTTGGAGGCAGCTCAGGGCTACTGCCTCTCTGAGAGAAGCCTTGCCCCAAACATAAATATTAGCCTCGAGGACCTGTCTGTCTGTCTCCTTCTTCATTACTTAGGCAGTGCTTTTGGGGGTCATGTTTAAGTTAAAGTAGTGGAATAAAGAGATGAAGAAGAGCAGAAAAAAAGGTAAAATGTTCCCTGGGGGCAAAGTGAGGTTTAATTCTTATGGGTCTTTAACTGGTACTAGTCCTTCAAACCCTTAAAGCCTGCTTTCCAATACATGACTCAAATCCCAGCAGCTCCTGGATCCTCATTCTGGAAACACAAAAATAAAAATGTCAGTGTCTGGATATAGGGTAAAGATGGCAAAACACCTGAGTGAACCACAAACCGCATAGCTCAAGGCTGAAGCTTTGAGTGGCACGGCTGGAAGACCTTTCTGCACCGTGGCCTTCTCCACGGTGAAATCATAGTCAAGAAGCACAGAGGGTCTGAACACTACACCATGCTAGGGGCCATGTACATGCATCTCACCAGGAGTTCGATGCTCTGAGGACGGAAGAGCAAAGCCTTCTCAGGGACCTCAGACTTGTCAGTTGCTGCAGGCTGCAAGCTTACAGGAGCAACGGAGCTTTGGAAACTTGGAGCCCCTGACCTCCACAGCCACCTGAGCTTTCATAAAGCCAGGACAAACACACACAATAGCTGTCATGTCACCCCTCTGTGATTTCTGCCACTAACTAAATTTCCTTAAGCTACACAGTTGCGGGGGGCATCCCAGGAAGGCTTTTCACATATCATTTAACCCAATATTTCCACTGTTTTGTGGGTTCTGCCTTTTTGAAGCAGGGTTTCAATATGTGGACCAGACTGGCCTTGAACTTTCAACACTTCTGCCTCAGCTTCTTACATGCTGTGATTACAAACATGATGCCACGCCATGCCCATTCTAGCATTGCAGGCATCTTCCACCATGCCTGTACTAGGGTTATAGGAAGGTATCACCAAACCCAGCCAACCATCTCACTTCTCTCTTGCCAGCAGGACTACCTTGCAGCCTGAACCAATCAGAGATCCAAGTGTGTTTACAAAAGTGAGAAATGAAATGAGACTCTGTGTGTGTGTGTGTGTGTGTGTGTGTGTGTGTGTGTGTGTGTGTATTACAAACAAGCAAAATGCAGCCATGCAAAGTTATGTCTTAAAGAACTTAATGTGAATATCTAATGGTAACTAAAAAGAGGGATGCAGTGTGTGTAGTATAATACTGAAGAGGTTAGAGAACACTCAATCATATGATATAAGCACAGAATGAGGGACTCGTTACTGGGTTGTACGTGAAATACCCATGTATATATGGAGATACTAGAAGAGAACTTTGTGGGGAAGACCCTCTTTGCCTGTCCCTCACATTTGTGTTGGATAGAGTTCTTATTCCAACTCCTTGACTCTCTGCAGGGGTACTGTGGAAGAAGGACCCACCAGCGACGCTGACACTCCAACCAAGAGGGTCATCTGTCTTATTCTGTCACACTAATAGACAGGAGTCATTCTGCTTAAAATCTAAGACAAAGCCTTACCCTTTCCCCGTCACTCACCCCTACTCTAAGGCAGCAGCCCCTCTTCCTGACAAGCCAGGTTCTCCAACTATGCCTCTCATTTCTGCTTTCAGCTTCTCACATTGCCTTGGGTCAATGAAACCAGCCCGGCTTGCCCTGAGCTCCAATTGCCTCCACCTGAGAGGTTGAGAAAGCAGACAGCTTTTATTCCATCTCCTTCAGTACCTTCCAAGTGTCTTCTAGTCTCCTGGAGGGAAAAGAAGAAATGGAGACTTTAGTCAATAAACCCCTTCTTAACCCAGGGTAACAAAGGCTGTGGTTCTGAGAGCTTGCCCCCATCCCAGGAGATGACTGAAAATGCCTGAAATTATTCTCATAATAATCCCTTGGAGCAGTGAGTGGAGAGGGAGTTGTAACTGGTATTTGATGGGTATGGGCCAGAGATGCTGGTGAGCACATGCCAATGCACAGGCATCCTCCTCCTTAGCGAAGACTCATCTAGCCCCAAATGTCAGGGCACTGACAATGTTGAGGGGCCATGGTCTTCAAGATGCACACTAATGTGTTTTCTTTTTTCTGTGTCTCTACCTTTTATACAACATCGGCGTGTTGACTTACTCATATGAAATAAAATAAGTTACTTTACATTTTAAACCAAAATGACTAGCTTATCAAAAGTTCTGCTGTGGTCAAATGTTCCTATGATTGATGAACAAATTAATAAACCAAGTCCCTACCAACAACTTCTGGCAGTCTTCAGAAGCCTTCCTACACTGGAAATGCAAAAGAGGGGTAGGGGATTTGGTAGAATCCATTCATAGACATGCATTACTAGGAGGGGAGGGGGAGGAAATGAGAGGACTGAAGGGAGGGAGGAGAGAGAGAGAGAGAGAGAGAGAGAGAGAGAGAGAGAGAGAGAGAGAGAGAGAAAGAAGCAGCCCCTAAAGATGAAGGTTTTGTCTTTTTGGCTCCTGAGACCCAGAGGGAGCAGAGTGCATGCCAAGAGCTTCTAGGTCTGCCCTGTGCATTATAAAGGCTGCTCAGTCCTAATTAAAAGACTCCCTTTGTGTCCTCAGACTTTCCTGACATGGCACCAAGGCTTTATTTTTAGCTCTGAGCATCTTTGTTGCTTCCTGTTTTCTAGCCAGTTTAATGGCATCTAACATGTGAGTTAGGATAGCCTAGAGGAATTGTATCCCTCACCCACCTTCTTATTCTCTAGGACAATTCTGGAGCCATGGCAAATTAAGTGTATCATATGAGAGCCAGCTCTCCTGACGTGCAAAACACCCGTATCCCGCCACCTCCTGCATGTTGGTATTTTTGACAGTCCTCAATTAGAGAAACAGGGTTAACTTTAGCCTGTCATTTGTGTGGGCTAAGCTGTTTGAAAACTCCATAAGGGACAGCCAGTGGCGGGAGGTTGGTTTCCCATAAACAGATGATGGAACCTCAGTGTCTGGAAGACCCCAGCTGTGGTCTGGTTCCTGAAGCCTTTTGAGGGACACAGAATCAGCCCCCTTCTTCCTTGGCTCCACAGCTGTCTCACACTGCTAGGGTTGATGTTCTTCACACTTCTGTCAGATGCCCCTGAGGGGCCTCTGGTTAAGGGTCTATCTCATCATTGCAAGTGCTAAAGGAGCAATATTTACCCCCAAGTACATGAAGTAAGGGATTCAAGGGCTTGCTGGCTATGATGTTATAACTTTTTTAGGGAATCCTTACACATTTCTTTCGATTTTAGGACAGTTAATGTTTTACCATTCTGTGATGTGGCATTTCATCAGGACATGATTTATGGATAGTGACAGAGGACAGAAAGCATGAAGACAAAAATTAAAAAAGGAAAGAAAGCAGCTGTTGTACCTTTGTTCCACATGACTGAATGCTGTGGGATGTTCTGTATGTTAAACGTGTTGCTCTGATTGGTTAATAAATAAAACACTGATTGGTCAGTAGCCAGGCAGGAATATATGGGACAAGGAGAGAAGAGAATTCTGGGAAGTGGAAAGCAGAGGCAGAGCAACACTGCCAGCCACCGCCATGAGATGTTAAGATACCGGTAAGCCACAAGCTACATGTCAACTTATAGATTAATAGAAATAGGTTGATTTAAGATATAAGAACAGTTAGCAAGAAGCCTGCCATGGCCATACAGTTTATAAGTAATATAAGTCTCTGTGTGTTTACTTGCTTGGGTCTGAGCAGCTGTGGGACTGGCGGGTGAAAGAGATTTGTCCTGACTGTGGGCCAGGCAGGAAAACTCTAGCTACAACTGAGCCACTGATATTTCAGTAGACTGTCACCAAAACTCTGATATTGGAAAAAAGCCCCTGCATATACAACATGATAGTCAATGTAGAAATATGCAAGAAGTCTTCAAAATACCTCTAGAAATAACAGATATTTATCAATTAGGCTACACATCACATGATTCCATTTACATAGCATTTTTGAAAAACTTAAAAGGAATGGCCCTATTGAATTTGAGGAGAGAAGAGGAACCAATGGGGTTGTTTTATACCATGATTGTCACAGCATCTATTTTCATCTATGTTCGTGTTACAATTCAATTCTATACACTCAAAAAAAAGTCAGTATTGGTGTACTTAAATGTTTAGGGTTTTTTCAATCCAAAGTAGACTTTGTAACCAAAGTTGGCTTTATGTGCTGTTGTGTTACCAGTGGAACTTTGGTGATAATATGTCCCATCCTTTTGCCTCTAGCACTGTCGCCAGTAGCTGTATGTGATTCATAAGCACCCAAGATATGGCTGCAAACTGAATGGCTTGTTTAATTTGAATTAATTCATCTCAAATAGTCCCTATACCTAGCACCTATTGCATTAGGCAGCACAGCTGCAGGGGACCAGCCTGTCCATATTTTGTCTCAGAGCTTATCTGAAATGTGCTGACACACAGGCTAGAGTATCTAAAATGAGGGGCAAATCAAAATCTGTTGGGTGTGTGCTCACTGAGAATGCAGTAATTTGAAAGTTATAGTAGATGTATAGGCTCAATGAGGGTTTTCTGAGATATTTTCCAAGCTGGGGAGACAGTGCCACTGATAAAATTCCTACCACACAAACATGAGGACCTGAGTTTGGATCCCCAACATCCAAGTAAAAGTCAAGCATCCAACATGCTTCTGAAAGCCCAGCACTGGGGAGGAGGGTGGCAGAAACAGGTGAATCCATGGAGCTCACTGGTCAGCCAGTCTAGCTCATTAGTGACCTCCCAATCCAGTAAGAGATAAAAAAAAAAAAAAAAAAAATACCCGACAAAACAATTTAAAGGATGAAGAATTTATTTTGTCTCATTATTTTCACTCAGCCCTGTTACATACCAGTCTGTGCATACTGAGGCAGAGCATCATGTGAAGAACGTATGTTGAAGCAAAATGATCCATGTCCCCATGAGCAGGAGACACAGTGTGGGAGAAAGAATCAGGGGAAACAACAGGGCACACTCCCAGTGACCTGCTTACTTAGTTCAATTGGGTCTCGCCGCCTACTTTCCTGCCCCAATAGCACCACTTGCTGGAGACCAAATCTTCAGCACATGAACCTGTGAGAGATCATTTACATTCAAACCATCACACTTTAATATGTTTTCCCTTAACTCCCCTCATTTGCATAGTTTGTATTCAGCAATATTATCCATGACATTGTAGATTTGATGAGTTCGCTGTATTTTGCTAACATACTACAAAAATTATCTATATGCAAATAATCAAAAAACAAAAACAACAAAGAAAGAAAAAGTATATAATGAAATACTATCAAAATATTAGTTTGGATGTAAGAACTTAGGTTCGTTAAAATTTTTTTAGATTTATTCATTTCATTTTATGTGCATGAGTTGTGCCCTCAGAGGTCAGAAAATGGTGTCAGATCATATGGAACTGGAGTTACATATGGTTGTAGCTACCATGTAGGTGCTTGGGAACTGAACCCAGGTCCTCTGAAAGAACAAGTACTTTAACTGCTGAGCCATCTCTCCAGCCCCTATACATTTCCATTTTTTTAAGGATGTATTTATTTTACTAATGCTTTGCCTGTGTGTTTGTATGTGTACCACATGCATGCCTGGTGCTTACAGAGGTCAGAAGGAAGCATTGCATTCCCTGGAACTGGAATTATGGGTGGTTGTGAACTATCATGTGGGTGCTGGGAACTAGACCTAGCTCCTCTGCAAGAGCAACAAGTGCTTTTAACCACTGAGAGATCTCTACCATCCTTCTCTCTATTTTTTAAAGGATAGCCAATTTTAAAGCATCAATAGGAGTTTTGGAAAATAAAATAGATAAAATCTCATAGTTTAAAAAAAAAACAAATAAAGCCAGGTAGTGGTTGCGCATGCCTTTAATCCCAGCACTCGGGAGGCAGAAGCAGGCGGATCTCTGTGAGTTTGAGACCAGCCTGGGCTACAGAGTGAGTTTAAGGAAAGGCACAAAGCTACACATAGAAACCCCGTCTCGAAAAACCAAAAAAAAGGAAAAGCAAAAAAGAAAAATTAAAAATTAAAAAACCAAATTAAAATATTCTTGAAAGAGAAATTAGCATCTTAGACAACAGAGGTATTGAAGATCCAACTGGTAGTTATTCCAGATAGTTACAAAAGAGAGGGAAAATATAAAAGAAAAAATAAAAGAAAATTTCTGTAGTTGACTAGCATGTCAAGATCCAAAGGGTCTTCTGAGTAACTAGCATGCTGATGCTACATGAAATACAGAGGACATCCTAAAATCATCCAAAAGGAGAAAGAGGTGATGTGGTCAGAAAAGAGACTGGCATTAGACTAGTCACAATATCATATGCTGAAAGATGAGCTGCTGAATTTCAGTCAGGATATGGCCAAAGTATAAATATGGAAATATGCTTATTCCTTAAATTGAAAAGTAATGCTTCCCACGTACTCTTTCTCATGGAAACTATGAGCACATAATTCTACAGCAGGTGAGAATAAGAAGAGAAAATAGAAAACAATATTCCAGAAGAAGGAGGGTCACAGGAGATGGCAGAGGGACAGCCACATAACGTTCTTCAAAACTGTGAGAAAACAAGAAGGTGGAGGGCCCTGGCAGGAAGGCTGCAAAGGAGAAAATGGAAGATCAAATTACCTGATATAGTAGCTGCTTGAGCAGATCTGGTGGGAAAAAACTAAGGTAAGCACACAAAATTACAACTGAAAAACAAAATGAGGTAATTCACAAGGAAAATAATCAGAGTCCTTACGTGATTCTTGGATTTCACAATTCAGCTGAGAATTGTGACTGAAGTGTGGTACATATCAGAACAGGGAGAAAGGCAAACAGAGAGAGGCCTACAGGAGCATGGCATCCTTACAGAATGATGTAGGGGCTGACATACCGGGTTTAATACAGGATATAATGGATACATGCAGGGAGAGTGTAAGCACATGAGTATAAATACCAGAAAAGGTTTGAAGAGATCAAAGTGGACCATGGGCAGTAAGGATTGAGGGGAGAAAGAGGTAAGTCCCCTGTGTTTGGGAGATTTGTTTAATTTAAATATTATGGTCAGAGATTTTATGAACAGAAAAAGAAATGTTTAAAGAGAAGGAGAAACCATGCTTGCTGTGCTGTCCATCATTCAGCAAAGATTCAGTTGGTGAGGGAAGCCATAAATTGTGGTCTAACCATCTTTCTAAAGGCTCCATTCCACACACATTACCCTCAGATGATATGATGACATTATGTAAGGGGAGAGAAGAAAATCCATGCCAAGCTCCACCCTCCCTTTTGGGAAATTCTTGGCTCTGTTCACAATACTGAGTCTTTGTTCCATGGTGTTTGCCCGAGTGTAGCCATTTGGAGGTGATATGTTTATTTTCCATGGTTAAAATGTTTCCTACGTCCCTACTCACCATACAAGTGCTGTCAGAATCTGCACAAGCCTCAGCACGCTTCCTCCAACACTGGTGTGGCAAGTCTTGACTGCCAACCACACATAGCATGCAGGCAATGAAGGCTTTGGAATGGTTTATGAAGTGGCTCTGTGTTCTATTTCAGCCAGGTGAATGTGGAGAAACAAGTTTATTTCATTGCATTTAACTGTCTCTGTGTAACTCGGCTTTCCATTCTCTCAAGTCCCCAGTCCTACTTAACTTAGACTGAGATGTCCCCCAAGCTCAGGAAGTCCTGTGAAGATCTCACCTGTCCTCACACTGGCAACAAAATAGCTGTGCTGAGCCCTTGTGCAGCCTTGAGTGTGATTCAACCATTGCTGCTAACAGAGCTCTAAATTAGAGACTTCTGCTGCTATGGTGGCATGCTATTAGTATTTCCTTCCGTTTCTGTTCCTAGTAGATTTTTGGGTGAAGAGCTAAAGTTTTGTCTAGCAGAGGATTTTTAAGAAACTGAAGTCAAAGAAAGAGTAGGAACCCACGATTACACATCTTGCCAGATGAAGTGTCTGCAGTCTAAGCAATTGGGGGCAGGGGAGCAGGAAAAGAATAAATCCCAGAAGACTTTGGGCTACATAGTGAGATATTTTCTTAAAAAAAAAAAATTCTGCCAGGCATGGCAGCACATGTCCTTGGTCCCAGGTCTTGGGAGGCACAGTTTGAAGCTGGACTGGTTTATATACTCTGGTGATGGAATAGGTATGGCCCCCATAGACTCATGCTTGAATGCTTGACCTATAGGGAGTGGCACTATTAAGAGGTGTGGCCTTGATGGAGGAAGTATGTCACTGTGGAGGCAGGCTTTGAGTTCTCATATCCTGAAGCTATGTCCAGTGTGGGACACAGTTCACTTCCTGTTGCTCTAGGCTCAAAATGTAAAACACTTCAGCTTCCTCTCCAGCATCATGTCTGTCTGCATGCTACCATGCTTCCTGCCATGATGATAATGGACTACACCTCTGAGCCATAAGCCAGCCCTAATGAAATGTTTTCCTTTATAAGAGTTACCATGGTCTGGGATTAGACTAGGCCTTCTGCATAAGCGAGACAGTTGTGAAGCTTGATCGGCTTAAGGAGGCCCCTGGCAATAGGATCAGGATCCATCCCTGGTGCATGAGCTGGCATTTTGGAACCCACTACTTATGGTGGGATACCTTGCACAGCTTTGATGCAGGGGGAAGGGCTTGAACCTGCCTCTACTGAAAGGACCAGGCTCTGCTGACTCCCCATGGAAGGCCTTACATTGTTGGAGGAGGAAATGGGGAGTAGGTGAGGGGGGTATCCTGGAGGGGCATGAGGAGGGAAGAGAGGGAGATCCATGGCTGGTATGTAAAATGAATAAAAAAATCCCTTAATTAAAAAAAAAAAAGAGTTACCATGGTCACAGTGCCTCTTCACAGCAATGGAACCCTAACTAAGACATATAATGAGTTCCAGGCCAAACAGAGGTACACTGAGATCCTATCTCAAGAAACAAAACAAAACAAAACAAAAACCCTAACAAATTCTGTATCTTGATTCTTGGATGTGCCATTGAGATGTTATTATTTTCTTTTATGAGAAAGTGGAGGTTCAGCAGTTGGTAGTGCCATCCTGTCTACAGGCTTCTTAGATTTAACAATGAATATCAACAATTCTGTAGTTTTAGGGAGCCTGGCTTTCATATTGATGAGTTGTCTTCAGCCTGGTAACTAGAGAACTACGTTTTTATCAATACAGCTTTACAGTTTGTTCCAGAAGTTTTTATTCAGTAAATAACTTGTATATTCTCTTCAGGTGCTCCTTGGATACCTAGTGGGGTGTTCTTTCCCCCAAATAATAGACTATTCAACTAGCTCCCTTTCTCAGGTCAACAGATGGTTTTCTTAGACAGACTCTCTACCTTATCAAAGTAAGACCTTCAGTGTGTTTGTTCCATCTAAGCCATTAACTCATGAACTTTTGCCATTTGACTCTCCACATTGAAAGGTCTGCCTTAAGCCCCAAACCATATCTGAACCTCTAGTCCTACCTTCCCTTGGACCCTTCCTTCTAAGAGCCCAAGAGTCTTCCAAAATGGTGCTTTCTTTACAATAATAAGTTAATGATCTCAGCCTTGAGTCTGCCTGCCCTGGTCCTTTGGAGGAGCTGGAAATGACAAACAGATGCAGGTTTTTACTTCACTCATAGAAGCTCAACTGTTGTCTTGGCAATCCTGTTCTCCAGTTATTCATTTGCATATTCATGCAAATGCTTTTGAGTTCTACTGTGAGGCCAGGATAAAAGAGTCTTGGTTCCTGATGTGTAGAAAGGAAGATACTCATCAACTAATCAGGGAAATATAAATGGCTATGAACTACTCAGTGCCAAAACAGAAAAGATGAGTGAGGGCAAAGGAATAATTGTTGGCCCTACTTTAAGAAGTCTACAAAGGATTGGGCCATTAAGGCTGAGCTAGGATGAATCCAAACCTCTGAGTAAAGGAATAAACAGGAGGATTTCTTCAGTGGAAAGAACTCATCCATCAGCCTAGAAAGCCATTAACATATTCTTCTATTCCTCTTGCTTCAGGATCAGATAACTATTTTGTTTCTCCCAGCTATTTGTTTCTCTCAGAAAGGCAGAAGAAAGCTAAGTGTATTTCAAATAAGAAGAGCACCAAAGAGGGAAAAAAAGTTATGTCGTCCATTGGTAAGCCCTTTCTTTTTCTCTGAGCTCTTTTAAGCCCATGGTAAGAAACAGTTGTGATGAAATGAAAGAAAATAAAGCACTGAAGGACAGCTGCACAAGTTCTTCTAGAGCTGTAAAACAGCAGCAGACCCGGAATTTTCAGTCCTAGGTGTTTATTCAAGAGAAAGGACACCCACATTAAGACAGTATATATACCAATATCTACAGCAGTGCTGGCCCTCTTAGCTCAAGTGGAAAACAACCTAGGGTGTATCAATGGTAGAAAAGGTAAATAAGTGTGGTAAATTTAGCTAATTGGAGACTTTACAACTAAGGAAATTAATAGTTTATTGCAGTGGTTCTCAGCCTTCCTAATGCTGTGACCTTTTAATATAGTTCTGTTGTGGTGAGCCCCAACCATGAAATTATTTTCATTGCTACTCATAACTAATTTTACTACTGTTTTGAATCATAATGTAAATATTTGTGTTTTCTAGTGGTCTTAAGGGACCCCTGTGAAAGGGTCCTTCAACCCCCAAAGGGTTCATGACACCCAAGTTGAGAACTATTGGTGTGTGTGTGTGTGTGTGTATGTGTGTGTGTGTGTGTGTGTGTATTTACATATCTTACAAACACAATAATCCAAACACATATAGATACACATTATACAAGTCCATTCATATGAGATCCTAGAAAAAGACAAAACAAATCTATCATGAAAACAAAAAGATCAGTGATTGCCTAGAATTTGAGGTGAAAAGGGGCTGACTGTAACAGGTGAAAATAATAAATGTATACGTTAGTCTGTGCCTCTGGTTCCTGTCCCAGAGTTCCTAAAGCCATTGCAATTTCCTGGAGACTCCAGAGGGATGTCTTTCTTTTTAATAGTTGGATTTTGACCTTGATTTCTAACCTAAAACTTCTAAAAACCTTTATCATTTCTTGAGAGATAAGAGTGCTCAAATCCCTTAGAAGTTTCTATTTGGCAGGAACATTTTTTTTTTTTTCTAATGAGGCGACTCTAGATGAGGTTGTGGATGGAGTAGCTCACCAGAAATAAGCCACAATCAAAAGCCTAGAGTTTTCACTTTCTCTCTCTCTCTCTCCAGAGAAAGGAGAAAGACTCTAACTTGAGTTAGTAATCAGTCTAATCAGTCATGCTATGTAATAAAGTCTCTGTGAAAAAAAAATCCCCGATCCATGGTTTCTGAATTGGGAAACATGTCCCCTGCCAGGAGAGTGGCTAGCACACCCCAACTCTGTGGGGATAAAAGCTCCTGTGCAGAAATCCTTCAGACCCTGCCCTGTGGATCTCTTCAGATGGCTGCTCATCTGCATCTCATTGTGTCTCTTATTAACAAGCCACTCTAGCAAATTAATCCACCAGGAAGACGTGGTCATGGAGACCCTGAATCATAGCCAGCCAGCCAGATGCAACATACTACTTGCAATAGGATCTGCATGAAGAAAAGGGGCTGAACCCTCAAGCCACAGGATCTGACACTGTCTCTAGGTAGACATGCCACAATGAAGTTAAATTGCACCCAGGTGGTTTGGTGCATGTGGAGGGGGCATCCATCTACATCTGGTGGAAGGACTGCAGTGAAGGGCAGAAAGTTTGTTGACCCCACACTGCAGTATCTCCATCACTTTTCTACTGCCGCCATCAAACAATACCATGATCAAGGCAGCTTATAAAAGAAATCGTTTAATTCAAGTTTCAGAGGGTTAGAGTCTATTACCATCATGGCAGGAAGAGTGAGAGCAGGCAGGCATGGGACTGGAGTAGTAGTTGAGAATTGATACCTTGAAAATAACTGAGAATAGCGTGAGTTTTTTAAACTTCAAAGCCCACTCCCAGTGACATACCTTCTCCAACAAGGCCACACCTCTAGTCCTTCCCAAATAATTCCATCAACTGGGGACCAACTATTCAAACACACAAGTCTATAGGGGCCATAATTAAAAGAAGCACACTCCTAAAGAAACTTTGGGTTACTTTCTGGGGTGACAGAAATGCTTTATATTGGATTGTGGTGGCAGTTACTCAAGAAAGCATGTTTTTCAAAGTCTAATGAAGTAAACATTTAACATGGATTTATTTCATTCACTTAGATGGAATTCGCTTTTAAAATTGCAATAATTCTGCTCCAAAGTAGTCCTACCATCTTGCTAGACAAATGTTACTACCATCACTTCACAGAGGAAGAAATGGACTTTCAAACATCCAGCTCAGGGTTTAAGTGGTGTATTTGTTCATTGTGAACTTTGGAGACCTGAAAGGGATCACATAGCTAATTATGTGGGCATAGGGAGGGGTGGATGGAGAATGGTAATTGCAATTCAATAGGCCCAAATGATAAGGAAGGTACTGATGGAGAAGTACTAGTGGGAAGTAATGGAGCCATTATATAGAACATGAGTGCAGGCCTTTAAAAGAATGAATCTACCAGACACATAGTCCCATGCTTTTACAAAGACAGTTTGTGAGGCTGGAGAGATGGTTCATTGTAAGAGAACTAGCTGTTCTTTGAGAGGACCAAGGTTTGATTCCTAGCACCTACATAGTAGCTTATAACCTTCTATAATTCCAGTCCCAAGGGACCTAACACCTTCTTCTGACCTCCACAAGCACGTGGTATGCATGGTACACAGAGAGACAGACACACTGGCAAAACACTGACCCACATAAAATAACATAAAAATAAGTTTAAGAGGAGACCTTTGCCTACAGTCCATTACAGACTACTTTTTCCTCGTAACAATAACAACAACAAAATTCCAGTAAGAATTCAGGTGTAGTGGTAAATATCTGTAATCATAGGTTCTTGAGAGGTAGAGGCAGGAGGACTGCAAGATTGAGCTACACAGAAAGACTCTGTCTTAAAACCTAACAAATAGAAAATTCAGGTTGATGATTTGATATGGTTGAATGTGAAATGTTCTCCATAGGCTCATGAACACTTGATCCCATTTTTAGCGGGGCCTTAAGGCGGTATTAGCTGGAAGAAGTTGGGGGCAGGCCTTGATACGAGATAGCAGAGGCCCCAGAGGGATGTGGAAGAGTTTGGAATCGTGCAGTAGAAGTCTTGGAGTGTCATAAGATGAGTTTAATAGGGCAGTCTTATCATTGCATAGGAAGGCCAGAATGCCAAGAAATGTGGATGGGGAAGAAAACTGTGAAGGGAATAAAGACTCTATCAGCAACAGGGCTAGAAGTTATTTATGTCACATTCTGACAGAGAATCTAGATGCATTCTGTCCATACCCTGTGAACTTGAGGCTGAATTCAAAAATAACAGATCGGATTGTTGAATAATGAAATTTCAACACAGGAGAGCACTCAGGCTGTGTCTTAGTTACTGATTACTGCTCTTACCCAAGTCCACAGTGAGAGCAATCCACAAGTGTCACAGAAAGATTTTGTGGTGAAAGGACAGAGTTTTAAACTGCAGAGAAGGTGGCTAAGGAAGAGCTGCAACTGTTAATGAGCTCAGCATCATTAATGGGGCTGAAAAGATGGTTAATTTAGTACAGAGCATAAGCACAAGGACCTGAGTTTGTGCCCCCAGTACCCACAAAAAGTTAAGTGTAGGGACACACATCTATAAACACAGTGCTGATGGATAGAGGCAGATGAGTCCCTGAGGCTTGCTGGCTAGGCAGTCTAACTGAATGAGTTAAAAAAAAAACAAAAAACTTTTCTTTAAAAAATAAGGAAGGAAACAGTGAAATAGCTCAGGAGATAAAGGTGTTTGCAGCATAAAGCTTGGCAATTCTGAGTTCAATACTTAGAACCTGTGTAAAAGCAGAAGGAGAGAACTAATTTCACAAAGTTGTCCTCTGTGATCCTTCTGTGGTATACACTACATTACACTACACTACACACATGCCCCATGTGATCCATCTGTGGTACACACTACATTACACTACACTACACTACACACATGCCCCATGTGATCCATCTGTGGTACACACTACACTACACTACACATACACACATGCCCCATGTGATCCATCTGTGGTCTACACTACACTACACTACACATACACACATGCCCCATGTGATCCATCTGTGGTCTACGCTACACTACACTACACTACACTACACTACACACATGCCCCATGTGATCCATCTGTGGTCTACGCTACACTACACTACACTACACTACACTACACACATGCCCCATGTAATCCATCTGTGGTACACACTACACTACACTACACATACACACATGCCCCATGTGATCCATCTGTGGTACACACTACACTACACTACACATACACACATGCCCCATGTGATCCATCTGTGGTACACACTACAGTACACATACACATGCCCCATGTGATCCATCTGTGGTACACACTACATTACACTACACATACACATATGCCCCATGTAAACACAAACAATAATAACAATTTTTAAATTAAAAACAGTGATTATGGAAGATGTCTGATATCTACCTGTGTCCTCCACATGTACACACACATACATGTAAAAAGACACAGCACCATTAAAGAGAAACATTGTGTTCAGCATTGGCTAATAGGAAAAGTTAGCTGAGGGCACAAACCACCCATCAAAGACTCCATATTATGAAAACACAAATTTATTTGAAAGGAGAGAATAGAAACTGAGACTGTCACAGAAGGAAATCCCTGTTTGAAAACAGCCATTGAAGCAGTGGTGGCACACGCCTTTATTCCCAGCACTCAGGAGGTAGAGACAGGTGAATCTCTGGTCTACAAAGCTTGGTTTACAAAGTGAGTTAAGGGACAGCCAAGCAGAGAAACGCTGTCTCAAAAAAAAAAAAAAAAAAACAAAGGAAAAAAGAAAGGAAGGAAGGAAGGAAGGAAGGAAGGGGAGGGAGAGAAGAAAAGAAAACAACCATTGAGGCAGTTCAAGTGGACCTGGCCACATATTACTCTGGCAGCAGAACTTGGCAACATTATCTACAAGTGAGGGGTTCTCTGCCAGTGTTAGGCAGGGAAACAGACCACAAAGAGGTGAGAATGAAAACTTGGTTGACTTCTTCAACCTGGATCAAACCTTCTAGAGAGTCTGATGCCAGGCATCTATTCCCAGAGAACATTTAAACACAGTATAATTTGGGGGAAAAGTTTTCTGGTATAATACAATCAATCGCAGGTACACAAGAAAGCATAATTACATTGAAGCTCAACTCAGGGTACAGGTCATTTCTTCCAATAAGGTGGGTTCTAGAGGTAAGCTACATGTATTAGCATAATGACCTAAGGAAGGATCTAGCCTGGTTTTGTCATATAGGGTAGAAGTCATTTGGGCTATTAGCCACCTGTGATCCTGGTTATGGGAGCTTGGAGGAGCCCCTGGCTGTTAAGGGTCATTTTGATCACTAGGTAGGAACTCATTAAGGTCAGAGAACAGGAACAAAGCAGCCCAATTGTTACTAGCTGATGTACTTTTCTTGCTAGGATTGGTTGATAACTGAATGTGATGATTAAATCCTTATACCCATTTCTACCCTCAATCTCCTGATACCTAATGATGAGTAGGCATGAACTCTAAAGGCTTAAAATTGTTTCTTTTTCATATATAAAAGTTTAGGTTTATGATTCCTTTAAGATTCCTTATACAATTACCTTCCAAGATAAATAATAAAGTATTTGGCCCATTCTTTGTAACTGCAAAATTCAGCCTGTCAATAAAAGACTTGAACAAGAAGAATGTCTTCTTGCCTACAAGGTTAATCTATAACATGTTGCTTGATATGAATGAGCACAGGTTCTTGGGACAATTTGTTTTTCACCTGTACTACATAAAATGTTAATCATGTAAGGGATATGGAAAACATGCTGTTTTTTACTTGTATTCATTATAATCATTCACTTGAAAAACAGAATGTAACCCCATTGTAATTTTTATACTGCCTGAAGGATTTTCCTGGGGTATATAAGCTGTAAGAGAAAAAATAAAGATGGAGTTAAAATGAGTTAGAAAGGAACTATCAAGAATGAGAGAATTAGGAGGAGAACATCAAGAGACTTAGAAGGAGAAGGAAAACATCTAGAGAGAAGGGACATTTCTGGAGAGAAAAAAAAAAAGAAAATATAGAACATAGAATGAAGAATATGTAAGAAATAAGAAGGAACCCATCAAGAGAGTGTGTCTTTTTCCCTAATCCCCTCAGATAAAAAAGTCTCAGTATGCACCAACTCCATGGCTTCCCTTTGAGGCCTGGAACTCCTGGGGGCTGCCTCCCCAGGCAGCAATAATTAAGGATGATAGGACTTTTGAAGTTGAACTGAAATCATGCCGTGTTATGAGATGGCCATGAGCCCATTTCTATTTCCTGTACCTTCCTGACTATATATAGAATGTCCCATTCTTCTGACTCTATCCCTTCCCAGTAAATCCTTCCTTAAGTTGTTCCCTGACAGGCATTTTATCTTAGCAATGCAGAAAAACAAACAAACAAACAAACAATGACAACAAACAAAAATACTGGAACACTGCTTCTGGGCATGCCATGGCTCTTTCCCATATTGAAATCAGAGTAACTGTGATTACCATAGACTAGTCTCACAAGATAGATTTGGTTACATTGGAGGGGATGGAGAGGGTCATTAGACCTTCACCTGAGATTCCCACTACTCATTGGCTTAAGCTGTATATGATTCTGATCCATTTGTGTGTAGTCTAGGGTGGTGCTGGATTATATGGGAAGTAGAAGGTTAATTGAGGAGAAAATCCAAATTCACACAGCTTACTGGAAGTTGCTATCTATGACACAGTATGTACCTCTGTTGGGTGGGACTTTCAGTGATGGGTCACTCACATCATTATAAGTAATCTCCCTCACCCATACTTCTTTAAGTAGGACCAATAAACTTTTCTTTATCAAACTGGACTAGGATGAAATTATCTCTTTGGCCTATCACTGACGCCTTCTCAGTATTCAGATAGACATTGTTAATGTCTCCCCTGGAAAAGCCATGTAACAGTGATGTAATTAATGTTGGTTTATAATACTGTGGTAAGTAGGTCAATAGCAAGACCTCTAGTATAAGCCTATGTTAAGATAAACATCTTTGTAAAGCCAATTATCTGTTCTTAGATATGAGCTAAGTTACATTCACGGAAAAAATGGTTCAACTTCTTGCCTTTAATTTAATGTTACTAAATAACAACAACCACCAGTCTATGACTGTTCTTAAGTATAATTAGAGCTTCTTGTCTAGGAAAAGTGAGAAATAAAAATATTAATGAGAGCTGAGGAGATGGCTAAGTGGTTAAAGTGTTTTCTGTGCAAGCCTGAGAACTGGAGTTCTAATCTCCAGAACCTACAGTAAACTGTTATTCCTCACCCCAAGCTTAGTTACACAAATTTTATATTAGTGTTCATGATCCTTTGGGCTTACCATTTAGTCCTTTTATTTCATACAGAAATTGGCTGGGACAATTGGAAAACTACAAGGTTCAACATGAATGTGTCCACAGGAATAGCAGCTGGTGTTGGTTGCTGGCCAGTGGCCTGACTAAGGCTGTCTTCACATAGCTGCTCTTGTTTCCTCACATCAGGCAAGTGGGTCTGGAGAGGGAACATGCCAAGAGGAAAGAAACAGAACCTTCTAGTGCTCCTAAGGCCTGGGTTCAGAAGTCCCAGGTAAACTGTGAAAGGTGAGCCTGTCCCTCCTTGTCTGCCCTGCCTTACCTCGTCCATTACCACCTGCAGCAGGGTCACAAGAGGCAGAGCTAGCCTTGACCCTTATTGGCTGCAGTACACAAGAGAGCAGGCTCTGCACCCCATCTGGGAAACACACTAGAGCAGATCATGGGACACATGTGACCAGTCCGGAGGGTATGAGAGCAAGAGAACTGACCCTGCTCCCCTCATCTGCCATACTGTGGCATGGGTGAGAGAAAGATGCCCTCCCTCCTCCCCACTCCTCCCTTGTTACCCTGGGGTCACGAGAGTGAGAGAACAAGCTCTGCCCCACACCAACTGCAGCACACAGGAGAGTAGGACCTGCACCCCACCTGAGAGCACACTAGAGCTGAGCCTGTTCTTGGCAGGGAGGAGGTCACAGGTGAGCCAGCACTGAGGGCATGAGAGCAGGAGAGCTGAACCCACCCTTCCCTTATATGACCCCTATAGCAACCGGGAAAGAGGGCCCTCCATCTCTCCTAGACAAAACAGTAGAGCTGGCCCTGGTGGCGTAAGTGTGGGGGATTGGGATCTGAGGACCGGGGAGCAGGAGAGGTTATCTGGGTAGTGATGATGAGGGAAAGCTAGTAAGCTAATCAACCCAGCTACCACCCAGGCCCAGAATGAGGGCTATAAGTTGGCCCATTCCAACATACAGTGAATCTATGAACTATTGGAACATGTGAAGGGGACAAACCTACAGATCAAAAACAGCAGGATCTCCAGGACACAGGGCAACAACAGGATATTCAAGAGGAGCCCCACTGAGAGCCCATTACTGGTGGCTTCGCAGAAACCAGAAGCCTCCAGCCAGACCAATGACTTGTGGCAATGAACACTTGCAAGTGAAGATGAATGAACTAAAGAGTAAAACTGTATGTGACTCAAAGAGACACACTGCAGCTTCCACAACAAGATTCTCCTCTCTCTCTCTCTCTCTCTCTTTCTCTCTCTCTCTTTTTTGTTTTGTTTTTGTTTGTTTGGTTTGGTTTGGTCTGGCTTGGATTCTGTTTTGTTTTATTTATTTATTTTTGTTTGGTTTCTGTTTTTTTCTTTTAAATTTGGTTTTGTTTTAGGAGGTTGCAAGGGCAGAGGGCAATACCAGGGGACAGAGAGATAAGTGGGATTGGATAAATGCATGATGTAATCCACAAAGTATAAAAGTTAAAACAAAAGCCGTGAGAAGACAGATGTAATTTAAAAACAAGGGAAGTAGAAGCCATTCATGCTGACAGTCACAGTGGGGGTGGATTGAATATAACCATCTATAGAAACTACCTACTGCATTGGTACTCAATGGACATTTGTAGAAAGAAGATATGGGTGGCATATCTGGTGTTCACAGCCACTCAGAAGGAGAGTGAAGATAACAATAGTGCAGATCTTCTGGCCTTCATCTGGGTTGGTGAGAAGAGCCCGTAGAAAGTTCTGAACACATCACTCAATTAGGTGGGCTCAAATTGCTGTTCTGCCATCAACCATTTGATTTTAAGAAAGCCATGGAATCTTTATGCACCTGTTCTTACATTTGAAAACAAAGAGAGAGATAGAGCCTACATCATAGGGTTACTGTGAGATTAAACCATGACAAGTGCTCTGTGACAAACAAAGAAGTATGGGTTGGGCATTACATTCTACCAGTTTGGTTACCCTGCTTCTGGCAATGCAGTGACTGATCATTGGTATCTAACTGTGGACTTCCCAGTGGATATTCTGATGTTTCTCTCAAATGAAAACGCAATATAACTTACATGCTGGTTCTCAGGGAATTATTCTCAGTAAACATTCCCTGAGCATTCTCCAATTTAGTATAGGCCTCTTCCATTCAAAGAGCAGCTAGATTTTTAAGAAAAATAGAGAATACATACTTAACCATTAAAAATATTCTTAATATAAAAACTATTGTCTATCTTTTTCAACTTAAAAAGAAAATAACTTTTTTGGATAAAATTGTGAGCACATGCCAAATTTTATGAGTTTTGATGTGGGGGAAGAACCACAGGAGTACCACTCCAAGGATTTATGTTGATGGATTTTTCTTTGGGTTACCAACTCACAAAAAATGACAAAGAGATTTACTTATTATGAAAGCTTGGCCTATAGTTTAGGCTTGTCCCACTAGCTCTTATACATTAAATTAACCCATTTATATTAATCTATGTTTTGCCTCATGGTTCTTTACCTTTCTTCTGTCTTGGACCTCCTGTTTTCTCTCCATGTCCTCTGGCATTGTTCCTCATACCCCACCCCATGCCTAGATTCATCTCTCCTTTCTCTCTGTTTGGAAGTCCCAGCTAATCTCCTCCTGCCAAGCTATTGGCCAGTCGGCTCTTTATTAAAGCAAGCAGAAGGTGCCTTGGCAAAGACACATCTTCACAGTATACAAAAAGATTATTCCACAACAAATTTATTCTTAGTGAAGACATTTTATGGAGAAAGAAAATGATCATGTAATCATTTTTTCCTTTTATATCAGGAGAAGAAAAGCCTTGTAACATGAATTCTAATAGGTCTTTTAATAAAAACCCAGATCCAGGTATTGAGGTAAATTCTGAAAGATCAGAGAGACAAAGGAACAAGCCACTGCCACATCTCACCTTGCCAACTCCATGAATCCTCTGACTGAACATCTCTGAGTCCTCATCCAAAAGGCTTCCTCATCTGAAAAGCCTTTAGTTCATGCCTTACATACCTTGCTTGCTGGGATTAAAGATGTGTGATTCCCAAGTACTGGGATTAAAGGTATGTGCCACCATTATCTAGCTCTGTTTCTCTCCTAGACTGAGTCAATCTCATGTACTCGAGGGTGGCTTTGAACTCACATAGATCCAGACAGATCTCTGCCTCCTGAGTGCTAGGAGTAAAGGTATGTACTGCCACTGCCTGGCATCTATGTTTAATCTAGTGGCTTGTTCTGTTCTCTGATCTTCAGACAAATTTTATTAGAGTACACAATATATCACCACATTTCCCATTTTTTTATCTAAAGTAATAAAAGGTTATAACTAATATAAGAAAAAGTATATACAATAAGTATATACAATATATACAGTCAAGAATTATATTAACAATGTCCACCATTTCATTTGACAGATTCAGAGGAAACATCCCATTATCTATCCTATTTTGGTGAGTCCAAAATGTTGTGCCTAATTCACTTTCTATCCTAACTTGTATTACCAACTGAAAACTATCTTTTGATGTCTTTCAAACTTAAACACTTTATACCTTTTTAGTGAGTTTCTTTTCTGAATTTGTTAACAAGGAAAATGATAACTTTAACTATCTAGCCTTCAACTCCCTCAGAGACCTGAGAAGGAAATAATATTAACTGAGTAAGCAGGAAGTACAAACAAGCAACTTCCAAAAAAATGTAAGAAATGACAGAAATAGCTGACTACCTGGACAGTCACCCAAGGTTCTTCTGCAATGTTGGGGCATCCACCTTTGGCCTATAGGCCTAGCATACCTGACAAATTCATCTGTGAAGCAAGGTTTTTTAAAAGGCCTTTCTACCTTATCTTGGCAGTCTTTTCTTATTTGTTCTGCTTCTCCATTTGGACAGCATATTATCAGCAGTTGAGGTAAGGGCACCTTCTTGCCCAGTGGCTAACTTTTGCCACAAAGAAAGTAAACTCCAAATGGAGTTTCTTTGATGCCCAGAAACTTCTCTGATGTAGATTGGTGTGGCCAGAAGCAGACATGTCTCATGGTTATAAAAAAAAAGAATCTATGTTATTAAAACATCTTAAATGCCATATTCTGTAGATCTCTGAAGTGTATGAATATGATATGTCTATCTAAAATATATCTGTTTAACCTTGAAAACATTCCTAACTTGACTACAAGTTTGATTATAATAGGTGACTAACTACTAACATATATTTCTTTATACCCTAATTATTTGGTAATAATAACTTTCAAGAACTAGAAATTTGCATTATATTGGTAAATGAACTGTACAGATATAATACCTTGAACAAGATTTTAAAAATATGTATAGTATTAATACATATACAGTATGATTTCTAACAAAATCAATCTCAAATCTGTATCAATATACATAATTTGTATACAATATACAAAAATTCAATCCAATGTAAAATATTTAAAACTGGTAGTTGCTTTTTAAATATAGATTCAATAATCTAACTTTTATCTTATCATATCTATATCCTCCCTTTTTTCTTTTCAGAACAGATTAAAAAATCTACCCTTTTATCATATCATTTCTATATCTTTTTTTTTCAGATTCAATAATCTACCTCTTATCTATATTATAGCTGGAGTATTCCTGTGTCCACCTGGTTCCTGCAGCCACTCAGACTCAAGTAAACACACAGAGACTTACATTACTTATAAACTGTATGGCAGTGGCAGACTTCTTGCTACCTAGTTCTTTAAATTAACCCATTTCTATTAATCTATAAGTTGCCACGTGGCTTGTGGCTTACTGGTACTTTTACATCTTGCTTCCTCTGTGTCTGGCTGGCGACTCCTGACTCCGCCTTCCTGTTCCCAGAATTCTCCTCTCTGCTTATCCCACCTAAACTATACTTCCTGCCTGGCTACTGGCCAATCAGCATTTTATTTATCAACAAAATCAGAGCAACATATTCACAGCATACAAAGCAATATCCACAGCACTATATCCTCTTTTTTTCTTTTCCTTTTTTCAAACAAGAACCCTGAATCTAATCTCCTTTGGTTAGCTTTTTTCCTGACCATTATCAATTAACAACTTGTAACCAACCATCCTAAACAATGACAATTATCCATAACCCATTGAAAGGCCAAAAGCCACTCACCCTACCTCTTGGAAATGTGGACATTGTGTTCTTAAAATTACTTCCTACTGTCTGGGGGTGAAGGCATCTTTAGGTGATCCTGAAAAGAAAAAAAAAATTGAGTTAATTTTCAAGTCCAGGGAGAGGTAGCTGTATCATTTGTTGTCCAATCTCTACATAATGTGAAAGTATGGGGCTTGTTTCAAGTCCTGGCTAGAGTGTCTATGAGGCTGGATCATCTCAGCTAGCCATCTCAATATTGTCGAGCAGTTTGTAGTCCAAAGCTGATCTTTGGGTGGTATTTGTCAGTTTGGTGTTATCATAGTTGTGATGGAATCATCGTTGTGGGGTCCCATCATCTTTTTGGAGACTTCAATGTTGCTGTTAGGCATGGTCATGGTTCACTGCAGAAAACTGCAAGACTCAAACCCAAAATCATGTACAGGAAGCTAGATAAAGCCTTTTTATAGGATTAGTTAGTACTCTATATGACCATTAATATCATGACAAAAGTTTAAAATATATTAATCTTATAAATTTTGATATAAAATTCATACCTTAAAAAGATTTTTAAAGAGTTAAAATAAAACCAAAGAACAATGAGATTAATAGCAATAGAACAGTCCCTTAATTTTGGCTTTTCTTCTGGTGGCTATCAGGTGACTCTTCTTACATGATATAGAGATTTTGCATTTTCTTTTAACAAGCATGCAAGGTTTAGAGAAGAGAGTCACACTCCAACTCCAAAGCCAGCTTTAATTTTTAATTGAACTGGGACTACATAAAGACCATTTATGTTATGTGTCTGTAGAGAACAGAAGAAACAAACATTTAGAAAGATTTATTAAATGTTATCCTGTTAGATATGTGATATACCAATAGGCCAATTTACTCTTCTTCTTGGGACATGTTTTCTGGATTTTTTGTCCTTTTTCTGCAGATGTCTCATTTGTTCAGTGTTCTTCAGA
Organism: Onychomys torridus; assembly: GCF_903995425.1. Lineage (NCBI taxonomy): Eukaryota > Metazoa > Chordata > Mammalia > Rodentia > Cricetidae > Onychomys > Onychomys torridus. Next base: position 114,314,793 of record NC_050446.1, read on the forward strand.
TTCCTTAGCCTTCATTCTGCTGAAAGATAAAAACAAAACCCTTCCTCAACCTAACTTTGGGGAGGTTCCCTTTTGGCAAGTTATACCTGAACAATGAAAAGCATTTGTTAGTGGTATAAGTTAGTTTAAATTGAATGGTCATGCTGGTTGATGAACTATCACCTCTTCTAATTAAGAGGTCTCTCTTGTTCAAATCGAACCTTTATCAATTTTGATGTTATCCATAGCTTTTCTTCTCCTGTGGAAACAAAAGCAAAACCTTATCCCCAATGTAACACATATCCTGGCTTCTATTCTGAGATCAGCACATCATTAAAGTACATTTACCTGATGAAGAGGCCAATTTCGATACCAAGATTCTGGTGCAATTATCGTTACACTGCACCTGTGTCCTCAAAACCTTCAGTGAGAACATCATTTATCCATATTTTTAATTTTAGTCTTTGTTCATTAATAGAAGTTTGCCAAAAAATTCACTTTATGGTTTCTCCTGAATTTTTTGTTCTCTCTTCTATTACTGTTCTATCATCCTGAGCAATATGTTTTTTTGCAATAGGCATTAGTTTCTTTAATTGTTCTGGGAAGGAGTTTCTTCCATGGTGACAGGAAAGGACTGAGCTGAATTTGACATGGGGACCTGTGAGCGGCCCCTCAGGGAGTTTCTTGATGGCAAAGGACTATCTTGACTGTCTATTGTTGGTCTATATTCATTAGTCCAATGTCTGCCTTTACCACACCTTCTGCATAATCTAGAAGGGAGGGGCATTCTGTTGGGATTATTCCTTGAAGAAACGTTGTTTCTAGGAGTGCCCAGTCAGCTCTTACACAGCATTGAGGATATCTATCGCTGGGTAGTTCCTGTAAGGTTACTAGATAGATTAAGGTTGGCTGTTTAAAAGCCTTAGGCTGTTTCTCTGTAACTTTATAATGCAATGTTGAGATTGGTTCTCCTTTAAATTCTTCTGTCTGGGTCTAAATGTCTCTATGATCTGTTTTAACAGGTTTTTCTAAAACTTTTATCTTTGCTCTCATATTAACCAACTTTTTAAATGATAAAACAGAAGTAATCAAACAAATAATATTTATAATTGACATTATGTAAATCCCATTAACACTGATTCTCCTCTCATTTAATTGTTCCATTTTTAGACCATTTAATGTGTAGTCAAACAGAGACCAAATGCCTTCCATTGTAAAAGTGTTTCCTATTTTTTAATGTGGAAAAATATTTTCTTTTACTAATTCTTCCCTTTAAGAAATCCTAATTGACTCACCAAATCTACTGACAATGATAATTCAGATAACAGTGTGGTAGCAGCCCAAGGATAGGGTCCAAAGAAAGCCAAAGGGAAGAAATTAGAAAGCCAGCTGTTTGTATGGGGGAATGTGCAAAAGCAGCTAATTCTGGTGTGTTTGGAGCCTGGGTCCGGGGGGGTTGCTACAGAAAGGCTGCAACAGAAACTTAGCCATCAGGATAGGGACTCTTGGCCCAGGCAGGGTGGAGATTTCAGCCATGTGTAGCTCTGGCCTGTGGCTTTTTCATGAATTCATGCCCCAAAAGTTGGGTGCCAGATATTGCTAGAGTTTTAAAAGGTCTTGTAATAAAAACTTGGAGCCAGATATTGGGGTAAATGCTGAAAGATCAAAGAAACAAAGGAATAAGCCACTTCCATGTCTTACCTCTAGGATGACTCAGCCTGAAAAAGCTTCAGTGGGAAGAGCTCCAGGCAAAAAGAGCTTTAGTTCCTGTCTCCTCATGCCTTATTTACCTTTCTCCACCCAGCCATTGCTTTCTGGGATTAAAGGCATTTGTGCTTCCCAGTACTGGTGTGATTAAAGGTGTGTGCCACCACTGCCTGGCCTCTATGTTTAATTTAGTGGTTTGTTCTGTCCTCTGATCTTTGGGTAAATTTTATTAGGGTACACAATATATCACCACAAAGCCTAGCTATAGATTTGTAAAATCTTTACTGATAGTCATCTAGGGGATGAGTGACTGGTGGTCTCCATCCCATCTAGACCATCAGAAAATAGTTTATGCAACTTATCAGAAATGATAATCTTCTCTTGGAGGAATTCTGTGTATAACACAAAAATGTATCAATCACAAAAGATTTTATATGTTTTTCCCAAGTATATGCACTAATAATGATATTTCCTTACATAAAAAAAAATTCTGGGTACCATGGTAAATACTCATAATCTCAGCCCTCAAGAAGCTGAGACAAGAGGATCCCAAGGCCTAGGTCAGCATGCCCATACACCAAGACCCTGTCAAAATACAAAAAACAAAGACAAAAACAAATAAACACACTGTAAAACAAAAGGAAAAGAGAAAGTGAGAGGAATGTTATTTGATGTGATTATTTCTCAGTGGTAAAGTTATGAAGAAACCACTTCATAACTTCTTATATACCACTGTATTCTTTTTTATAATTCCAGTAATAAAATATTTTATTCTCATTAAGCAAAGAACTTTGTTTTACAATACAAAACAATTAATTATAAAAACAGAACTTTCTACCTTATCCATGGTTGGTTGGCATCCATTACAATGGCAGCCTCTCCTGTTCTAGCTGCAGCTGTTTCCCTTTGTTCCCTTCCTGACAGGTCCCGGAGTTCACCGCCATGTCTCTACTTATCAGAGCCAGAATGAATTCATCCTGCCCTGTCATTACTGCCCAGCATGCCAGAGCTTCTTTCAGTGCTGATACCAAAGGAGCAGGCCAGAATTAAAGCCTCAGACAGCAACATGGGGAGACCGTGATGGGCCAGATTACTGTGGACATGATGTATTGTGCCATGAGTGGCATAAAAGAACTTGTGTAGGAAACATCAGTTCTTGATCCTGATGAGGGTATCTGTTTCAGAGGTTGTAGTATCCCTGAATGCCAGAAACTGATACCTAAGGTTAAGAGTGGGGAAGAACCCCTCCTTGAAGGCTTAGTTTGGCTGCTGGTAACTGGACAAATGCCAACAGCAGAACAGGTATCATGGCTCTCACAAGAATGGGCAAAAAAAAAAAAAGCAGCTCTGCCTTCTCATGTGGTCACCATGCTGGACAATCTGCATCCCATGTCTCAGCTCAGTTCAGCCATCATAGCTCTCAACAGTGAAAGTGACTTTGCCCAGAAGGAATCAACTGAACTAAGTTGGGAGTTGATTTACAAAGACTGTATGAACCCAACTGCACAGCTACCATGTGCTGCAGCAAAGATCTAATGGAATCTTTACCAGAAAGGCAGCAGCACTGGGGCCACTGACTCTAAACTGAACTGGTCCCACATTTTTACCAACATGTTAGGCTATACTGATGTTCAGATCACCCGAGCTTATGCGTTTGTATCTCACTATCCACAGTGACCACGAGGGTAGTAACACCAGCGTGGGTAGTGCCCTTTTCAGACCTTACCTGTCCTTTGCAGCAGCCATGAATGGGCCTTTATATGGACTAGCAAATCAGGAAGTGCTTGTCTGGCTAACACAGCTACAGAAGGAGTTGACAAAGATGTGTCCATGAGAAGTTACAATACTACATCTGGAATATATCAACTCAGGATGGGTTGTCCCAGGATATGGTCATACAGTACTAAGGAAGACTGATCCATGATATTCCTGTCTGAGAGAGGTTGTTCTGAAACACCTGCCTGTGCTAAAGCTGGTTGTCCAGCTGTCCAAGATTGTGCCCAATATCCTCTTAAAGCAAGGGAAGGCCAAGAATCCTTGGCCCAACACAGATGCTCACAGCAGGTGCTGCTCCTGTACTATGGCATGATGGAGATGATGTTACATGGCCCTGCTCAAGAGTGTTGAGGGCACTGGGCGTGCTGGCACACTCAATCTGGAGCAGAGCTCTGTTTCCCTCTAGAAAGGCCCAAGTCCATGAGCACAGATGGTCTGATGAAGTTTGTGGACTCTAAAGTCAGGGAAACTATAAGAAAATGAGGAGGCTTAAAAGTAAAGTATAATTTTGTCTCAGAGGCCTTTAAGACTTAAGATTACACTGTAGCTGAGGCACTGAAAATACATTTGAAATTAAAATATAAATTAAAAGATGAAAAGTGACTCCTTTGTTCAGCAGCTCACTTCCTCTACCTGGTGTGTTGCTTTCCAACTGTAGGATGACCAGGACAAATGCAGGTGGTCAAGCTAGATCTGGCTACCCACCATCTCTAGAGCGAGAGTCTGGCTCCTCTTCTTTAGGTCAAAACAGAACAGCTGCAGTCACTCTGCAAAGCTTTTCCTTCTGCTCCACCAACCCTCTAAACCTCGGAGGCCAGGGCCAGGCCCCTGTTGTTTCCCTGGGAACCACGTTGGGTGTCAGTTATGTCAAGCCCTCATGCCTTTCCTGTGTGCACAAGCACATCCTAGCAAAGGTCTATTGTTTACCTGGAAATGTTTCAGCAACTTATGCTATCAGGTGACCATAAATAGCATGGTATTTATTGTGATGGGTACCCAGCATTTGATTCTCATTCTCTCTCTCTCTCTCTCTCTCTCTCTCTCTCTCTCTCTCTCTCTCTCTCCCTCCCTCCCTCCCTCCCTCCCTCTCTCTCTCTTTTAGGTTTGCTTTTCTTTTTTCCCCTTTATAGGAAATTTTTCATTCATTTTACATACCATCCACAGATCTCCCTCTCATCCCTCGTCCCTCTCACCCCAGCCTTCTCCTCCAACCCATCCCCCCCATTCCCTCCTCTGAAAAGATAAATCCTCCTGTGGGGAGTTAGCAAAGCCTGGTACATTCAGTTGAGGCAGGTCCAAGCTCCCTATCCTGCATCACGGCTGTGCAAGGTGTCTCACCATAGGTGATGGGCTCTGAAAAGCTGGCTCATGCACCAGGGATAGATCCTGCTCCCACTGCCAGGGGCCCCTCAAACAGATCAAGCTACACAACTGTCTTGCTTATGCAGAGAGCCTAGTCTGGTCCCATGTAGGCTCCACAGCTGTTGGTCTAAAGTTCATGAGTTTCCACTAGCTTGGTTAGGTTATCTCTGTAGATTTCCCCATCATGATCTTGATGGCCATTGCTCATATAATCCCTCTTCCCTCTCTTCGACTGGACTCCCAGAGCTCAGCCTGGTGCTATTTCTTTTTAAATTATTCCATTAAAAATAAGGTCTGAGAATGTTCTGTTTCCTTCCAGACTTCTTATACATGCTGTGCCTTAGCTGAGGATGCTCTGGGTCTCCCTGCCCTAGCAGAGGGTCCTCCTAGCAGGTCTATGACCTGTGGTCTTCCCAGTAATTTGGCTTAATCAGTACTTAATGTCAGCCAGTCTTTTTACTTCCACGGAACATAAGCCATTCTCTTCTGACCTTAGTTTCACCTGTTAACATGCTCTGGCACACAAAACAAGGACTCAGGAATGACCAGCCTCTTCATAGTCTGGTCCCAGAGGTTCTAGTCTTTCTGTTTGAACAGAAAAATGATTTGTGATTGGACATAGTTCCCTTCAAATATCAATTGGACCTAAGGCTAAGGGCTTTCAAAACAGTGAGCCTTCTCATCTCCTGCATCAAGGATATGTCCCTTTATTTATCAATGTCTTTCTCTTTCTCTTTCCTTACATAAGAGCTCACAGTACGGTGTTTATTTTAGCAGCCCCATTTGTACAGACTTTAGTGACTCAGTGTCCCACTGCCTTTTCTTTAAGAAAGGGTTGAGACACACTCCTGTTGTGTCCCCTCCTTACCCCCAAACTCCTGCCTGTGTTTGTGTGGAAACCAAACCCCAGAACCACACTGTTGAGATGGACACACTGTAACCCCCTGGGGAACTGTTAGGTCATGATGCAGACTTCACATTGTTCTGTATAAAATGAAAAATAATAAATGTTTTTTATTAACAACAACAACAAAAGCCAAAGCAATAAAAAGGAGCCAGTAAAGGGCAGGGCTGTGTTGTCAGGAATACACTGAGCTGAAGAGTGAACAGCGTCCTAGGAGGGAGAAGTAGAGCTCAAGCGCCATGGCCATTAGCAAGAGGGCTGAGACTGACAGGATCTCATCAGATTTCCCCACAAGTTTTGTGCCTGCAGTAGCCCAAGACAGATAGGACAGGTCCAGTATCTGATCTATATCATGTTTACTCCTGCCAGTGAACCCAGGTTAGCCTAGAACACAAAGGCCCTGGATTTTTAAGCCTATAACAGACCTGAGGGGGGCCAACTAGGGATCTCAATAGAAACATGTGTCCATTGGAAGAAAGCTTGAAGTGCTCTACTGGGCTGTTTGTTAATGCTTCACCTATGGCATTTCCCAAGACCAAACAGAATGAGACACTCCTTTTTTTCCTGTAATTTTTTTATTCTTTGACAAATTTATGTGTATATAATGTGTTTTGGCCATTTTTCATTCCACATCCTTCTCTTGCCCACTTCCCCTGACAAATCTCTTCTTCTTTTTGACAAGGTCCACTCCTATCTTTATGTGCTTTTATTTGTATGTGTGTGAGAGGGGAAAGAGACAGGAAGGGGAAAGAGGGAGAAAGAGAGAAAGGTTAATGAGGATTGTTTGTGTTAGCAAAGGTTATTTATTGGAGTATGGGCAACTTGCCAGTGGCTACACTACTGAAGAAAATTATACTCCTTCCCTGGCAACCACTAGTCTACCACAGCTCCTCATGGAGGAAAGGAGACTCATGAACCCTACCCATCACAGAATGTTGAGAGGTTTTTTTTTTTGCCAGACTTGTGCAAGTAACCACAGCTGCTGTGAGTTCAAAGCCACGCCATGCCCAAAAGAACATTTCACAGCTTTCCTCATCTATTGGCTCTTACACTCTTTCCACCCTTTCTTCTGCAATGTCGCTGAGTCATTGAAGATGTGATGTGATGTCCTGTGTAAGGCTGAACACTCATTTCCATGCTTTGACCAGTTATGAGTCTCTACATTAATGTGTACTGCAAACAGAAGCTTGTCTAATCAAGGTTCAGAGCAACACGAATCCATGAATATAAGCACAAACATTCTAAAGGCTGTTTGACACCATGTCCATTTAGCAGAGCATGTAAGTTCTCTCTGAGGGCCTATAACCTTGCCAGCTATGGGCTTTTGACCAGGGTTAGAGTACCAGGCATTGGTTCCCTACTGTAGAGGCAGGGCCTCAAATTCATCAAGAAAGCACAGAATGGCTCTTTCTATGTCAGCATGATCCTCATGTCTTTGCCACACAGCATTGTTCTGTGCCTGTGGACAGTAGTCCTGCTTTATCACTGGGGACATTTCAAAAATCCCTGATGCATTTATTCCTATACATACATGCCCATGATGAAATTTAATTTATAAATTATATTAACACAATATTAAGTAGAATAATTTCTAATGTACCATAATACTTAAAAGTTATGAGTTATATATTTCTGTCACCTTCCACTTAATATTCTTAGACTATGGTTGACTGTAATTTTTAAAGAAAGGAAGTGAAAATACAGATGAAGGGAGAGTGTTATAATTAGATATTTCTTCTCCTTGTTACTCAGACTACTGTGGCTCTGAATCCCAGGACTTCAAGGATAATAGGGATAGATTGGCAAGAGTCTGAAGAACACCCCCAGCCCCTGGAGGGAGTGTGTGAGCCACAAAGTTTATTGAAACTTCCTAACATTCCTTGTTAGGGAGGGAGAAACACTACTTAGGCTGAATGTCCAGAGGCCAAGCAGCTAGGTGTGGTTGACAGAGACCTTGTTGGGAGCTGGGGCTTTCACAGCACTGCTGACGTCCTGAACCATCAGTTAGAGTAAAACCTCCCCTCTCCTTTGTTGTGCCCTTTAAACTCAGACAACATGATCTGAGCTTGCATCCCAAGGATCAGCTCTCAGGGAGGGTGGGCAGGAGACAGGTTTTCTTCTAGGTAACATGAGAAAATGTCAGTGGTCCTCCATATAGCCACTGTCTGGATGTTCCTCTGTTGGTCTACTTTTATTGTCTCTTTGAGCTGGGGAGATCCTTAGTGACAGGAAGGGGTTCTGTCAGGAATTATAGAGCTACTGTTGCATACATGAAACAGTATTCTCTTCTTTATTGTGTAATTTACTTTGGTTTTTTTCCTAAACTAAAATATTGAGTTTTGAAATCTTATCCAAGTGAGCAAGTAAAAAGACATATTTTGACTGACACTTTTCTGACCCATCAGATGAATTTGATTTCATTAAACATAATTTGTGGTAGAAAATGCAGCTTGATCAAATAAAAGCTTTACCTCTCACTTTCGTATTATCTTATGCTATACGTTTTCCCATTGTTTATCTCTATACATCTATAGTCATTTCAATGCCAGAAATGATCTCCAGAATTTTTCCAATTATTCTAGTGAGATCTTACACTAGCCTATCTTTATTCAATAAATAAATATTTACTTAATCCCTATTCTGTGCCAAACATTATTCTAAATAGGACTAGAAACAAGATAGGGTAGGCTCTAGGTTCATCAAATTTATAATGTAAAGGACAGAAAATTGGCAGGCTAACAAAAATATGTCAAAATGTTGTAGGTGCTGTGATAAAAAAAAATAAACAGGGTAATGAAACAGAGAAAGTATAATATATGTGGGATATATTTTAGGTTACCGTGTTTTGAAGGCTGTTCAGAGTGGGGATGGGTGAGCAAAGGCCTGAGTGATTGAAAGACATGGGAACATTGGTCTAAGCAGATGAAATGACTAGTGAAAACAACCCTAAACTAGCAATAAGCTTAGTGTGTGGAGGGAACATAGGCAAGGGCATTGCACTAGGGTAGGCAAAAAGAGAAGGGGGGAGGGGAGATAGCTTTTGAAAGATGTGAGCTACCAAGATATGGAGAACACTGCAAGTTGTGGTGAGAGCTTTTCATTACTTTGAGGAAAACTATGTATTAAAAATTTATTCATTTTACATACCAACTATAGATCTCCCTTTCATCCCTCCTCCCACTCCCCTACAGCCTCCCCCAACATCCCCCATCCCCTCCTCCAAAAGGATAAGGCCTCCATATCTTAAAAGATCTTTGTGCCTGGGGGTTAGAGATGAGAAGGACATGGAAATTGGTAGAGGGCAAGTCTGGGTAGCATGGGATAGTGAGTGCACTATATTAAAATAGCATGGGTGGATATGCTGATAAAGTCAAAGCTTTTTAATATATGTCCATAAGATGAATGAACTGAAAGACAACTGCTAGACAAGAAGCTAAATGAAAACATAAATTTAAATGGGGAATTCTTGGTTAAGAGGAGCATGGGGACCGGAGCATGAAGAGAGAACTTGGGTATTCTACCTTGGACACAATGACTTGAGAAGGATGTCCTGGATGTCACGGTGACACATCATGAAGTAACCTAGAGTTTAGGTGCAGGTTCCAGTCCAGGCTGGAGATTTAGGAGGCACAACATTTAACTGTGAGGCTCAAAAAGATCATCTCTAGGGTTGAGAGGGCTGAGAACCATACCCAGAGACTACCAAGATTCAGAAGTAAGGAACAGAAAACACATTGTCAAAGGACACTGACCAAGAAGCCAAGGAAGTGTGAGGAAGCAGAAGCAGGAGTCCAAGAATCAAAGTGAATTAAGTCTGTGATCCTATGCCTTATCATTTACTATTAGTACTCCCACTTCTTACTTACTCCAACAATATTTCACTCCAAAACCTAACAAAAAGATATTTACTATATCTTTGGACTATCTTCCCAGACACCTATGGAGTTGACACCCTCTCCCAACTTGTCCAGAGAGGTCAGCCAAAATCTTTATTTTCCTGGTTTTCCATTGTTTCATTCACCTAGCATTGCCTTCCCTGTACTAAGAACAGTGTATGTTTAATGACTCCCAGTGTATGTTATTTGCTCCCAGAAGAAAGGTAGACTACAGAGAGCAGATTTCTAGGTGTGTACTGAAAAGCATTCCCTGCTTTTCTTGAAAACTTTGCCTTCCCCTTAAAACCAAGAGGGGTTTGTCTCCTTGGCTATACACCCAAATATAATTCAGATCAGCTATTGAAAACACTGAGCAACTGAAAAACTGATTGTAGGAACAGGAGTACTACATGTTTCCACTTCCCAGCTCTTATTAAGCCTTGAGAGTTGTAGCTGATCAGTTAGTTACACTGAAAGACTCCTTTTATGGAGGCTTCCCCACAATCAATGAAGTCATTTTATGTAAATATTTAGCCAGGCAATAAACTGGACAGCCTATATTATTCAACAGCAGCCTCAAAAGGCCCTCCCGATTTATATACACAGCATTTTGGTAGAGCAATACATTTCACATGCATGTCATGGGCAGCGATAAATATACCAGGGTAGGTCAAACCCTATTTGGTTCTTTGCTTTTAACTGTCGTGGGCTTTGTGTGTTTCTTTAATCAGTTGGATGATTTAGATAAACAACATGTATTAGTTTCTGGAAGTATAACATGCCTTGAACTGTCTCCAGATATTCATTCCCATCCATCATCATAATAGTTGTTCTCCCTGGGCCACCATTAAGATTAGAAATGTCCCTGAACCATTTAATGATATTCCAGAAGACTGGACAGACTTCTCATGCTTTGATAAATTGTGATCACTGAGCTTAGACCAATGAAATTGGATATCCTTTAATGTCCCTGATGGCTATAAGGAGTTTGAAGAAAACACTACAGTCTGAAAATGGCTTCACAGAACAACTATACACTGGGAGAAGATATGTGACTTATGCAAAAATTGATTAATGAGTAAGTATCTAATCTGATAGCTAACTGCAATGGCTATTATTTCTTTGTTCATACCACTAAATATGGTTTTGCCTAGTAATTAAGTAACTCATTAGAATCCTTATGAAATGATTTTTTTGAGCTGAGGATTGAACCCAGGGCCTTGCACTTACTAGGCAAGTGCTCTACCACTGAGCGAAATCCCAAACCCATGAAATGATTTTTAACCCAACTTAGATGTCAAAGAATGAGATTCCCCTCAAATGACTTTCAAATGCTCACAACAGCTGATGAAGAGGAAAATATTTAAAAAGTCACCATTCATTTGCTTTCCAGCCACCTCAGAGTAGAAAAAAACATGTTGCATCTCCCTGTATTACCAAGTGGCTACTGACGGACCAAAGACTCTCTCATGTCTGTAATACAAGCAAACCTGAGGCATTTGGTCTCACATATATCTTGAGTCCACAGAATCTGAAATCATTGTCATTGCTCTGCTTAGAACTAACTGATGATATTAGCAGTGTACTTAAATACTCTTTAAGGCAAGCATATAGCTCAGTAGTAGAGTATTTACATAGAATGGATGTAGTCTTAGGTTCAATTACCAGTACCATCAAAATAAAAAATATATATAAACAAAAAATTTTAAAATATATTTTAAATCAGTGCCTTCCTGTGTACATGCATACAAATGCAGGTGCCTGCAAAGACCAGAAATGGACATTGGCTCTTTTGGAGCTGGAGTGACAGGTGGTTTGTGAGCTGCCAGACCTGGGTGCCAGGACCTAAACCTAGGTCTTCTGGAAAAGTCGTAAGTGTTCTTAAGCCCAGCCCCTATAAATGTAATTTTTAAGTACATCTACAAATATTACCAAGACCATGAGGTCAGAAACAGAAATTTGGTGAGGGGAAGAGAAGGGGGATAGAGGGAGGGAGAGGGGGGAGAGAGTGAGAGAGGGAGGGAGGGAGGGAGGGAGGGAGAGAGAGAGAGAGAGAGAGAGAGAGAGAGAGAGAGAGAGAGAGAATTTCTGGCTATGAGCCAGGTGTGAGCCAAGTGATTTCTTGGGATAAATGAGGAGGAAAAAAAAAAAAAAAAACAGATACAGAGATTTATTCTATTGCAGGTCTTGTTTAGTATGACTTTCCTCCTCCAGAACAGCTATATGGGTCAATTGAAATACAGCTTCTGGGAGCCATGGATTGAGGGTCTCATGGAATGAGACCTGGCCTGCCAGAGGCAGAGCAGGCCCCTGAAGATGACTTGGGTAGACTACTCAGGCAGAGATACTGATAAGCATCCTTGGAAATAGACTACAGGGCTCAGGAAGTAGTGGGGATCAAGGGCCCTGGAGGACTGCCAGTGAGTGATACAGAGCAAAGGAAAAGCCCACAGCTATCATTACTACTACACCAGCCTTCCCAAAGCCATGTGGCCCAGCGATTACCAGCAGTACATCAGTAACTCTTCACATTAAATGACTTTGATCTAACCCCAAGTTTTCCAAGCTCCAGTTTGTGTATACTCCTGTGTGTCTGTAGGTATAACTTCCACATCTCATGAATCAGATGAAAATTACACATCTGAAAAATAATGAGTTCACAGTTTAAGTAGAACAAGTCCCTAAGCATGAGGGAATTCTTCAGTGGGCTTCCTTCACACTCAACTCTCTGGAGTCTCAAGGTCTTGACTGATAAAATTGTAACTACTGCTACAGTTATGTATGTTGTTTAATTTGTTTGTAATGTGTACATTTTGTTCCTCTCTCCTTCCTTTACTGCTTTATTTCTTCACTTCCAGCCTACAGTTTGTTGAGCTTGAGTAGCATGCTTTTTTTGCGGCAAATTTGAGCAAGTTTCAGTTGTTAATTTTTTTCAGCTCCTTCCCGTCTTGTGATAACTTCCGTTCTGCACATGACAATACACTAGATGCCCCAGGTTTCCATGAGGCTTTCTTCCTCATTTGCCCCCACTTCCTTAGCAGGCATAAATATTACCATACCAATCTGCCCAGTTTGCATGCTTTCCTTGATGCTCTTGGCAGAAATTTCACCTTTTCATCTTGGAATCTGAGATAAAAACCTGCAGCCTGCCTCTACTGGTGAAAGACAATAGGAGTGATATGGTATTTCTTAGACATTTGTTTCTTCTTTTGAGAACTATCTGTTCGGATACTTGGCCAATTTTTAAAAAATGGTTCATTTGGTTTGGTTTTTTTTTTTAACTTTTTTTTGCTTAATATATTCTGGATATTAATATCATCAGACATATAGCTGGGAAAGATTCTCTCCTATTCTGTGGGCTTCCACTTCACCTGGTTGTTTCTTTAGCTATGCAGAAACTTTTTAGTTTTATGAAGTCCCACTTGCCAATTATTGGCCTTAATTCTTAGACAAATAGAGTCCTATTCAGAAAGTCCTTTCCTACATCTTCATCATTTATGGTACTGCCTGTGTCTTCCAGCAGTTCCCATGTTTCAGGTTTTGTATTTACTTAGTTCTCTGATCCAGATTGAGCTACGTTTTGTGTGAGGTAATAGATGTGGGTCTAATTTCATTCTTCTGCAAGTAGACATCCAGTTTTCCCAGCATAAACTGTTGAAAATGCTTTCTTTTCTCCAGAGTATGTTCTTGGCATCTTCATCAAACATTAAATGGCTGAAGTTATGTGTACATGTGTGGGTCTTTGATTTTGTTCCATTGGTTACATGTCTGTTTCTGTGCCAGTCCCATACTGTTTTTATTTCTATGGCTCTTTAATATACCTTATGATCTAGAATGGTAATTCCTCCAGCATTGTTCTTTTTGCTCAAGATTGTTTTGTCTTTCTGGGACCTTTTATGGTTCCGTATGAATTTTAAGATAGTTTTTTTTTTCCTTCTGTTTCTGTGAAGAACAGGATGGGGATTCTGATTGGGCTTGCACTGGATCTATAAATAGCTCTTGGTAGAAAAGTCATTTCTACCACTGTGAACACTGGCAAACTTGAGCAGTTTTGAAAGAAAATGTCTGGTTCACAGTATTGACAGTCTGGATTTTATAGACATTCACCCATCTATGAATTTGTTTGCCACCAAACAAATGCAAAATCAGAATGTTGTCCTCTAGATAATTCATTCCTTTTTTATCTTGAGGTTTCAGATTTATGATGTTAAAAGCAGCACAAGGGGAAATGTGGTAATTTTTACAGTATTAATTCTACCAACACATAAGTGTGAGAGAGAATTCAATTTTCTGGTGTCTTTCCTCTGTCTCTTTCTTCAGAGCTTTAAAGTTTTCACTCTTCATCTCCTTGGTTAGATTTAGCCCTAGATTTTTGTTTTCTTTGAGGCTATTATGAATGAGAATGTGCATTTCTCTCTGTGCATGCTTGCTGTTGATATACAGAACAGCTATTAATTTGTACAAATTGATTCTGTATCCTTCCACACTGCTGTATGTTTTATTGTTTCTGTAATTTTTCTAGTAGATTTTGGGGATTTCTAGTGTATATCATATCATCTGCAAATATGAACAGTTTGAACTTTTGTTTTCTATTTGTATCTCTTTACTTTTCTTCTCCTACCTTATTGCTGTAGCCAGTGCTTCGAGCACGATATTGAAAAAGAGTAGGGACAACTTCATCTCCTTCCTGACCATAATACTGGAAAAGAGTGGGGACAACTTTGTCTCCTTCCTGCCTTCAATGGAATTGCTTCATTGCCCCTAGAAATTACAGAAGTGCAAATCAAAATAAGTCTAAGATTTCACGTTACCCCAGTCCTAATGACAAAGACAACAAATGCTGGAGGGATGTGGGGAAAAAGAGCCCTCACTCACTGTTGATGAGACTGCACACTGCTACAGTCACTATGAAAAGTAGTGTGGAGATTTTTCAAAACGCTAAAGGTAAGTCTACCATATGACCCAGCTGTATCATTCCTTGGCATACGCCCAAAGGACCTGACATACTACTCTACAGATACTTTATCAGCTGCTCTAATCACAGTAGCTAGGAAATGGAAACAACCTAAATGCCCTTCAACTGATGAATGGATAATGAAAATGTGGTACATATATACTATGGAATACTATTCAGCTGTACAGAAAAGCAAAACCATGACCTTTGTAGGCAAATGGATGAAACTAGAAAGGATCATATTGAGTAAGGTTACCCAGACCCAGAAAGACAAATGTCACATGCTCTCTCTCATCAGAGGTTCCTAGTTCCAAATCTTCAGATGTGATTATATGTCCTGGAGTAACTGCAGAAACTAGGGCAGCAAAAGGGAATCATTGGCAGGCTAGGGGTTGGAAAGCAATAGAAGGGGATTAGCAGAGTAAAAGTGATCTGATGGGTAAAGTAGGGGATCTAGTTAGGGAGAGGAAGAGAGATAAATACAGGAGGAAGGAGGGTAAGATAATACTAAGGATATCTGAAAAAAGTCCTAAGGAACCACACTATTAAAAACCTACCTAAATTTACCTATACTGGGGGCAAGTTGGTGTATAATATATGTACTTTAAAGGAAACTTTCCCATCTAAGCTGACAATGTTCCCTCCAAGAGCCAGACCATCTAACAAACCCCCTCCACCAAATGCCTTGTGAGCTAACAAGGGAAGAGGTAGCCCTGATTCCTTGGTGTCACATACCCAGAGTAAATCTTCTAACAAGCTAAGATGGAAATTGATGAAGAAAGTGAAGCAATGGTTCAAATGGAACAGACTCTAGCTGTTTTTAGTTCTGGTAGATTTTCTTGAATACTGTTTCCTCATTTGCTGTTACTTGTGTGCATAGTGTGAGGTATAGCTCACGTTTTCCATTTGTACAGCTAATTACCTCAAAAACACTTGCTACAAAGACCCTTCTTCCCTCCTACTGTTTTGCTATGCTCTATTTGTTGAAAGTCAATTGATCATATACTTTCGGTTCTGTTTCTGGGCCCTATATTCTTTTTGATTGTTCCTTTTTCTTAATGTTTCTGTCAATACCAAGATTCAGTCTTGATGAGTATGCTTTATAGTAAGTGTTGACATGTTGTACTATTGTTCTGGTCTTGGAGGTCTTGGCTACTACCAGTCTTTCTATCTCCATATACATTTCAGAATAATGTGTCAGTTTTCACAGACACTAACATCTGGTAAGAATTTTGTTTTGGCAGCTAATCAGAGGATGAGAAAAAAGACTATAAGAGCAAGAGGCCTCCCTGAGAAAGGATCAGATAATCAACCCCATTGGTGAGTTTGTCCCTAGTCTTTCTTCACTCCCTCCCCCATCCCAAAGAATTTGTAACACCTCAAAAATACTGACTTTTTCTTTCTCCAATTCTAAAGATCAAACCAGGGGCCTTGAACATGCTAAGCAAGAGTCCTGCTCAGCCACTGAGCTACACCCACCAGCTCCACCTTTCTTCCTATTTCTTTATGGAGTATATAAGAAGTTTAAAATGCAATCTTTGTACAGACTCCTATCTTTGTTTGTTTGTTTGTTTGGTTTTGGTTTTTTGAGACAAGGTTTCTCTATGTAGCTTTGCACCTTTCCTGGAACTTGGAGAGCAGGCTGGCCTTGAACTCACAGAGATCTGCCTGTCTCTGCCTCCCAAGTGCTGGGATTAAAGGCGTGCACCACCACTTCCCAGCTACAGACTCCTATCTACAGACTGCATGATGTGCACATTAATCTTTATTTTGCTTTTTTTGCACTTTTATATATCCTAAAGTTATTCCCATTAAAGTATAGAGAAACACACCTTCCTTTTCAACACTGCATACCATTCTAATATGGATAAAGCAGCTAATTCCATAACCCTGTAGTAATTATTGATGTCCTTCAATAATCTATCATGAATATTCCACAACAAATGTCCTTGCATATGCATCACTTTTGTATGTGGTGGATGCAGCTGGAAGATCCCAGTAATTGTGTTGCTGAGTTACAGAGTAAAGTGATATCATCTTGATAAATATTGACAAACTACTCTGTCTTCACAAATAAGAGACAGCGAGTATGGGAGAAAAGAAGGATGGGGTGAGGCACTCTTAGACTTTCACCTTTTACCAGAAATTTTGAGAGTTGATTTCAATATGGTTAACCAAGGTTTTAGAAAAGACAGGGCATCTCAGAGTAAGTCATATGAGGTATGAAAAAAGCCAGAATAATAGCATCTTCTCTGGCAGATTCTGTTGTATTGTGGCCCAGCACTTCCTGACACAGCATGTTTAAAATATGTCTATCTAGGTCCTAAGGATCTCAATTTATCCCTGCACCCTTAATCTGACAAATGTGGAAAGTATGCCTTCAAGAAAGTAAGAGGCATGTTTAAGTCTACACAGAAGCATAGTGGCAGACCCAGATCCAGCACTTGATGTCTTCTCTTCAGTTCACTGACCTACCACTTGATCTGGAAGGCAGAAGACCAACCCTCAAGGATAGATTGCATACAAGTGAATGGACTCTGTTGGTGTAGGTGATAATATGAATCGGGTGGAAGGGAAGTTCTCTTGGCTGATCTTTGTGGACCCATAAGAGTGGAGAACTGTTCTCAGTTGTAGTTAGAAGAGGCATGGCAAAGATGAGGCAAAGGACAAGCATCTGAAGCACTAGAGGGATCCTATCCAGTTAGGAAAAATTTTGAAGATGGCCAGTACTTAGGGTGAAAGCTGAAAGCAACCCTCAGCTAACAGAAACGAAATGGACATCTCAGTTACAATCCCATGCAACAGAATTCTTCCACTATGAAGAATTCCAGTATGAATTCACTAGAAACAAATCATCACTAGTACTTCCTACAAGGAATGTAGGTCTGTCACTTTTGACCTCAGGAGTTGTAAGCAATGAAACCATCTAGGGTGACTGAACTTTCTTGCTGAATTGTAAGGCAAAAAAAAAAAAAAAAAGTTGTTCTTAGTAGCTGGATTTGTAGCAACTTGTTATAGCTCCAAAGGGCAACTAATATACATCTCCGCACTGTTTCTTCCATGTCATCTTGAGGAACTTTCATGTATACAAGCAATTATTGAGAACCTACTCAGTGTTAGGCACTTAGGTGTTGGTTTTTTAACTCTTTGCTCTTTGGAAGCATGCCACCCAACTCCTAAATAAACACACAGAGTCTTATTTTTACTTATGAATGCCTAACCTAGCTTGTTTCTAGTCAGCTTTTCTTAAATGATCCCATCTACCTTTTGCCTCTTGGCCTATACCTTTCTCTATTTCTGTATATCCTTTCTTTCCTTCTTATTCTGCATTACGCTGTGTGGATGACCTCCACCATCATCCTCTTCTCCTTCTCTTGCTCCTCTCTCCTCTCATTCCTCTCTTCTATTAATTATCTCTGCCTGGCCACCTCACCTATCCCTCTCCTGCCTAGCTATTGGCCGTTCAGCTCTTTATTAGGCCAATCAGGTGTTTTAGGTAGGCAAAGTAACACAGCTTCAGAGTTAAACAAATGCAACATAAAAGAACTCAACATGGGGCTGGCAAGATGGCACACAACCATCTGTAATGAGATCTGGTGCTCTCTTCTGGTGTTCTGCAATGTATACATAATAAGTAAATGTTTTTTTTTTTTTTAAAAAGAATACAACACACCCCTACATCATTAAACAAATGTTCCACAGCATAAATGAGTGTAACATATCTTCATCTAATATCCCACAACACTTAAGGCACACAGGTATTATAGAATTAGCATCTATAACACAAAAATCTTTTTTCAGGGAGAATGCTTTCAAAAGGAGGCACACAAACCAGCTATGTATGCTACTGTTCTATGATAGATTAGAAAGAAGTGGTGCAGATTACTGGAAGGGGGCAGTAAGAAAAACCATCAGGGATGACCTAGGAAGAGGGCTACTGTGATAGTCAATCTTCATTGTCAATGTGATCAGATTTAGAATCACCATGGAAACAGACTTCAGGGTTTAACTGAGAAGAGCCACTCTAAATGTGGGATCCTGGACTAAAGAGAAAGCAAGATTTTCACAGGTATTCATATGGCTCTACTTCTTGACTGTGGATACAATGGAACCAGACACCTCAAGTTTGTAACCAGGCTTTCCCCCTTCATCACCACAATGGAATGTGTCCTCTCAAAGTGTAAGCCAAAATAGAATCTTATTAGTTACTTCTCCTTTTGCTGTGTGTTGTGCTACACCCTGCCTATGACACATTTATTTACCACAGACAGGGAAACAACAGCAGACCAAAGTAATTATTGTTGTAGAATATTATTGTAAAGTATGTTACTTTTGTTTATGTTGCATTTGTTTAACTCTGTGAAGCTGTCTTAGTGTGCCTGTCTAAAACACCTGATGGTTTAATAAAAAGCTGAATGGCCAACAGTGAGGCAGGAGAGAGAAATAGGTGAGGCTGGTAGGCAGAGAGGATAAACAGAAGGAGAAATCTGGGAGGAGAAAGAAGTAGCCAGAGACGAAGGAGGGCATCAGGGGCCAGCCATCCAGCTACACAGCAAGTCACAGAGTAAGAGTAAGATTTACAGAAGTAAGAGTACATACCCAGAGGCATAAGGGCAATGGGACAATTTAACATAAGAAAAGCTGGCTAGAAACAAGCCAAGCTAAGGATGGGCAGTTATAAGGAAGAATAAGCCTTTGTGTGTGATTTATTTGGGAGCTGGGTGCCAGGCCCCCCAAAAGAGAAAAAAACAAACAACAAAAATGATGACACTAAAGTCCAATTTGGTGAACCAGTGAGTTTATTGGAATTACTTCTAGGAGCATATTTGAGTGGATACTCAAAAGGCAGCTGAAACACTGAATGCCTTTTCCAGCACGAGTGACTATTCATGAAAGACAGACTCTAGATCTCTCTGAATGATTATCAGTCAGCTGGACAGGTTGGAATCTCTTCTAAGCAGTCTTTACCTAAGGGAGGTTAAGATCTTGTGAATTTAGTCAGTTTCAGAGACTTTCTGTGAATTTTGAGTTGTTTGTGTCCCAAGTCCTTTTTTTTTTTTCTTTTTCTTTTCTTTTTTCTTTTTTTTTTTTTTTTGAGACAGGGTTTCTCTGTGTAACAGCTCTGGCTGTCCTGAAACTTGCTTTGTAGACCAGGCTGGCCTTGAACTCACAGGGATACTTCCTGAGTCTTAACAGCTGCCTTTCAAAACTTTCCAAGTCATACAAAGTTTCCCTCCAATATGGAATATTTCAATTTAGAGGTAATTGCTATACAACATTGTGATAAAAATGCCTCGACAAACCCAACTTTAGTGGGAAAGAGTTTATTTTGGCTTACAGACGTCATGGTGGCAGGATCTTCAGGGCACTAACCACACAGCATTTTGTTGGAGAGGAGAAATATTACCTGTTAATGCTCACCGCACTTTCTCCTTTTTATTCAGTCCAGGACCTCTATCCAAGGAATGGTGAGGCTCATAGTTTAGATATTCCTACCTCATTTAACCTAATCTAGGTAGATGCTCACAGGCCTGCCCAGAGGATAACCTAATATGGATAACTCTTCAGAAGCATGAGTGGAGGGTCTATGTTCTAGTTGATTCTAGACTTATCCAAGTTGATAATCAATATTAAGTTTCACATCCTGCTCTCCTACATTGCTTCTTCTCAGGTACTTTGTCACAGAATGAGAAAAGTAACAAATACAGTGGAAATGGAGAACCAACCCACGTGGATTCATCTGTAATGCTTTATTGTAACTTCAGCATACTGGGAGGTAAGGCAGATGATCACAAGTTTAGGGTCAGCCTGGGCTACTGTAGAAAGACCCCTGACTCAAAAGTAAGTATTTTCTAAGTAGAATATAATCATATGTAACAGTTCTGACATGCTGCAAGAATAGCAAGAAGGCCAGGGTGGCTAGAGCAGAGTAACCAAGGGAACAGAAAGCCAGGTTATAGAACAAGGAAAAGCTAATCCCAGGATTTTGAAGGACTAAAAACCAAAGTGCAATAAAAAACTGAATAATGGCATAACCTTGATCTTAGTACTTTTGGCTCCAGTGAACAACTGACTGTTGGAGAAAGAATGGAAGCAGGGAGGCCAGTGAAGAGTCCATTTTACGCAGGCAAACAGATGATATCAGTAGAGATGGTAAGTAGTTGACTCAGGATGCACTTTAAGGCAGACACAATGAGACTCACTTGGTGACCTGATTGTGGAATAGGAAAGAAAGCAAAAATTCAAGGATGTCAAGTCAGTGGCCCCCAGTGAACTTAGCTTCTGGTATTAATACTCTTCTCCAGTTCCTTTCTTTTGAACCTTGATTGTCCCAGGCAACTTGATGTAAATTATGTAACAAAAGTGATGCTGGGCCAGTCTGTACCCAAACCTTAGTCCTAAGCAACTTCTGCTTTTGTGCTCTTGAAAGGCTTGTGATCTTTCAAGCAGGTGGCATGAACATATTGCAAAGAGAAGCCCTAAGTATGCAGGAAGAATGAAACACTGGTATACTAGATGGATCCAGCCTCTAGGTCATGCTTCAACTGAGCAAAGCACACCAGGGACTACCAGCAAGAACAACAGAAAATCCACGGAGGGGAGCCAAGCCCAGCTACAGAACTGGAAACAAATTGTTTAAAGCTACTAAAGTCTAGGGTGACTTATTCAGCCACGGAATTGTCAAATAGATGACCCAAGAGTTTTAGCCCAAGCACCTAAAGGATGGAATTAGCATTACCTAGAGAGAAGGGCATGGATAATGGGGACAAAATTAAAATCTTACCACTTCTACATGAGGCAGGTAGACGCCTAGTTTTTCTTAATAAATCCTTTTGCTCTTAAGTACTGATGGCTCTTCCAGGATTTAAAGAGGCCACTTGAAGAGGTACTCTTTAGATGCTGATGTAATAGCAGAAGTTAGAGGGGTTATTTCAGTTTTCCTTTTTCTAGCTTCTGAGGCTGTTAATCAGAGAAACCCTTATGGTTGTGCATGGCAGAGTCCTCGCCTGTCCCTGGTTTTGCCTGCTGTGGTTTAGGGCTTTGGTATCGGCATCATGTAAAGGAGAAACCACTGAGCTCACATTCCCTCCACTTTCCACAACTAGTCATGGTAAACCACCTAGGGCTTAGTTGATGGGCTTCTGGAGGCTGAGGTTCCTTGGAGAGAAGTCCTGGTCAATGTTAGATTTAATCCTTCCTTTGGATAGCAGCTTGTGGGAAAAGAAAAACTGCCTGGTCAGTCTGGTCAGTCTCTCTGATCATAGACATCTGGGCTCGCAGAACCTGAACCCAAACTATGTTAGGAAAGGATGTGCATTATTTAAGAATTCTTAATGTCCCAGAACAAATGTGAATTTAAAAGGAATAGTCTTACACTGCCAATCTGCCACTCATTCTCACTAATAGCCCATGACATCTACCCAATCATATGCTTTTCCTCTTAATAGGATTCCATAAAAGGTTTATAATATACATAAGGGTTTACTTCTTCTGGGCTCAGTCTTCTCTTGTGCCAATGTTCCTAGGAAGGAAGAACAGCTATCATCTAGATTGCCTTTGAGGTCTTCTATCCAAGAATTAAACACAACCTTTTGGAAAAAAAAAAAAAAAAAAAACCCTGGCAGGTCTCCCTATGTAGCTTTGGCTGAATTTAAACTCATGATCCTCCTGACTTAGCCTCTCACATACTGATTGCTGAGCTTATGGGCACGTGCTACCACATCCAGCTTGAAAGATGCCACCTCGAAATGAGTTTCATATGAGGTTGTTATTAGTTGGTCATCATGGAGATGTGTTTATGGCATAGTACTCTGCAACAATTTGGGCTCTAAGGTCCCTTAATATGTGCCTTTGGGTAAACTTTCTTCCAATGTCTGTTAATATAATTCTAGATGTGTTCTAAGATGCACACCAGGCCTTTTGGAAATCCTGGATAAGTTGCTCTTCAGAGTCCACATATCCTCCTTGAAAACGTTCAAATGTCAGCAGTACAGGGTCTGTCAACTGACTGAGATGCAGATTTTCCTCAACTTTGATGGCACATTTGGAGTAGCTTTGGGGAAGTGCTAATTTTCTGATACCTATGGCCTGCTGTGTATAGAGATGGCAAGTCTCTATGCTTCCCAGAGATATCATCTGGCACAGAGGTGCAGATATTCACCTTTAGTTGTTTGGGGTACACTGGAAAAAAAAACATAGTCTAAAGACAAAGACAATGGTCTTCCTTAGATGCCCCATTTAGAGTTGAGGATACCGAGTCTCTTTTTCTCTACATCTAGGCCAGTTGTGGGTCTCTATGCTGATTGCCATCTTCTGAAAACGGAAGCTTCTCTGATGAGGACTGGGTTGTACTAATCTATGTGGATAATACTGTAGGTCATCAGGAGTCAGTTTAATAGTATGCCAATTAGCTTTTGTGCATTTAAAAAAATATACATTTCTAGGATTTAAAAAGCTAACAGAAAAATTCAAGAACATATCAAAAATGTATCCATTGTGATCAAGTCCACTTCGTCCCAGAGATGCAGGGATAGTTCAACATTTGTAAATTGAACACTGTATTCAGGTTAAACAAACCTGAAGTTGTTTATTCCTGAATAAACAACCCACTGTATAAATAGACTAAAGGACAGAACATACATTTCTCATCAGCTGCAGAAAACGTCTTCAACAAAATTCAACTTCATTCAATAACAAAAGTTCTGAGAAAATAGGACTATAGGGGACATATCTCAACATAATATAAGGAATATACAGGAAGCTCACAGCCAACATTATCCTAAATGGAGAAAAACTTAAAGTATTTTCATTAAAATCAGGAACAAGACAGGATGTCCTTTCCCTTCATCCACTGTGTCAGAAGAACAATCATGATACAGGGATTGTGAACAGCCCAAGGAGATGCCCTCATATCTGTAAACCAAAATTAATTCCCTTTGCTCCTAAAGAAGCACTATAAATTAACATTTGGTACTTAGTTATGCATATTGCAGATACACTTCCAACAGGCATATAAGCAGATATCCCAGATCAAGTTCACATTTAGAAGTAGAGATCAAAATATAAGAAGGAGCCTGCCCCAGGCAGACCCATGGAGGAGACAAGCAAGGATGGCAAAGTCACATGGTCACCACCGTCCTGGAGAGCACAGCATTCCACCTGTGTGAGGAGTGTTCATAGCCTGGCTCTCACCAAGTCCTGGAGATGTACCACTTTCAAACTCAGAGCAGGGTTACAGTGATGGCCTCATGGAATCCAGACCATTTGTACAAAGAGATTAAAGCATATAATTCTTGGCTCCTAAGAAGATTGAATATAGGCTAATTGTCAAGGTCATCTACATTAAAAGCAGTTTTCTTGAAATACAGTTTGAGAGCCTGGGTAATATCTGTGAATAGGAGAATAAAGGGTTTTTTTTGGTTGTTGTTGTTGTTTGTTTTCTTTTTTAATCTGTTTCTACCTTTCTTACTTTTGTGTGAATTCTATTTTATATCTGTTGATATCATTTGGGTTCAGTACCTGAAACTGAACATGATTGTATAATAAAAGGATCCATAAACACACTTCATTTTTGCCTCCAAGTTTCTGCATAGCACTTTCCCCCTGAAAACTCCACAATATCTCTTACAACAAACTATTCAGAGTACTGGAGAATAGTCTTGACAGACTGTTCTTAAGAGGGGAGGTACCCTATTGTGCTGACCAGTTTTGAAACTGTTCATAAAAGGGATCTTAAACAAAGTCAGACTCTTAAGAATGAATAGAGTGAGTCAGGAGATAAAAGAACTGGCATTCCTGGTGAAATCAGTCAGAGGATTCTCAGACTCCATATGTCCTCATAGTTTTATGTGATCCAGTCCAGCTCCTAAAAAAAATTCTGCCAACAGGTAACAGGTCTTTGAAAGTATTTGAAACCAAAGGCTCCCCACCAGCCAGTCCATTTCTCACTAAGTTCTCGGCCTCATTAAGAATGAGAAACAGATACTATGGCACCAACCTGTCTACGAGAACATAGCGAGACAAATGTAATTGCCTGTACAAGGAATATAAATCAGCAACTCTCATATTTACATCCTCTTCATTTGGTTGTCTTTCCTTTATAATTTGGCCATACATCCATGTCAAGTATATAATTTCATCTGAGGTTTTATCAGTTACCGCCCAGAGCCCTGATTATATGTTGCAGGGAAACTTACTCCCCCTGAGCAAGTCTATCTTTAGTATCTTCTTGATAACCACTTCTTACATTAAAAAAAAAAAAAAAGAAGAAGAAGAAATAAAAAGAAAGTCTGGGTTTTCTTTTGTGGCTCCAGAATCTCTAAATATAACATTTAAGAGCAATTTATCAACCACCACCATTGAGCTTTCAGCTGCCACTCCAAGTGTTCAAAGCAAAGTGTTTCTGCTCATTCCCTTTGTTATGTTCATCAAGTTGCAATGGAAATTGTAAGTGTTTTGAGAGAGAGACTTCAATCACCTTAAGTTTGACTTCCTTCTTACTAGTGTTGACTGCAGCATCATGGAGCCAGGCTAGCAAGATGGGCAAAAATGTAATTCTGGAAGAAGTAATTTTTTTTTTTTTTGCAAAGAGAATAAAACACAAGTTACCAGTCTAGGATTCAAAAGATTAGTCTGCAACAAGCAGTCACACATTATACCCAGTAATATGCTTTTTATTCTTGTACCTTTATCTTAAAAATATATTTAAACGAGAAACAAAGATAATATTGAATTTTCCCATAAACTTTGCTTTCTTATTTACAGTGTTACATTGTAAATAACATTCAATTATACACATATTAAGACTGTGCATTACTGAACACTCTCTTTACATATTCTTTCATAATATAGTACACACGGCGCAAAGCTATGCAATACTTAAGCTTCAAATAGCTCAGGAGAGAAGTACAAACTTTATCAATAAGACTATTACTTTAAAAGGTTCTGACCTTAATTTTCCACTAGACTGTTTCACTGAAACCATTCTTTGTTCAAGGAAAAATGCCCTGTATGAGGGATGAGAACAACAGTTTAAGTTACCACACCATCCACTTAAACTGACACCATATTACTGATTACTGTTATTACTGTTATTAAAAGGACAATGAAGGTCAAGTCATTTAAACAAGCAGATTCACTCTTCAGTTCAGACACATTGTATCAACCATAGTTGGTACCTTTTTATGAAATTAAAGTTTTCTACAATTTTAGGTTTTACTTGTAAACAGTTAAAGCACACATTTTGTAAGGATTTGATCATTCTCAGTCATAGGTTACACTTGAGGAGATCCTACCCCACCAGGGAGAAGCAAGCATACAAACTGCACATGGATATACACTCACACATGCTCCCGCTCACCCATCAAAGACTCGAGTGTCAACCAGCACTAAGTATAGCAGCACTTGTGTCCCAAGCAGTGCCCGAGGTTGCAATAGGATTTACAAAACAAGCAAGATAAAACACCCAACTTCAATTAACTAGCCCAAAGCTCAGGTTTTGAAATGCCTCTTAGACACTTCATATTCAGCCCAGAGTCAGTTCACTGGGCTCTCCAGGCGGCACACCCCGCCTTCGATTGCAACTGACTGTCCTGCCACAGCACCAGGAGGGAGTCTTGAAATGTGAGTCTGCAAAGAAAGAGAAAGAGAGTGTCAGAGGTCAAGCAGAGGCCAACTCAGGAACATTGTGTCTTCACTTTGCTTCTCAGTGTCCACTGGATGTGATCATGGGAACATTAAGGAATGGCAGGCCCTGTTTCTTTAAATTCCTCAGGTATGTTCACTGGCCATCTGCTACAGGCAAGCACAGCACCAGTTCATAGGGATGCAGAGATGATGGAGACACTAACATCTCAATAGCACAGAACATTCTGGATTTCTGAAGAGTGGTTCTGATACAACTACATAGAGCACATTCCAGCTGCCTAAAAACAGGTCAACGGTATACATTTTGTCTTCTAAATTCTCAAAAAAGAAAAAAAAAATGTGCACAATGATTTTCAGGTGTCATTTATTCTTTCAATGACTAAAGTAGCTTACAAAAACTTAGATAATCTAAAGAAAATAATACAAAATAACAGTAAAAATTTAGTAAGGGAAAAACAGGATTACTGACAACACAAAATTGAGGCTAAAGAGGTCTGTCCTGGAGCCTGACTGTGGCTACATGGCTTCCTGTGGTTTGGGTACTAGATCACAACCTGTCAATTGCTCAGGTGAGAACATCTATTCTTGGCACTAAAGCTAGGTGGCATTTCTCCTGGGGCCTATCATAAATAGGTCACTGACTAAAGAGGCTAAGAGAAGACATCGATGTACTATATAGTAGGGATTTGTATGAGCTGAGCACTGCAACACCACTTGAAGGAAGCTGGAATCCAAGAAAGACAGTAAATGCTGATCCAGAGGGGTCAGGAAAACTATTCCTCTTTTTTCCCTCTTTTCCATAATCTGGCTGAATCAAGGCGACAAATAAATGTCAGTATTTTCAACGAAGAATGGGAGAGGAGTGAATCATCTTCAGCTACTACTCTCTAATTCTTTCTCTAAATAAACTTTGCCTAAAGACTGAACCAAAGTGAGTTCAAGGACATAGGATCAGATTGTTAGCTGAAGCTGGAGAGTTGGCCAAGGGCAGGGCTGGCATGCTTTCATGAAACAAAACTGAAGTAATCATGTGTTTTAGATTGAATAGTGAGCTTGCTGGTTCGAGGTGTGAGGGTGGACATACTGCTTTGAGTATGTCCAACCAGAAGTGCTGACATAAAACAGCCTGGGCAGGTCTGGAGAATAGGAAATGTTCTTTGAGTACTTAGCTTTCCTGTATGCAAGTCTGGAGGCAACCTGCCCTGTCCAGGGGTGAGGCAAGTTGACTCTGGAGTGTGACACTGGCTAAGGTAGGTCTCTCAGATGCAGTAATCCCTGATGTTACTTCTCAGACTTAGGCCCCTGGGAGCCATGTTGAAGAACCTGGCCTTATTATTATACCTGGAAGCCAAGCTGTCTTATCACATGGATATATCATTCCTGAGATAATCTCTTTATGAAGCTTCTTCAGTCTCTAAAGAGTAGCTACTAGGAGAGGGAGAGTTTGTCCTTGCTCCTCAGTGACCTATATCACACGAAGCACAAAAAGCTTAACTCTCACAATTGCCAACATTTTGAATTGATAAGAATATTCATCATCAGGAGGTAAAAATGTTTCCCATGGACGTCCCCCATCAACCTTTTAAGGTCTTCTTAAACAAAAAGGAACCCAAGATAGTAAAAGTCCAATGAATTTCCTTCCTACTACCATCTTCCTGTCACCAACACAGGCACAAAGCAGAAGCACTATGGGAGACAGTGTGGTAGGCTTCTAAAGACAGAATGATCTAACAGCTCACTGCTGGGTATCTAAGCTCTATCACGAAGTGAAGGTGGTAACTGAGATATCTGTACAACAATGTGTACGATGTGCAATTTTCACAGCAGCATTGTCCACAACAGCCACAAGGTGGAAGCAAGTCCAATGGCTGTCACTGGATGAACAGAATGTGCAATGTACACATGATAGAATATTACTTATCCTTCAAAAGGCAGGGATATGAGGAACAGGAATGAACCTTGAAGAAATTATCTTAAGGAAAATAGGCCAGACAGCAGATATCAAAGAACTAAGATAGTAGGTTCTACTAATATGTGACACCTAATAATTAAATTCACAAATATTAAGTTAGAATAGCAGCTTCCAGAGGCTGAGAGAAGAGAAGGGAATGGGGTAGGGTAGGGTAATGTGTAATGGGTACAGATTTCCCGTTTGGGAAGATGAAAGAGTTCTGGAGATGGATATGGTGACAATTCCTAACAATGTGAATTGTTTAGTGCTTAGTAAAACTGATTTAAATAATAAATTCTATGTTATGTATAGGTCACAACAATCTCTCTCTCTCAGAGATCTCTCTCTCTCACACACACACACACACACACACGCACACGCGCACACGCACACGCACACGCACACAGAGAGAGAGAGAGAGAGAGAGAGAGAGAGAGAGAGAGAGAGAGAGAGAGAGAGAGGAAGAAATAATAGTTCTTACTTGGCCAGAGTAGCTGTCCATAAGGGACTGTGCTGACTAGTTTTATGCCAATCTAACACAGGCTAAATTCATCTAAAAGGAGGAAATCTCAACTGAGAAAATACCTCCATAAGATCCAGCTATAAGGCATTTTCTTAATTAGTGATTGTCAGGAGAGGATCCAGACCATTGTGGGTAGTGCCATCCCTGGGCTGGTGGTCTTGGGTTCTATAAGAAAGCAGGTTGAGCAAGTCATGACCAGCAAGCCAGTAAGCAGAACTTCTTCCTGTCTCCCCATCAGCTCCTGCTTACAGGTTCCTGCCCTAACTTCCTTTGATGATGAACTGTGAGGTGGAAGTGTAAGCCCTTTTCCCCTGAAACAGTCTTTTTTGTTTCATTGGAGCAACGGTAACCCCAACTAAGACAGGGACTCACAAGGAATTAACCTAAGATGCAGACCTCTGTAACAGAAATACACCTTCACTGTTTCTACTTACAAACAGATTGGAATGTTCTGAACAGCTTAGTTTGAAAAGAGAGGATTATAGGAAAGCCTGTCCTCAGACTTCCTAGAGAATCATACAAAATCCACTGAGACATCAGGCTTCAGAGACTAAAGAGAATAAATTGACTGACGTCTTTAAAGAACGACAATATACCAAACAGCCTACATATTGAACTGGGGATGTTAAGTCTTAAAGGAACAAGATTTCCTGTTGACCAAGATAAAGATCCGGAACTGGAAGCAGCAAAATCCTTTACTGTAAGCACTGTGGGACTTGATATGCTTCAAAAAGCATACATGGCCAGTCTAGAGCCCTGCTAACACTACCACTCCAACATAAAGTTTATGACAGCAGAATACATAAAAAAGCAGTTAAGCCACAAAGTTTCAAGGAAAATTAGGAAGGTTAAAAAGAGGGGTAGGAATAGCTTAGAGATGTTCAATAATAGTACATAAGCAAAATGCTACAAATACACAACTAGATTTCTATAATTTGAGCTACTTATACACAATAGAAATACTCAACTAGATAAAGTAGTTCAACTAGATAAACTTAATTAAAAAAAATTGTTAACTTTTCACAATCCTCACTTCCCTAAATCCCAGGGGGATTTGCAATTATAAAAATTATTTTCAGCCAGGCAGTGGTGGTGTACACATTTAATCCCAGTACTCAGGAGGCAGAGGCAGGTAATCTCTGTTAGTTCCCAGACAGCCAGGGCTGTTACACAGAGAAACTATCTCAAAAAAAAAAAAAAATGAATGATATTGATATTGTGGGTAGTAAAATGGCTAAATGTAATACCAGTACTTTACCAATTTCACCCATCAGCATGATCTTCTCAGATAATAAGTGAATTTATTCTGAAAGTTTATATACACACACTCAAAGCTTTCTGTGCATGTTTCAATAGCTATCAAATCCTAGAAACAGTAGGAGCGGTTACATGTCCTATCAGTTGTTATATGAGAGCTTATTTCCAAGTTTCTTTTAGAGCAGTGTGTCTGAACCTCTGGAGGCTCCGAATAGTCCATTTTCTACAATCAACATGCCCCCTCCCACCCTCACTGTGGTAGCACATAACTGTAATCCTAGGATTTGGAAGTTCGAGGCAAGAAAAGCATGTGTTAAATGCCAGCCTGGGCTACAAAACAAACAAGCATACATATTTGTGAAACTCTAGGTTCAGTCTAAGCAGCTAAAATTATAAAGATTAACTAAAAATCAGTAGGATCTGTGTGTGCACGTGTGGAGGCGAGAGCACGATGCCAAGTGTCTTCCTCCAGCTCTCATGCATCTTATGTTTTGAGGCAGGGACTTTCACTGTACCTGGAATTAACAGACTGGGCAGACTACCTGGCCAACAGCCTCAAGAATCCTCTTTTCTCCACCTCCTCAGAGCTGGGATAAGCTGTCACACCCAGATGACAATTAAACCATTTCCCAGCCCCCAACAGAAAATTTTCAATTCAGTATCTTTAGGGACTATGCAAATTTGTGTATTTTCACAAGCAAAGGAAATTGCACAAGGTAAATTCCAGCTATTTAAATAATGCATTTTAACTGTAATTTAGAACCAATGAGAATGTAGCAGGCACATTCATTGGTGGTGTCTCTCACCAAATAGCAATTGCTCTCTAGTATATCCTAACTTTGTCAAGGAAAAACTTCTAATCACCAACTCAATCAAGCAGCTTCCCCTTCTGTAACAGCCATCTGAGCATTTCTTATCCAGTGACTCTTGATTCTGACTTCTTTTTCAGTTTTACAGCTGTCTAACTGAAAGTCAGTTGGCACCCCAGCATTCTCTATTCCTGTTTCAAAGCCTGACAAAGAAACATATTCCAAACACTCTCTGGGTAGGTGACTGGAATACACCTTCCAGGGCTGTTAGTGTACACAGAGGATCCAGAGTATGAACTAGTGTGACTCACCAGGTTAGTTAAAAAGTCAATCAAGCTACTTCCCCACAGTAACAACCCTTTTTAGATTTTTATTTTTAAAAGGTATGAACTAAATTTTTTCCAATTGGGGAGACAGAGAAATTTGTTGGAAGCTGTCTAGAGCTGGAGCTTGAGATTTCTCAGATGCAAATAGCTCCTGAGCAGTGGAATCCAGTGACTATACAGCTATAGTGGTTTTCTGGCCCGTGCCTTGAGCAGTAGACAGTCTTGCTGTTAAGGAGCCTGAAGAACTATGACTTGCAGATAAACTGACTGACTCCTCAGGGTTGTAGCTCCTTAAACATCCAAATACATTCAGCATCAGAATTCTAAAGTGATATTTAAAGAAAAAAATTTAATAACTTGATATTGAATCTAAAGAGAACCTGATTACTTCCTATTACTCATGCATTTTAAAATCTTTTAAGAACACCTCAGTGCCTGCTCTTTTGTAGTTTCTAGGAAAGCTACAAGCACATGATTTAATTTTAAACACAGTTTAATTTTAAAAGCCTTTATTTAGTCATTATATTTTGATCCTCTGCTTCTCCACACACAACTATGTTTCTACTTTTAGACTTGTAGGTCTTCCATAATAGTCAAAGGATGACCATTAAGTCATTACCCTACTTTGGTGGAGTTAGGTAAAAATATCTAGGCAGACACAATAAAAAATGATCTCTCAGAAATATTTTGTTCATTGATTTTGCAATTCTGGGGCTTAGTCTTCCTTTTCAATATAGAAAACCTGAGTTAAGGCATTACAATTAAAGTCAGGCAGGCATTTACAAACAGAAAAAAAGGACACGTGAAACACACTTGGCAGTGGAGAAACTAAGCATTTCCAAACATGATGTAGCTGGGTTGTGGTGGCGCACACCTTTAATCCCAGCACTTGGGAGGCAGAGCCAGGTGGATCTCTGTGAGTTCTAGGCCAGCCTGGGCTACCAAGTGAGTTCCAGGAAAGGCACAAAATCTACACAGAGAAACCCTGTCTCGAAAAAACAAAAAACAAACAAACAAAAAATCAAAACATGATGTAGAAGTATTCGCCACTCAATAACAAGTACATGAATTTCACAAAAATTTACACAGGTATCATAATGGCTATGTACAGAATCACAATGCCTTGGCTTCCTGGATGGATCTTTTTTTCTTCTGGGTAAAACAGCCTCTTTTGCAGTTAGTATGGTTATATGACAGAAAGGTCAGTGGGCTGTAGTGAAATGCATCATCACAAGGCTAACAAAGATCTTCTTGTCCCCCAGCTCTATCAGCTTTGATCTTGATGTCTGTTGGGACAGGAGGCTGGGACTTCCACATCACCATTCTGAGAGGAGCCTTTGCTAATCAGAAACCTCAATTTTTCATCTTATATAAATAAGAAAACACTTCCATTATGTTTAAGTAATTATGCATTACGAGGTTTGCTTATTATAGTAGCTTCTGTCATCTTAACTAACACAAGCCAGGCTTCTACACTTACTATGTGAACTCTGTTGGTTACTTAACTTCTTGGGCCTCCACACTAATGAATATGAGTGTAACATTCATCATAAAGCTGGCAAGGACTATATGAGATAGTGAATATAAAGAAAGTATGTATCAATAAATGTTAAATATTACTGTTCAAACAAACATGCAGCCTAGCACAAAATATGCAGCACAATTTAAAGACTATTGGGAAATTGTATTTGATAAGTGTGATAAACAATCAACTCATCAGACCTAGGTGCCACAGAGAAAAAGTGGGAGAATGCTGACAAATCACCTTCTCACACATAAAACATTGTTGGAAAGACAGAATACAACAACACTACATCAACAGAAGTGAGAATTCAGACCATAATAGAGACTTCAAAATGACAAGGTTAAAGCCATCAATGCTCCATAGACTTCATTCTCCACTATCTCTAAGCTCAACTGTCTCCTGCCCTCTCCTCTACCGGTTCCTCTAGTCATCCATCTGCCTTCTTGCTGGTCCACAATCACACAGCACATACCTGCATCAGGACCATGTGTTGTTCTCACTAAGTTTTTCCTTCTCACATTGGTGTACATCTCTTGCTCTTTCTGTCAGATATTTCCTCAAAAGCTACCTTCTCTAAGAAATTCCCTCAGGCCACCCATCTGAGTTCCACTACCACCAGCCTTTCTGCTTCAATAGTTCATACAGCATTACCATTGTCTAACCCATCTGTGATTGCTTACTCATCCATCACCCATGTCTCCTGGAATAGAAGTTCCATGAGGACAGGGAACTATCCAACACTGTTTTCTCATTGTCACCTAAAGGATAACCAGCACATGACAGGAGCTCAGTATAGATGTTAAGTAAATGCTGAATTCTTTTAAAAAGTGGGAGGGGGGCTCAGAGGTTAAGAGCACTGACTGCTCTTCCAGAGGTCCTGAGATCAATTCCCAGCAACCACATTGTGGCTCACAACCACCTGTAATGAGATCTGGTGCCCTCTTCTGGCCTGCAGACATACATGCAGGCAGAACACTGTATACATACTAAATAAATACATCTTTTAAAAAGTCTGGGTGGGGGAAAGGCATGATGGGCAACCTTGGCTGAATGATATTGCAAATTTGAGATTTAAAACTTAATGATTTTTATATTTTAGTATTTTTGATTAGAGTAACAAGTGTGCTTTAGTTTGAGGATGTTTATATAAATGAAATAATCATGACATTGAAGTAGTAGTCCCTCAATAAAAATAAAAGTCTATATATTTCCCAATATTAGTATAAAACATAGAAATGGTATCATATGACTTCACCCATTCATTTGTTGTACAGTTGTTCCAGAGTGCACTAGAGACATCAGCAACAAAAATCATGGTCAAGTGGAAGCTGTATGCCTTGTCTATCTGTAGGGTTCTTGCTTTTGTGAAATTTTGATGAATTCAACAGCAGGAGAAATTTGGAAAACTCTAGGACAAACTTTTTTCTGTGTGTGTTTTCCTTCTGGAAAGCAGGATTCTGGCCAGATAAGATGTGGGTCCTTAACAAGCTCACTCTTTCATTACCATATCCTTCTGCAGAGAAAGATAACTCCCTTCCTCTACCATTTTATCACACCCTGTTCAATCTGCTGTATTTTTAAATTGTGGAGTCCTAGGACTTCTATTTTTTTTTTCATATAATGATAGTGCCACATGAACTTTTAAAATATAACCTGGAACAACATGTTCGTTTATAGAGTAACAAATCATTTAAATACAAGTTAAACTTCTGCATTTCCCACTCTGCTATTTGGGCAACATGAATTTGGTTAATTGAGATTGTACTACGGGCTGAACACACTTTCCATCCTTAACATAGGTAAGTTGAAAAAAAAAGTACCATGGGGGAGGGGGGCAAGCCACAGCACACATGCAGAGGTCAGAGGGCAACTTCTGTGCTCAGCCTCTTTCCGCCTTCACATGAGATCTGGGGATTGAACTCAGCTTGCCAGTCTTGTGTGACAAGTGCCTTCACCTGCTGCATCTGTCTCCAGGCCCAACAGAGTCAATTCATACTTGACCAGTAACAAGTCACTCTCAGTATTCTTTTGCTGGAATAAACATGACAGACATTTAAAAAGCAACTGCAGAGAGAAGTTGTATCTGGTTAGCTTTTGTTAGCATGCTTCTATTGTGGGCTTTCTTTTTTCCCCTCTGTCTCTTAATGACTTGATTCAAGAGACACTACCACCCCCATTGGTTTCCCAGAAGTTCCTGTCCATGTCTTTCAAGAGCTGTCTTTCAAGGAGACATGACTTGTGAATAAGTATATTCTGAGTATTCTTTGTGTGTGGCATTAAACCTCAGAATGTAGTTAACTAAAAATAGTTTGGACTTCAGACCTCATCATGAAAGCAGATGTACTCTACTGACAACTGCACTTGAATTTTCTTAATATAGTCTAAAATGGTGTGTATATCTTATAGAACAAGAACTCATTATCTACCAGTAGGCTGAAAGATGAAGGCAGTCACTTGACTGTGAACATGTGAGATAGATACTAAGCAATGTAACTCTACAGCACTTAAGTTTTTATTTTTATATTTTTAATTTCCTTTTGTCTGCATGTATGTCTATATATCACGTGCATGCCTGGTGCCCATGAGAGCCAGAAGAGGGCACTGGATCCCCTAGCACTGGTGTTTTAGATGGTTGTGAGCTGAACTTGTGGGTGCTCGGAATTGAACTTGGGTCCTCCAGAAGAACAACCAATGTTCTTAATCACTGTGCCAGCTCTCAGCCCCAACACCCAGGGTTTTAACACCCTAAGATGCTAACTTTATCTAGCTTCTATTTATCCTGTTAATGAATTTTTAAAAAATTCACCATTGTCTTAAGTAAAAAACAGGCCAGAGCAATCTGAAGACATTATTCCTACAATCAATCAGAAATACCAACAAAATGAGGAATTAACTCCATATGTTATTTATTTTGCTATAGGTCCTCCCTACCTCATTTTCCATATGCAAAATATCCATGACATGAAAGATGCATTGGTAAATGTGGATGAAACACAAAGGCAATATTATGGTAATTGCATTGTTAGCACTGAAACAAGGCTAAAGGAAGGGTAACATGTTCTATTGTTCTCACATATAAAATCATGTCCACAGAATCTTAAACTAAGATGAAAATGCTGCTTGATGAGAACAGCATGTCCCAGCCCCAGAGCTGTTCTGGTTTCTTCTCTTACCATGCCTGCTGACACCACACTTCGATTAGAGGCAACATCACACCAGAATTCCCTCCCAGTTTTCACTTGAAAGCCTTTTGAGGCAGCCCACAAAATGTGGCAAATGCTATAGTAAGCTTCCACTCATATGGAGATTTATCTTGACTATTCCCTTTGTTAAAGGTGATAAAAAGCTCTCAACCACTTAGCAAACACTTATTCTGTACTCTTAATAGGAGACAGTGGAATAAAGCATACATGGACCTTGCTCTAGGGCAATTTATCTTTATAGGATATAGAAACCATTCCCTTGTGAAATCTTTCTAGAAATAAGAGATCCCTATAATTATATAATGTTGCAGAGTCCATGCTGCTTCTGAATCAATGAAATCTCAAAATACCACTACTGGTAGACAGACGTATGCTACAGCTATTTTTTTCCCCAAGGGGGAAAAAGGAGAGAAATGAGAAAGATAGAATGGTACTGTGGTTTGCTTATGGTCAGAGAGGAAGTGGAAAAATTGAATCATGAATGAATGTGTCTGGACTCCAAATTTAGGGCTTTGTACTACCAGAGTGCTCTAGCCCAAAGGGTTCTAAATCTAACTTGTTGGAGACACACCTTCACTGCAGTGGCATATGCCCAAAAGTTTTTCAGAGTGAAATACGGCTTTCTTAAAAAAGCTACTGCTACAATTTTTAACTGTTTAGAATGATTCTGTGACTCAGAGAATGAGTTATGAGCTACTGCTTGGTTGGATAATCTCTAGTCACTGGGATTCAACATTTTTACAGGTTAAAAAATTATTTTTAGGTTGGGGAATTAGCTCAGTGGTAGAGTGCTTGCCTAGCAAGCACAAGGCCCTGGGTTCAGTCCTCAGCTCCAGAAAAAAAAAATTAAAAAAATATTTTTAAACTGCCTCAACAATATTGAGTTAATTCTGATTCATGCATTAAGATGTTCTTGTAAATGTAATTTAAAATAATTTTAAAATCCCATATATCTAAATCTACATGTTTTGCATCAATGAAATCTCTTTGAATCCATGTTACAGGTTTTTTGTTTTTTGTTTTTTTTTTTGGTTTGTTTGTTTGTTTTTGTTTTGTTTTTAATTAGCCCTGCTAAGAACCAATTAAAATCACAATCAGTTCTGGAAGTTTGTTTCCCCTTCTCCTTGGGCAAAGCCTCAGCTTTGGAAATAATGCTCTGAGAATAATCTCAAGACCTATCAATACCCGAAGCACCAGTGTCTGATGCAGGTAGGAGACAGCTTTTTAGTCCACCCTGGGACATGGTCTTATACTGCCACAGAGGAGCAAAATTGTCCTTACCTCAGGCACCACAGACAGGAGACTGTCAGTGGGTCTATTGTACAGGCTATGTGGAGATGCACACGTGATGTCACATTAATGTTAAGTCTTGAGATCTTGAGACCTTTTATAGTCTTTACACTGATTAATATTTGTTTTAATTTAGTGTGTGTCTCTCTGTGTGTACCCATGTGTATGAGTGCTCATGCAAATGTAAACACATGCTGTGACATGGATGCGTAGTTCAGAGGACAACCTGCATGAGCCTGTTCTCTTTATCACCATGTGGTTTTTGGCAATCAAACTCAGGTTATAAAGCTTTGTGGCAAGTGCGAAGCCATCTCATTGGCCCTTTGTTCTGATTTTTAAAATACTCTTTACTCTTTTTTCTAAATATTTGAAGAGGAACAAATTTTAAATGAAATATTAAATTTTAAAAATCCGTATATATTCTACACAATCACAACTAGGCAGAAAAAAAATCACAGTTCAGTGTTAAGAATATTGAATGTGGAGCAGCCGAGCAGCTCTCTGAAATTCCAGGACACACTCAGGATCAGGACTGGACACCCTCTTCTTGTTATTTTCTTCATTCTCTAGCAGGGTCATTTAATGTTGAATGTACCAATAAAAATAATAATTAACTAGATAAGCATATATCATTCTTTCGAGAATGTCCTTACTCTTCCCCTAGATGGGTGTGAATTGAAACTGAAATATCCCCCACAGTACTGAGTAGAATTGTATTCTCTTCTCTCTGAACCTAGCTTTCTTCTGTTTTCTGGTACTGGCCACATCTCAGAGTCCTTTGCTAGCTCTTCTTCATTCCCCAATATATAAATGTGAAAGGTCCAGGACTCAGGTCTCTTCCTTTCTGTTTGTATTCATTTTCTTGGTGATCTTACCCAGTTTTTGTTCTATAGCATTTTAAAGCTGAAATTCACAAACACACACCTATAGTAACTGTGCTGGGAAGTTTTATGTCAACTTGACAGACAAACTGGAGTTATTTGAAAAGGAGGGAACTTCAATTGAGAAAAATGTCTCCAGCTGTGAGGCTTTTTCTTAACTAATGATTGATGGGGGAGGGATCAGTCCATTATGGGTGGTGCCATTCCTGGGACGGTGGTCCTAGGTTCCGTAAGAAAGCAAGCTGAGCAAGCCAAGGGTGCAAGCCAGTAAGTAAGCAGTACCCCTCCATGGCTCTGTATCAGCTCCTGTTTCCAGGATCCTACCTTGTTTGAGTCCTGTCTGTCATTGAGTTTCTGTTGCTGTGCAGAGACATCATGACCTTATAAAGGAAAAACATTTAATTGGGGTGGCTTACATTTTCAGAAGTTTAGTCCATTATCATCATAGTGTAACATGGTGGTGTGCAGACAGACATGGTGTTGGAGGAGTAGCCAAGTCTCCTACATCTTGACTTGAAGGCAACAGGGAGTAGTCTCCTTGTCACACTGAGGGAAGCTTGAACAAAAGAAAAACAAAGCCCACCCTACAGTGACATACTTCCTCCAACAAGGTCACACCTCTTAATAGTACTATTCCCTTTGGGGGGCATTTTCTTTCAAATCACCACCCTATTCTTATTCCTTCAATGACGAACAGTGCTGTGGAAGTATAAGCTGAATAAACACTTTCCTCTCCGACTTGTTTTTTTGGTCATGGTGTTCTGTTCCAGTAACAGAAATCCCAAGACAAGTAGGTACCAGCATATTGGGGTATTGCTGTGACAGACCTGCCCGTATTTAGGGGAGGATTGTGGAAGGACTTTTGGAACTTTGGGCAAGAAAAGTCATTGAGTGCTGAGAGCTCAGTGGGATGTAATGTGGAAGATAAGAATGTTGAGAGCAGTGCAGAGGATGGAAGTTTCAGACATAAGTTTAAAGACTCTATCAGGGTCATTTGCTATTTTGAATTAAGATTCTGTCATACAGCAGAAGACCCCAGCATTTTGGAGATACCAGTATCCAAGAACAGCAGCAGCAGTGGAGTGGGAAGACAGTGTAGCCTAGAAAACAAGCTGTGTGTGTTGCTGTGAGGGTGGAGCCAGAGAAGTGACCCGAGCACTTTGGAGGAGTCCAGAAGATTGTGAGTGAATCCCAGAGAACTGGACATTGAGTTATTTATACTGTTAAAGAGTTTGGTTTGGTTTGGTTCAGATTGTGACTGTGACCTGGTTCTTCCCTCTAAAAGAATGTATTTAATTTTGATTTTTACAGGAGTTCACAGATGAAAGACTTTGAACTTTTACAAGAGATTTTGGATTTTTAGAGAGATTGAATATTTTAAAGAGACTGAAATTTTAATGTGTTTGAATGTGTAAAGATTGTGGAACTTTTAAAGTTATTTATGCTTTTAATGTGACATCTTGGGAATGAATAAGAAAGGAAAGGCGTGGCTTAATTGATGTATTTGTGTGTCAAGTAGACTTGGGGTCAGTGGTACTGGCTAGTCTTATGTCAATTTGACACACAAACTAGAGTTATTTGAAAGGAAGGAACCTCAATTGAGAAAATGCCTCTATAAGAGCTGGCTGTAAGGTATTTTCTTAATTAGTGATTTATCAGGTAGGGTGTAGCCCATTGTGAATGATGCCATCCCTAGACTGGTGGTCCTGGGTTCTATAAGAAAGCAGGCTGAGCAAGCCAGGGGAAGCAAGCCAGTAAGCAGCACCCCTCCATGTCCTCTGCATCCAGGATCCTACTTGTTTGAGTTCCTGTCCTGACTTCCTTCAATGATGAACAGTATTGTGGAAGTGTAAGCTGAACAAACCCTTTCCTCCCCAATTTGCGTTTTGGTCATGGTGTTTTGTTGCAGAAATAGAAACCCTAAGACAATAACTAAGTGGTTAAAAGTGTAAGCTCTGGAGTACAAAGTCTGTGGTCTAAATATGAGCTGCACTACTCTACAGCTGATAGTAAGGGACTTGATATCTTAGACACATCTTCTCTGTGGTCAGGAGGTACTGTGTTAAAAGGAAAGCCCACTGTGGTAGTTTCAATGTACTGGCCCCATAAGCTTATAAGGAGTAGCACTATTAGGAGGTGTGGCCTTGTTGAAGTAGGTGTGGTCTTGTTGGAGTATTTATCACTGTGGAGGAGGGCTTTGAGGTCTCATATATGCTTAAAATACCACCCCCAGAGTGACAGTCCACTTCCTGTTGTCTTCAGATCAAGATATAGCCAGCACCATGCTCCCCGCCATGATGATAATGAACTGAACCTCTGAACTGTAAGCTGCCACCTCAACTAACTATTTTCCTTTATAAGACTTGCAGTGGTCATTGTGACTCTTCAAGCAACAGAAATCTTAACTAAGGCACCCACTCTACAGATTAAGGTACAATTAACCATAACCCTTGCATAGATACTGGAGGTTCCTCTTGGGCTTATAAAGGGGGAGGCTCTGGCTCATCTTTTCCATAGTAAAGGCAGAAACCAAGTATCCTTTTTCAATAACTTTTGTGGGAATGTCTTGATATCCTGAGCATTTCTCGTAGGTGAAAATCGAAAATGTCAGTTATGTAAAGCTGACTTTTGCTGGATCCCAACAGATACTGTGAAAAAGGGAACATGTCAAATGTCAGGGAAATCCTTCTAACTTGTTGCTCTATTTTCCTCTGTTCTTAGCAAAAATCTCAAAGCAAAGATTCCTTCCTTGTAGTCTGTCAATGCTAATGACTGAAATAAATCCCAATAGTCTATATTAGCTACCTGAATCTAAGAAAAAAAATTCAGTTTTGTCATCTTTGGTGATGAAAATGTTACAAGTGATATTTTCCCCCAAATATGGCTTCCTCAGATAAAATATGAGTTGTTAAATCTAGAATATCTTCACCCAACAGAGGTATCAAGTTTTTGGACCATGAGCTTTGTAAAGCTGTAGGAATTTGTGGTGTTTTATTCAAAGTCTAGGACTTATTACAAATTGGCTATAAAAAATAGTCTTGCCAATGTCTTTACTTTTTGTCCTGAAGATATGTATCATAAACATTTTAAAGGAACAGTGTGGTGAGCAGGTTCTAACTGTTTAAATTTAATATTCAAAAGAACCGTCAGTGGAAGAAATCAGAGAACTACTATGTTTTTAAAATGCATATTTAACATACCACTTTCTAGTGATACTATTTTCAAGGTCCTCTGAGTATCGCTAACAACAAATTGTTACTATAATCTTCATTCTAAATTACATTTCTGTCAGCAATTCAACACTGCAGCAGTGAGGACAGTCCAAACACCCAGCATAGTGATGACAGCTCAAGAACATAAAGTAAACTGTCCGTATCTACCACTTACTGCAGACAGTGATATTCGAAAGGAATGTAAGTGGAGAGACAAGCTCAACCATGGCCAAATGTATCAATTATTCAATACTAAATTGTCCACTCTTCACCAACTTATAGTATTGCCTTACAAGTGGTAAGAGTATTAAGCTATCACAGAGGAATTTTAATCTCTAGAATTAAACAGAATGGACA
The DNA here is from genome assembly GCF_903995425.1 of Onychomys torridus. NCBI lineage: Eukaryota > Metazoa > Chordata > Mammalia > Rodentia > Cricetidae > Onychomys > Onychomys torridus. The sequence continues at coordinate 114,356,330 of NC_050446.1, forward strand.
CTCTTACTTGAGATTTCTAAAACAGAAACTATGTTTTCTTACAGCTCCACTAAAATTTTACAGGATGCACAGCTACATATATTCAGGACACAGACACCTCCACAGGATGACTCTACAAGCACAAGCAATATTCACTGATTGATAGAACATCTCATATCCTTCATGTTCTCAGTTGCTTCCTTTTTACAGGTCCCTTTCCATATGGTATGTATTTGCTGTACACAGTGTTTGGCTTCTTAAGATATCTCCTTTCAAATACACTGTGCACCTTGACTACTCACTCCACTCCAGTTTCCTCCCCTTCTTCCCCTTCTAGTCTCCTTCCTTCAATCAGTCACAAACTGTATTTTGTTTTTGTTTTTGTTGTTTTGTTTTTCAAGACAGGGTTTCTCTGTGTAGCTTTGCACCTTTCCTGGATCTTGCTCTGTAGACCAGGCTGGCCTCGAACTCACAGAGATCCACCTGCCTCTGCCTCCCAAGTCCTGGGATTACAGGCGTGTGCCACCAATGCCTGGCACAAACTGTATTTTTAATAAACATGAAAATTAAAATGTATTCTAGTCCATTCCCCTGTCTATCACTCATCCCATCCACCAACCAGCACCAGAACCATACAAAGTCCACCCAGAACCTAGAGCTGCTTTCCTAACAGGTAATGAACGCATCCTACACTTTGACCTGGAACAGTCCGCTCTGGAGTCACTGGAACTTCATCACCAGCACCATGTGCAGCATGACTCAGAACCCAGGCCCTGCTATCCAAGGACCAGCAGCAGAACCAGGCAAACCCTCTACAAACTTAAGATGATCAGCAGATAGAACCTTCTAAGCCTGTAGCAGATTAACTCTTATGCTCAAAAGTTGCACCTATTCCCTACCCGAGCTGAGACCACTGCCAGCAGTCCATTCCCATAGCAACACTGAGCAGTGGTCGAGACTGAAAGCACCATTGCAGCCTGACACATTGGGATAACAGCAAATAAAGACCCAAGTAACTACAACAGGGCAAAACCAGATAACAAATCAAAAATTACTATCAACAACCTAACTCCAGACACCAATGTCCCATCACAAAACCACAAACAACATGAATAACCAAGACAATATATCTCCTATAGAAAACCTTGCCTTGTAGGAGGAGGGAGTGGGGAGTGGATTAGGGGGGAGGGCTGGAGGGTGGGAGGAGGGAGGACAGGGGAATCCATGGCTAATATGTGAAATTAAGTTAATTATAAAATAAAATTACTATTTAAAAAAGAACACACACACACACACAAAAGAAAATAGCACTCCATTGTTTTGCTAGCTGAAAATGCAATGTAGCTACTGCAAAGGACAATGATTTGAAAATATAATTATAACACGTTCAAGGAAAAGAGGATATGAACAAACCCTGAATGAGGATGGTGAAAGTAAAAACAGCTCAATAAAGTAATGAAAACAATTCAAGATATTAAAGTGGAATTAAGTAATGAAATGAAATCTCTGAAGGAAAAAAAAACCCTCCTCATGGAAAAGAAAAAACAAACTAAAAGTGAAGTCTCATGGCTGGATGAATTATAACAGAATATCATGTCTCCAGGATAAAGTGGAGGAAACAGATTATTCAGTCAAACATTACATCTAAAAAATCCCAGGAACAAGGCATGAAAGCAATCCGGGACACTAAAAAAGACTGCACTTATGAATAATACATACAGAAGAAAAAAGAAAAATTAAACCAAAGGTGCAGAAATATTTTCAACCATTATAAAGAAAACTGTCCAAAGCTAAGGAAAGGGCTGCCTATTAAAGCCCAAGAGGCATACAGAACACCAAATAGACAGGACAAAAAGAAATGCCCTACATCACAGAATACTCAGTACACTACATGTCCAGAACAAAGAAAGGAGATTGAAAGTGGCAAGACAGAATGACCCAGTCACATGTAAAGGGATGTCCACCAAAACAATTAGCTAATTTCTCAAAGGAAATGCTAAAAGCCAGAGGGCCTGCACTGATGTTCTACTAGTTCAAAAACCACAGGTGCCAGTCCAAGCTACTATATCCACAAAATTATCAGTTATCTGGAGGTCAGAGAAGCACTTTCCATGGTTTAAAAAAAAAAAAAAAAACCTGAAGGAACTCTACAAAAGATACTAAAAGGAATATTTTGGTTTGGTCTGGAAGAGATGTATTTCTATTAAAAAGCAGAAAATGTGAAGTTGGGTGATTAGGAAGGTAAAGGTGGAGAGGGTGGATATGGAAAAAGTGGGGGTGTGAATATAATAAAAATACATTACATAAAATTAGCAAGGGATTAATAAAAATATTAAATATGTATCCTATATAATATTTGATTTGAGGCTACAAATCAAATCTACAACCACTCTTAAATGTCTGTGAAACAGACCAGGTGTTAAGACTTTCAAAAGTGCCAGGGCCTCACCAAACAAGAAAGGCTACCATATGGCTTCAACCAACTGCTGACCCATACTAAACCAGAATCAGTATCATTAAATTTTCTGCTCTTGCAGGAGGAAACAGCAGGGGGGAAAAAACCCTTTACCTTATATAAATTTTAAGATGTGCACGTTTATGATTATTAATGTAAAATTTGGTATTCTATGTATTCTTCAAGGAATTAAAAATCTGATTTGGTTATAATCTAGCTTTCAATCTAAAATCTAGATATGATCAGGAAGAAAGAACATAAAGGACAAACTCTTGTGTCTGAAATTCCATCCTGACTTGGAATTCTAATGTTAAACACAGGCTCACAGTTAAGATTATCTACACCTACTTTGTGGCCACTGGAACTTCTGTATGTCAGTGTATAAGGTCCATTCTTGTCACATATTGAACGTGGTGTAATAAAAGTTCTCACAACACAAAAATGAATGGAGGGGACCTTGAATATTTGCAATTACAGAACCAATGCCTTATGTCAAATTAGAAAGTCACCAAAGTAAGAATGACATGGTCAAGATTATAGCCTTTTTGTCATTAAAGAAATAATTTGTCTGTTGCTTTGCAAGTAAAAGAAAGAAAAGATCACTATGTAATCATTATTCTGTTATGTGATTCTAAGATTCATCTTAGATATGGCACAGACAACAGACCAAAGAAATGCTTACTCCCAGTGTAGCTAAGTGAACTGATGATGTTACTGGAGGTACTTATAGTAGCATAAGAGGTTTCTTACAGGAACGTGGAGGACAAAATCAAATTCATCACTGAAAAGCCCACAAAGAATGGGTGAGGACTCACAGGATCTGTATGTATCCCACAAAGTACTTGCACAACTTTCAGATAGTTCAGCATAGAAGAGTCTCCTCCTCCAGCAACTGTTTACTGTTTTTATAAGCTCGGCCAGGATCCTTATGAAACTTAGTTTTAGGACCTTCCTGAGCCTTGTATGTTTCAAGTTTTATTTTTATCCTGAAACGTATAAGCCTCCCTCCATCAAGAAAATTTTCAGTTCAGAGCAAAACAAATTTAGAATACTTTCTCATGTGGATAATAAGTTTCATGGGAGGCTTATTTGTGCTGCCGCTCTGAGACTCTCAATGGAGTTAGACCTTGGTGTGAAGGGTAGAGTCCACACTAAGCTGGCCAGAGCAGACCACAGAGTTTTCTGGCAGACTCAGAGGAAGCTAGAGAGACACACAGGAATAATGTTGTACAATATTATTTTAAGATGTGTTACATTTAATTTATGCTATGGAACATTTGTTTAATGAAACAAAGATGTGTTGCATTATTTTATGTTGCATTTGTTTAACTGTGTGAAGCTGTGTTACTTTGCCTGTCTAAAACACCTGACTGATATGATAAAAAGCTGAATGGCCAATAAATAGCATGGCAGAAAGAATAAATAGAAAGAGAAAAAGAGAGAAAAGCAAGGAGCAAGAGAAGAACAAGGAAGACATCAGGGGCCAGATACTCAGCTACAGAACAGTAATGAGGGGGTATATAGAGAAAGATAAAAGCCCAGAGCAAAAGATAAAGGGGATATTTAAGTTAAGAAAAGCTGGCTAGAAACAAGCCAAGCTAAGGCTGGGCATTTATAAGAAAGATTAAGCCTCCATTTATATTTATTTGGGAGCTGAGTGACCCCCAAAGAGCCAAAAAGAGTAAAGGGTTAAAAAAAAAAAGAAAACAACAACAGAATAAGAAGGGTCCTATATAGATACACAGTCTTTTTGATCAGGGAAGGTGGAGAAGAGAGCAGGTAATCATAGCTATAGCTTTCTCTATAGCTCTGTAGATCTCTCAGGTTTATTCCCTAATGTTTGACTCCCAAGTTTTATTTTTTAATAAAAGTCACAAGAGTTAATCACTCTTAAGTACATTTGTGTCAGAAACACCACAGGCAGATCTTTTTTGCTTACTACATTTATTTAGTGCCCATGCTGTGGTGTACATTTTAAGGTCAGAAGACAACCTGAAGAAGTCATTTTCTTCTTTCATTATGTGGTTTCCAGAAATTGAATTCATGTCATCAGGCTTGGTACCAAGTACCCTTGCCTGCTGGCCCTCTGAATCAAGAAGAAAGAAGAAAGAAGAAAGAAGAAAGAAGAAAGAAGAAAGAAGAAAGGAAAGGAAAGGAAAGGAAAGGAAAAGAAAGGAAAAGAAAGAGAGAAAGAAAAAGGAAAGGAGGAAGAAGGAGGAGAAAGGAGGAAGAAGGAGGAGGAAGGAGGAAGAAGGAGGAAAAGAAGGAAAAAAAGAAAAAGAAAAGAAGAAAAAGAGGAAGGAAGGAAGGAAGGAAGGAAGGAAGGAAGGAAGGAAGGAAGGAAGGAGGAAAAAACTCAAAACACACATACACATACACACACACACACACACACACACACACACACACACACACACATAAAACAAAACAAAACAGCAAGCCATGACACTGTCAATCTGGTCTTATGGTCTTACAGTTGCCCAAAACATCTAGTTAGATAGCCTTTTGAGAGCATTCCATCACCAACATACTGTTCTGAACTGCAGGATTGGACATGGTTGGATATGGGGTATCTGTTCTTGTTGCTACAAACATGTTTTATATTTTTTTCTTTTTCCTTATTCTGAAATCCCTTAAATTACCTGTTAGTTCATTTGTATATACAGGCTAGTAACATTTTTAAAGCCAATCTATTGTTTCCACCGGGTAAAATTCAAGAAGTATAACTAGTCATCAATGCAAATGGAACCCCTGAAACAGATACAGTGCAGAAGAGACTAAAGAGCTTCAAAATGTGATGGTTCTAAGTGATTCTCAACCTCTACTGCCTCAACCACTATCACCACTACAATCCACGGTATGTAATGTCACATATATTACATACATCACACTTACACTTTCTACAATCCACAGTATGTAATGTCACATATATTACATACATCACACTTACACTTTTTACAATCCACGGTATATAATGTCACATATATTACATACATTACACTTACACTTTTTACCTACTTCTCAGAATGCTATCTAATCACCAGAAGCATCCCTCTTCAAAATGAGGAATTGCAAAGCAGGGCATGGTAGCTGTAATCTCCCTTATATTGGTGAATTGTCATGTTCTGCTTAAGACCACGAAGAAGCTGGCTCTTAAAGCAAGGTTGGTCCTCTCACTTCAGCCCCAAGTTTGTTTATGTCACGAGTCTTCTAAAACCCCTATCCTGAGTCCAGTTGGTCTCCTGTCTCTGTACTAGGGAGAGGGAAAACAACAAACTGTTAAGGATATTGAAAACACTGCCTCCTTGAGAAGAGCCAGAAGGCAAACTATTCAACAATGATTACTACTGTTTATCCCATGATGTGAAAATGCACATAGAAGGAAAGGCAAGGTAGAAGCTCATGCAGAAGTCTGTGCTGCCCTGCCTGGGGTTCCAAGTGGAAACTCCAGCATCACACGATCTCAAGGCTTCCTTAGTTATTTCTGCTATATATTGTTAACTGCCCAATTTGATGATGCTGTCTATACTATTTGATCTTTTTTTGGGGGAAGCCTTTGCCAGAGGGGATGCTGTTTTCCACTAGGGACTCACATTTAGAAACTCCAGCTTGTGATATTTTAATTGTGCTGAAATGTGATTTTATTTGTATGTTAATAAATAATGTTTGCCTGGAGATTAGAGGTCATAGTGAGCCAGGAACAGAAGTCAGGTTGTGGTAGCCCACGCCCTTAATCTGATCACATGGCAGGAAGTATCTGTGTGGTGAAGGACACAGCCAAGCATGGTGACATGAGCCTTTAATCCCAGTACCAACCATAGAGACCTGGAGGTCTGTATAAACAGGCAGTGACGAGGAAGTGATGTGGCTAGGCTTAAAGCCAATGAGAAAGCAGAACAGGAAAGCAATGAAAACACAAGACCCACAGGAAGAAGCTCACTCTAGGTAAGCAACAGTGATGAGGTGGTAAGAGAAGGTAGTCGTGGCTCTTCGCTAGCTCTCTGATCTCTTTGGCTATTACCTCTGTATTTGGCTCTGTGTTTATTATTTAGTAAGACTGTTTAGAAATTCGTCTACACCAGCTGACCAGACTATTTGTGCTAGATGTTTGTATGACTCTGGATCTTTTTTGTTTTGTTTTGTTTTAGGAATACATTTTATTTTATTTTTTTATTATTATATTTGTGTTTTAATTTTACAAATCAGCCATGGGTTCGCCTGTCCTCCCCCCTCCCCCCCTCCCCCCCTTTCCCCCAGCCCCTCCCCTCCATTCCCATCTCCTGCAGGGCCAAGACTCCCCTGAGGATTCAGCTCAACCTCGTAGATTCAGTACAGGCAGGTCCAGTCCCCTCCTTCCAGGCTGAGCAAAGTGTCCCTGTGTAAGCCCAAGGTTCCAAACAGCCAGCTCATGCACTAAGGACAGATCCTGGTCCCACTGCCAGGGTGCCTTCCAAACAGTTCAAGCTATTCAATTGTCTCACTTATCCAGAGGGCCTGCTCCAGCTGGGGGCTCCACAGCTTTTGGTTCATAATTCATGTGTTTCCATTCATTTGGCTATTTGTCCCTGTGCTTTTCCAATCTTGGTCTCAACAATTCACACTCTTACAGTCCCTCCTCTTTCTCGACAATTGGACTCCTGGAGCTCCACCAGAGAAATGGATGAGATCTACATGAACAACCTGGACAACAGTGGGAATAATGAAGGGCAAGGTTCAAGGGAAAGAGAGCTTAGGGGAGCAGGAGATCCCAGCTGGATCAAGAACAGAAAGGGAGAACAAGGAATAACAGACCATGATAAATGAAGACCACATGAGAACAGGAAGAAGCAAAGTGCTAGAGAGGTCTCTAGAAATCCACAATGATACATCCTCTGTAGACTACTGACAATGGTCGAGAGAAGAGAAAGCCTGATCTGGCCTAAGCTGGTGATCAGATGGCCAAACACCCTAACTGTCGTGCTGGAACTCTTGTCCAATAACTGATGCAAGTAGATGCAGAGAGCCTCAGCCAGACCCTGGATCTTATAATGTTATATTTTGACATTTTGTTTGCTCACTCAATTAGGCTACCCCAGTCATCCCTGATGGGTACTTAGAGTGCCTGATTTGATGTTTTGCAATATGTCTGCTACTTCTCTCTATCAGCTACTTGCTATTTCTCCTTTTATTTTGCTCACTCATTAAAAATCAAAACATGGCTCTCAAAAGTATTCTGTAGAATGTACAAAACAGTGGCACACACCTATTAAGAAGACTGAGGCAGGAGGATGACAGCTAGTAAATGATTGAATAAATAAATAAATAGATAAAAATTGGGGATCAGACTTGTAACCTGTCCCAGGTTATAAACAAGGGCTCATATAGAAACCCAGGTCTAACTCTAGAGTCATTCTTTGAATAGTACTCCTACTTATCATGATTTCCAAAACACAGAAGTATAATTTGCATGCCATGAAATGCATAGATGCTAAGTAAAGGGTTAGATGACATCTAATAGTTTGTATACCCACAAAACCAAACCATAAATAGAAAACTTTATACATGGAACATTTCTACGATCACTCTCAAATTCCCTCAGGCACCACTATTTTAGCATTATAGATTTCTAGAATGCATTTTAACTCTGTCAGTATTTCTTATATATGGAAATACAATGTCTCCTTTTTGTGCCTAGCATGGTTACTAAGCATAATGCTTCCCCTCATTTTTAAGATATAGTAGAGAATTTATTTAGCTTTCTGAAGCTTTATCCTTGGCACAAAAGAGACCTTACTCAAGTTTTGTAAACTCTATTTGAAACAATTTTATGAGGCCAGAGAAAATTAATGGCATCCAAGTTTTATGAGGCTGGGTACAGCTTGGTGGAGAGTTCTTGCTTAGCATGTATGAGGCTCTGGGCCCCAGCCCCTACAACATAAGGGAAATAAGATTTATATATGTAATCACAATCAATAGTATGAAATAAGTAAAGAAGAACAAAACACAAAGTACCACTAAACAGAATAAATCCATTTTAACTTGGTTTCCTATTCCATATTCTTTTTGATCTTTAAATATATTTTCTGAATGTAAGTTCTCTTGTCTCAGTATCAAAGTCATCTATTGTATTTTTACTCTTTAACAGCAGGAAACACTCATTAAGTTAATCATATACTAAATAACCTTATAAATGTTTTTAAAAGGTTAGAAAATTAAGACTAGATGAGATTATTTCACCAATTTTCATCCAATTTCAGGAAAGTTGTTTCCATAAATCAAAATTCTGCCTCAGAAACTCTCGTCATTCCTAAACAGGTTGAGAAAAACATGAAAATAGGGGAAATCTATGTTTACTAAAAAACTGGTTTTAGTAGTTTAATAATGAGTGAACAATGAAATTTTCAGAAAATACACATTACTGAATAAAAGCACAGTGCAAGACATTTCACTACAGTTGTAAGTCAGGGAGGCCCCAGAGTGCTCCAAAAGAAACAGCACAGGCGACTGTCACTCACTGCTGTCCACCACAACTATGGAGTAAGATTCTGCTGAAGACACCACACACTTTGGGTATAGGGCAGCGAAGTCAGTATCAAACTCATTAGAAACGTCCTCGGCACAGTCTATCTCTCATAGTGCCAAAGGTGCTGTGCAGACTGATTAGAAAGGAAAGACAGCGAATGGCCTGAACACTGGACCCTGCATGCCGCAGGGTCAGACTGCCAGGAGAAGGTGTGTACCGGTGTAACAATGGGGCAGTGCTTTCCTGCCCACAAGAGAGACCTGCTCCATAAGAGAATTTCATGCCTGGGCAGTAATCTTAGTCCAAAGCCCTGAGGCAGGAAGATCACAGGCCCTAGAGTAGAATCTACTGTTGCTCTTTTTCTCAAGTCAAATTACATTCTAAATACTTGGTTTTATACCCATATACACGGGCTGCTCTCAACCTTGGCTAGAGAGGCTTCTGTTTGCAGTGGGCAGCACTCAATGCAGAGCTGCATAAATGGCACAGGTACTGAGAATAAGAGACTGAGTGCTCAGCCTTAAATGGGAATTTTTATCAACACACCTCTCACCTAACCAAGGCTCAGGGAACATCATAGAAAAAAGAGGCAGAATCAGTTTCAGAGTTGAAATGAAAAGCCATTTTCTGGACATGACAAGGCTCCCATACTCATAAAATCAAAGTAATTGTGGTTACTTGCACAAGACCTGCATGAGATAAAGCCAGCCAAAATCCCAGCATAAATGGGGGAAAGGTACTCTCCAGGCCTCATCCCTTACTGAGGAGCTATTGGCAATTGATAGCTGCTCATGATGAGAGCATTCTTTTTTTTAGGGTATGACTACTGGCAATTTCCCATGCTGTAGTGGATGGCCCTACACACCTATGGGCAGCACTAACTGAACTTAATGGATTATCAGAAATGGAAAAGCATGGCCTGGTGACTCAGGTCTATAACCCTGATACTTGAGATGCTGAAAAAGACCATGGGTTTAAGGTTTGCCTTGGGACAATTCAAAACAGTACTCTCCAAACACAACAGGGCTCACAGCAACTGGGACTGCATGCACAAGGTCAAGCCAGACAAAAATCCCACCATGGATGAAAACACACACACACACACACACACACACACACACACACACACCAGCTGACAAAAAAAATTGGTTTCTTGTAGTTAACTAAAATGTTCATGTAAGAGGAAATGAAAATCCCAATAAAATTTTCATAAAATCAAATTGACTTCTTTTTAATATAATTTTTCTTAATCTTTGATAATTAACAATGCATACAATGTACTTAGACCACATTCACCCCTTCTTTTTCATACCCTGCTCCCAAATTCATGCCAATTTTTTATATTACCCACTTAGTCCAATGTGTGCATCTCCATACCATGGGTGTGGAGCTTCCAGACCAAATTTTAAACTATTTTTATCAATTTCTTACTTTAAAAAACAAAACTACTGGAATTTTGGTTCAGACTGTTTTAACTCTACAGATAAAACTGAAAAAAAAAAAAAAAACCAGTTGGCAGTACTGTATTTTCAATTTTCAATTCAAGAATAAGACCTATTTCTGCAATCAGTTCATCTGAGCAAGGCTTTGTAGCTTTAAGAGGATAGATAGTTCTGGAATATTTCTTATTCATTCTTGATCATGTGAAAAGACAAGTTTTAAGAATTCCTTCCCAAGTGTCTGTCTGACTTCTTTTGCTGGCTTCACTGTACTGGTTGGGATTTCCAGGAAAATACTGAACAGGAGTAACAAGATCAACAAAAGTGGACTTCCTTTCTGGGCATTCCTAGAATTAAAACATGCTCCAGGTTTCACTGATTACTATGATTTTAGGCTACAGACTTTGGTAGTTTTTTTGTTGTTTTTCTCCTAGAAAATCTAACTACAGAAGTTCTTCCAATAGCTGGTGTTTTGAAGGGTTTATAATGAGTGGAAGCTGAAAAGATTGTGTGTTATCAGAATAAATATTTTTTCTCCTTCATTTTGATAATGCGGTAATTACACTTGTTGATATTTTTACAGCTTTATGGAAAAACACATATACCATAAAATACACCATTTTAAATAAATGTTCAATCCAGTGGTTTGCCATGTGTTTGTAAAACTGGACAACTAACTTTCTAATTCCAGAACATTTTCATGTCCTTGAAAACAAATTCCATATCCATACTCCCACTTCGGCCCTCACAACCACTAATCTCTTACATTTGTTTCTATGGGGTTTTCCAATTCTAGACATTTAATGCAAATAAAATCATGCAACGTTTGGTTTTGTTCACCTGGCTTCTTGTACTTAGCCTCATGATTTCAAGTGTCACTAGAACTATCCTGATGTAGAAATTCATTTCCTTTTGTAGTTACAAAAAAAAAAATCATTGCATAAATACAACACATTTGTTTGTCCATTCATCAGTTGACAGATATTAAGTTTTTCCTACTTTTTAACTACTATGAATAATTTTCATTCAGAAATTGCTGGGGAATGTAGCAATTCTGTTAAAACTTTCTGAGACACTATCACGCTGTTTTTCCAAAAAGGAAACACCATTTCCACACTCCCAAAAGCAGTATATGAAGGCCCTATTTTTTTCCTAATGACTACATCTTTTTGTCCCAATGAACTCATTCTTCTTTTCTATAGACATCATGTTGGATGAGAAGTAGAATCAAGTTATAGTTTTGATTTGCAGTTCCTCTATGAACACTGACTGTAAGCATATTTCCATATGCTTACTTGCTGCTTGTATATCTTCACTGGAAAATTGCTTATTTGCATCTTCATGTTGAATTACAAGAATATTAAATTTATTCTGAACTGATGCAAGTCCCTCGCCAATGGCATTATTAATAAACATGTTTTCCTATTCTATGGGCTGTCTTTCACTTCTTTAACAAGACCTTTGCAACAAAGGTCTTAATACTGACAGTTTACTTTCCCTTTTGTTGCATGTGCTTTAGGGATCATATTTAAAAGAAGCACTGCCTAATCCAAGGGAAATAATGACATGGGTGACATCTGTCAAATATGAACATAGCTTGACACACACAGCAGAGGATAATACAAGTAAATGTTTCCTAAGTAGCTAAAATGTTACAGGAACGGCTGGATAATCTTCCAGATGATACCCTGATGTGAGGCATGTTGATAACGACAAAGTCTCAGCTCTGAGCTCCAGCCAGAAAACAAGGAAAGACAGCAGTTTAGAGGACTGTAGCCACTCATTCAATGCAGAAGAGGTTATATATAAACCAAGGCTTAAGTTCAAGGCTCACTAATGATCAGATCTGACTTGCATGCAAGTGATATATCTTGAAGCATTTTACCTTAAAATAACTTTAAAAAATTACAGAATAGTTTGATTATCCTGCAACATTTACCAACATTTACTGGTTGTCAACATTTTGCTCCACTTACTTAGTAATTTACTAAACATATATTCACTAAAATAATACTTTTCTGAAACACCAATTTTATATATACAGGTCCCCACTTGCCTAGATACTTCAGGGCGTGTTGCCTAAAAATATAAATATGTCCCTATAAATCATACTATACATATTAATGTTAGTGATATGTTAACAACAATGTAACCATTTTTGCTAGCCATATTTCTTTTTTTTTCCTTTTTTTATTTATTATCTTTGTGTTTTAATTTTACATATCAGCCATGGGTTCCCCTGTCCTCCCCACTCCTGCCCTCACCCCCACCTTCTCCCCATCCCCTTCCCTCCATTCCCATATCCTCCTGGGCCAAGACTCCCCTGGGGATTCATTTAAACCTGGTGGATTCAGTACAGGCAGGTCCAGTCCCCTCCTTCCAGGCTGAGCAAAGTGTCCCTGTGTAAGACCAAGTTTCCAAACAGCCAGCTCATGCACTAAGGACAGGTCCGGGTCCCACTGCCTGGGTGCTTCCCAAACAGTTCAAGCTATTCAACTGTCTCACTTATCCAGAGGGCCTGCTCCAGCTGGGGGCTCCACAACCTTTGGTTCATAATTCATGTGTTTCCATTCGTTTGGCTATTTGTCCCTGTGCTTTTCCAATCACTAAACAGAGAATTCTCAACAGAGGAAGTTCAAATGGCTGAAAGACATTTAAGGAATTGCTCAACATCCCTAATTATCCGGGAAATGCAAATCAAAACGACTCTGAGATACTACCTTACACCTGTCAGAATGGCTAAGACCAAAAACACAAAAGACAGCTTATGCTGGAGAGGATGTGGAGCAAAGGGAGCTAGCCATATTTCAAATTTCAAAGCCACATTTTGAAAACTGACCTAAAATGTACTACAGTATTTTTGTCTTATATACAGAAGCCACTTTAAGGTAAGTTAAAACATTTACTGATAACATTTCTTTAGTAGTCCTCATTCTGGAACACTTCCTCAGTCCTTATCTTTTAAAGCATTTAACAGTTTTATATAGCATCATTCCCTTTTACTTTCTTCCAGTCTCCTCTTCATTTTTGATTTGTCTGTTTCCCTGTCATTAAGTTCATGCTATGTAATTCCAAATGGAAGACTACACAAGTGACACTGTCCTTCTCAGGCTGTCACATCCAGAGGCACATACACTGTCTACCTGTTCCTCAATGGTGGCCCTAATTCTGAACACACAGTTTCAGTGTTGCTTTTTTCTCCATTATGCAATTACTATTTTTTCCACAACTAATAATAAATCTCTAGAGAGATATTCAAACTATAAAATAGCCCATTCCTCCTCAAGGATAAATTTTATAACAGTATTTATACTGTTGTTACAAAAAGTAACCTCTGTATGTAAGAGAAATCTAATTCATTTAGGGTGAGAGTTATGTGCCCGAATCAATCCCATGCCAGTTTAAATATGTTTTATTGCACTACACTATGTGCGCTGAGTATTTATGAAAAACTGCTCATTAACAGTCCACTCACTATAGAAAATGGGCAATACAATTTTTAAACCTAACTAATGTCAATGGTCTAATGTTTGCTCCATAAAAATAAGGCTATTTATTTTATGTCAGAGGAGGTTATAAATTAAATGATACAAAAATGTTCTTTTCTTTGTATTTTAGAAAATATTATTTTAAAAAGAAAACAAAAACATGTACCAAGAACCCATTTTCACTCAAATTACCTATGACTCTGATGACAACCACCAATTACTCCTTACCTTTTCCTGGGCAGTGAGACTGTGAGGAGAACGTTAACACAAGACTTGAATTAATCATAGTCCTTATATAAAAAGTTCAAATGCTTTTAAATTTCCTGTTTGGCAATAAGGAAAAGGAGGGAAATTTTTGGGAAATAGAAGATTTTCTTTCTTCAAAAAACAAACAAAACAAAACAGGTTTTAAATAAAAAGAACAGTTTCTAAAGCTTCTTCCTATCAATCTTACTACTACACCTTATATTATGGAGAGAATAACTTCATGATAAACAGCGAGGTCCCTATACAACAACTCTTGACAGAGCCAGGAACCCTGGGTGAAGTCACCAGATAGGCAAAGGCTGCCACTCTTACTTGGAAACCCAGATTTGTCTTGTAGTCAAAATATGTTACTGGAATACATATGTTGCTAAGGCCCTTTTCTTTTTCCTTTTGAACCCACAGTCTCATCTATAACTTCTATCACACTTGCAACAATAAAACCCTTGCATTTGTGACAAAAGAACAATTTTGTTGGTTTTTGTGTGTGCTGTCATTGTTTCGAACAACAGAATTGAGCAATCAAAGTGCTGATGTTTTATTTTTCTGGAAAGCATTTATAGATAATAGCTCAAACAATTAAGAAAGTAAGAAGGATTAACACTCTGAAAAGAAAATGGTTAAAAACATAATTTACAAATGAGCTATATACCCGAGACCCAATAATACCACTCCACATTACCGGGGGAGCCTGTACAGACAATACTAAAATCACACCCTCACATGCCAAGCAGCACAACTGAAGGCCAAACAGCTCTAGTTCCAACTCAGGCCTTGTGTTTCTTTACCATCTGCACTCCATGTTCAGTGGCAGGGTGTCTTCCACAGACTACCAGCAGAGAAAGCAGACACTTCCACTCAAAGGGCTTGGTACACCACCCTGTCTTTCCCAACCCCTACTTCCCCCAACTGGCCTCAGTGTTGAAGCCTACCCTCATCATGATCTTTTGTTCAAACATGATCTTAGTTCAAGATCAATATTCAAAGTGGAAGAGCAAACTTAAATGGCTACAAGGAACTCCTGTGGCTTATTCAGTTTGCTTCCTGTTTGGAAAGTGCTGTCATACATGTTTTAGAAATATCTGAATAACCATTTTCCACTCCTTTACTATGCTACTCAATATAGTAGTTACTAGCCACATGTGGCTGTTAAGAAATTAAGTATAGATTAAAATTCAGTTCTTCAGTTATAGCAGTCACATTACAAATACTCAATAATTTCACCATGTAGCTCTGGCTGCCCTACTAGATGACACAGGTATCACTGAGCTACTGTGACAAAGCCTTTAATGCTGCTCCAAGCATGTCAATCAGCTTTAAAGTACACAATTACAATTCTATTTCAGAAAGATAATGAAGCAAAGCAATCTCAAAATTCTCTTATGCAATAGGTTTACTGATACAAAATATAAGTTTTATCAGATGAAGGTGAGACAATGGGAGGGGAGAGTTCAGTAATTTCACAAATATTAGTCAATCTCTTGCTGTGAAAATGTTCCTATATAGTACATTCATAGAATTCTGTGAACCTACTGATTTACTAGATAATATACTTATGGATGAGTGTTGTATAAGAAATGAGCAATCAACTATAGTCATGTGTTACCTAACTGGGAAATTTGTCAGTAGGTCATTTTATCAGAGTGAGCATCATATGTATGACATCACTAAGCAATGTAATCTTATGTGACTACTGTCATACATGTGGTTTGTTGTTGTTCAAAATGCTTATATGATATATCACTGTACTTTTGTTAACTTTCTCTATTTTTTAAAACTACTCAATGTGAATCAGATGACACATATTATAAGTTTCTTTATTTGCTATTTCCAAATATGTAAATACTTTCCTTTTAAAAAAGAGGCTGCCCAACTTCATAAATATGCAGCTGAGGTGCTTTAATGCCAAATAAAAGTTGTATACCACAGCTGTTCCTAAAACCTTCATAAACAGGAACATGAGGCAAATATAAAAATAAATCCACAAATCATGTTTCTTTTACTCGCAAGATCAAAAATTCTAAGGTCATGGAGACCCAGAAACTCAGGAACTGATGCCTGGATGACTATATGACTACTGTGACTCATGGAAATTCATGTGGCACAGAGAGACAAAGCAAGTGTGGACACACAACAGGGCCCAACAGATGATGGACAAGAGAGCATGAGTGATATTCACAAGTACATCAGCCACTCTGTTCTGAAAGATGTGGAAACACATCCCTGACTACTTTTATGTTGCCTGTCTCCTTTATATTTTTTGACCTTCCTTGAGGAGTCACACATCTTGGTCAGCTTGTCAGCTTTATTCTCATTATCTCTTACAAATCCTGAGTTTCCTCTTCACGGGTATTCACAGCAGGCAAAGGAGAACAGAATGAAAGAAGAAAGGAGGGAGATTTCCTAATTCATTTTGGCCCTCATGTGAAGCATTTTTAAAACCTACTGGTTTTTCTTTGGAACTGTGAACAGTATTTTAAATGAAGCTCAATGGCTCAAGAGGCAGAAAAGTCATCTGTTTCAACAGACTGGTTTGAAGTTTATGCACTGGCTACAAGGTTTTCAGGTTATGACCGAGTTTTCCCGCTTACCTTGGCTTTTCCATCCTGGGCTGACATATATCCCACGCACATGCTCTCTGTAGTGTGGCTCCACAGAAATTCCACTATGTGAACAAGAACACAAATAGGCACATTCACATTCACAGATGGAAAATAAATCTTCGCCTTTTTAATAGAACAGTTAAAGATAGCTTTATATTTAACACTCATTCCCTACTTTCCATTTGCTCCTTCATAAATGTCAAGATGATTTAGTACTCAAAACTGTAATACCATTTACTCTGAAATGAAAAATGTATTTCTTTCTTGTCAAAACTTATGATTATTACATGTAAAATAAATGTTCATGTTTGAACTTAGAACATTAAACACTTATACATTCATAAAACTGTATACAGTGGTTCACTAAATGCACTATTCCATAGTATAGTTTCTTTCAACATACATACATGCACATGTACACACACCTTATTCTCTACTTAAGACACAAACCTGAAACAGATGAAATAGCAATGAATCTGAACTAGCTTGTAACAGAGGAAGGAAATGCTCCAAGAATGAGAGGGACTTATCAAAAAGACCCAGGAGTTGGCTTGAAGGTCTCTTACTGGCCAAATCTGCTCTCAACAAAGTGACAATGATGAATTCTAATCACTGAGCAAATGAAGAACCAAAGAAGCCATAGTGATGGAAACAAGTGAAGAAATGAGAGGAGACAGCTCTTCTTGGCTTGCAACAGAGTCAATGAATAAAAAGAGCAGATGTCTATTGATTGCCTGTCACTCAAGCCAGATGATATGAGTTCCAAACCTGAAATTCACAGTGGAAGGAGAGAACTGATTTCCCTCCAAAGTTGTCAACTTACTTGAATGTAAGCTGTGACACCTGTATGTCCCCACATTATATACATCATCATCATCATCATCATCATCATCATCATCATCATAAATAATATTTAAAAATTACACTCCTAAACAAGACATTGTAAAATCTTTCTGAGGCTGGGGGAATAGTGTGGAAGAGGAGGCAGAAAGAATGGTAGACAGGGAGAAAGGATGCAAAGTGCCATCTTCAAGTAAGACATTATAATTATGATTAGTACCTTATTTAGTCATCATCCAAGAGGGTTCCTCCTGCAGCAGATAGAACCAGTACAGAGACCCACAAGCAGACATTACACAGAGAAAGACACCTTAGAACACACAGCTCTAAACAAGATGTCTCCATCAAATCCCTCCCCAAAGGGCTCAGGGAACCTTGTAGAAGAGTTGGAAGGAGTCAGGGAGACAGAAGGGACAGAAGACACCAGGAGAACAAGGTCCTCTAAAATAAGTGAGCATGCCTCATGTGAACTCACAGACTGAAGCAGCAATCACAGGACCTACACAGGTCTGCACTAGGTCTGTTGCATGTATACTATAGCTCTCTATTTAGTACTTTCATGGGACTCCTAAATGTGTAAACAAGTGAGTCTCTGATTCTTATGTCTTCTCTTGGGGGCTCTTTTATTTTTATGTTGCCTGGCTCCTACAACTTCAATATCATGGTCTTCATTTTATCTTAGTATACTTTATTTTGTTATGCTTTGTTGCTATTTCTTAGATAACAGTTCTTTCTAATGAAGAGACAGAGAGGGAGTGGATCTGGATGGGAGAAGATAGGGGAGAAACTGGGAGAACTAGAGGAAGGAAAAACTGTATGTAGATTATATTGTATGAGAAAAGAATTTATGTTTAATAAAGGGGAAAATAAAAAACAAACAAAAATTATGATAATAAACTCACAGCAGCTGGTTACCTGAACTGGGTCTCCATAAAAGCTGTCAAAAGCCAGGCATGGATGGGGAAGGGTCTCCAGAGGACCAGTCCATCCTCCCTCTGTTCAAGTATTGGCTACTGCTAGGTCCTAGGGGAAGGAAGTCTTTTACTGTGGTTGTTCACCCACCAGCAATCTGGACAACTTCCAATGAACTGTACCAAACTTATACCTCAGGGGCTCTGGTTAAACTCAGGTCACAGAACCAAACAAGATAAGCCCTGAATCTGGAAAAGGAACTTTAAGGCAAGATGGCAGGTGGTGGTGGTTTGAGATGGGAGGGGCAAAAGGAAAGGTATGGGGAGGGAATAATCAGAATGCATTACATACATGCATACACTGTCAAAGAACAAACTTACAAAGAGTCTGAAAATCATCTTTGCTAGAACTAGTGGGTGAAGATTTAAAGACGGGCATGCTATTGGTAGTCTCAATGTATCTCTTTATAAATTTCTTGTTAAAAATAAAGTGAAAGAAATGTAAATTCATTGTGGAATAAACCTGATGCTCTAATTTAAATAAACGAGAAAGCTAATTTCAACAAGTAAGGCACAAACTAAACTGTAAGGTGCTATCCAGCTATTTAACCCCCTCCCCACTGAAATACATCCCATAATGTGGAAGCAAATCTGAATGAGACCACCAAACTGCTTGACAGAGGAACATTCTCTACTCACTAACTCATCTGAATGCTTCAGACTGGTCCCAGTAATCCTAAGGGAAGGTGAGAGACATGGTTAAAGGACACATGACCTAAGTGCAGGACATCATCTTGGATTGTATTCTGGCCTGAGGTGAGAAGAGGGAGTTACATAGACACTACTAAGACAAATGGTGGCATGTGGAAATGAACTGTTCAGAAGAATGCCCTTGTTCTTCAGAAATACACATTGGTGGATTAGGAGTATAGGAGTTTAAATCCCCTCTGAAGCATTTGAAGAAAGTATATCTGGAGGAAAGGAAAGATGAGTGAGGATACAAAAATAATTTAGGAAGGCGAAGCAATAGGGCATCTAACAGATAAATCTGTGGGACCTACTGTACTAGTCTTAAAACTTTTCCATATGTGTGAAATCATATCTAAATAAAATGTTACAAAAAGGAATTCAAGTGGGACAGAGGTGGCAGATGCTTTTAACCCCAGCACTTGGGAGGCAGTTGCACATGAATCTCTTGAGTTTGAGGTCAACCTAGTTTACAAAGAGAATTCTAGGACAGCCAGGGTTATAGCAGAGAGAACCTGATTTGAAAAACAACAACAGAATTCAAACACACAAAAATACAAACAAAAATTTCTACTGCTGTGAAGTGTGGTGGTATTATATTCCCCGAAATATTGTGCACCCTAATAAACTTATCTGGGGTCAGAGACAGAACAGCCACAATATTAAACATAGAGGATAGGCAGTGGTAGCAAACGCCTTTAATCGTAGCATTCCAGAGGCAGAAATCCATCTGTTTAAGGATACAGTCAAGCATGGTGACCCACACCTTTCATCCCAAGAAGTGAGCCTTTAATCCCAGGGAGTGATGTCAGATAGCAGAAAGATATATAAGGTGTGAGGACCAGAAACTAGCAGCATTTGGCTAGTTAAGCATTTGGCTGGTTAAACTTTCAGGCTTTTGAGCAGCAGTTCAGCTGAGACCCATTCTGGATGAGGACTCAGAGGCATCCAGCCTGAGGAAACATGATCAGCTGAGGAACTGGCGAGGTGAGGTAGCTGTGGCTTGTTCTGTTTCTCTGATCTTCCAGTGGTCACCCCAGTAACTGGCCTCCGTTTGATTTTATTAAGAAGACCTGTTAGATTCCTGCTACAGTGAAGAAACACCATGACCATGGCAACTATTATAAAGAAAAACATTTAACTGAGGCAGGCTTACAGGTTCAGTGGTTTAGTCCATTATTATAATGGCGGAAAGCATGGTGGCACACAGGCAGACATGGTGATGCAGAAGCAGCTGAGAGTTCTACATCTGGATCTGCAGACAGCAGGAAGGAGGAGACCCTGGGTCTAGCTTGGGCTTCTGAAATCTCTTCCTCAAAATCAATATCAACAACAAAAATTTAGAAATCAGGGCACTACATAGATCACAGAAATGACACATTTAGAGACCAGGAATGCAATGAACTCACATAGTTTTCATGTGCTGGCAATATGTAAACTGTCACACATTTCTTACCATTACTGATACCTAAAACATCATAAGACAGTAAAAATACTAGAAATACTGATTAGGGTGCTACAATACATGTAGCAAGTAAGAGAATTACTAAATACTGAACTAAGGAACAATAACTGATGTTTTAGAAAAATTCTATTTGGACTTTTGACCTAGTAATTTTAGTAGTAGGTAATTAGTCTCTAGATATGTTTCTGCACACAAAAGATATTTATAATAATATTCAGTATGGTGTATGAATGGATAACTACTGTACTTTATATACATGTTACAAAACTAAAAAAGAAGCACTACATGGCTGAAATGAAACATCTACTCTGAATCTTTGAATTTTTTGAGCCACAAATAATAGCTAAAAACCAAAAGCTAACCAAGAGGCAAAAAAAAAAAAAAAAAAAAAA
The DNA here is from genome assembly GCF_903995425.1 of Onychomys torridus. Lineage (NCBI taxonomy): Eukaryota > Metazoa > Chordata > Mammalia > Rodentia > Cricetidae > Onychomys > Onychomys torridus. The sequence continues at coordinate 114,377,415 of NC_050446.1, forward strand.
TCCACATAATATCATTTAGTGTACACAATTTATAACTAAAGTATCACAAAATAACAGTTGCCCTTTTACTCAATGTATTAACCTTTGCACAGAGCGCTTCACAGGCTACTCACTGCATAAAGCATTCTGCTTTTGACTCACTAAGTTGCCTTTAGAACTCATCAATGTGACATTATGCAGTTTGAAAACAGCAATCTAAAAGATAAGTAATTTTGCTTAATAGAAGTAAAGGGGAAAATTATTTATTTATCAACTGTTTGTTTGTTCATTTGTTTGGTTGGTTTTTTGAGACAGAGTTTCTCTGTGTAGCTTTGTGCCTTTCCTGGATCTCGCTCTGTAGACCAGGCTGGCCTCAAACTCACAAAGATCTGCCTTGGGCTGCCTCCAGAGTGCTGGGATTAAAGGTGTGCGCCACTACTGCCTGGTGATACTATCTCTTTTGTGCAAAAATATTCCTAGGAATTCTGATTACCCTGATTGATCTGCACTAGTGACAAAGAATTAGGATAGTCTGAACAACTAAAATCTGAAAATCTGATGTTGCATTTTTTTTGGTTTGTTTTTTTAACATGTATTTTTAACTGTCTATCAGGAGAAAGCTTTATTATGATATAAATATCATCTAATGTTTTTAAATGTTCCTGGTTTCATGACTATCTAGCCAATTCTTATGAAAGTACATAAAAAAATTACATACTTACTCATAATGGGCACATATATTTATGGTAAAATTTATATATCAAGACATAGTCAGAACCAACAAAACAACAATGTAGCTGATTACTTCCCCCCAAAAAATTCCATTTTTTAATGGCAAAGTAATAAGTGTGTAAAAAAAAATGACTAGCAAACATTTGTCTCAAGGATAAAATTCAGCACACACAAAAAAGCACAGTGAAAAATGATTCAATTGTCTGTTATCTTGATTTATGGTTAAAACCCAGCAAAGACTACCCACTCCTAAACAGCAGAACAGCATTCTAGACCAAGTGAAAGGAGGCTAAGAAGTCCAGATGATATGCAGCAGTAGACAGGTATACTCCCGGGATTATCACTGTTACAGACAGTATTCTACTCCAAGAAGAAGAGTAGGAATACAACCTGGTGTTCTAAAAGTAAAATATTATGTGTGTGTGTGTGTGTGTGTATGGCAGAGGGAGATAACATCCCAACCCTACTATAACCCTCATGCACACTGCAAACACATGACTAAATAAAGATTATCTAAATAAATTTAAAATTTTAATCAATAATTGAACTGTTCATGTTAGAATGCAAAAGTGTGAGTACTCTGAAAAATCAAGATATGTCTCCTCTAAAACATAACAAATCCTATGTAATGGCTACCAAGGAGAGTGGTTTAAGTGAAATTCCAATGAATTCAAAAGAATAATGGTAACAAGTTCAAAGAAAAGAGGACAAAGATAAACTCCTTAATGAATCCAAGAGACTATAAACAGCTAAACAAAATGAAGTCAATGCATGATATTGAAAATAGAATTTGATAAAGATAGAAGAAAAACTAAATTGAAATTATGCTAGAAATGAAAATGTTGATAATTCAAATAAATAGCTCAGTGAAATCCTCACCAATGGAATAAACAATATAAACAAAATGACAGAAATTTTAAACATATTTCATAAATAACCTGAACAGCAATAGTCTCAATTTTACAATCAAAAGACATGAACTAGCACATTGTATTAAAACAACAACAGGATCCATCTATTTGCTGCCTCTAAGAAACACAACTCACTATCAGAGACAGATACTATCTTATAATGAAAGAATAGAAAAAGGTATTCCAAGTAAATAAAACTAGAAAACAAACATGTATTTATACATTTTGGAACAAAATAGACCTCAAACAAAAGCTAACTGTAGAAGAAAAAAGAAAGTCACTTCATTATTAAGGGAACAATCCATTCAAAAAAACATTGGAATTTGAAACATGTTAGACCTTACTTTTTATTTGTTTATTTATTTATTTGTTTGTTTGTTTATTTGTTTTTGTTTTTTGAGACAGGGTTTCTCTGTGTAGTTTTGGTGCCTGTCCTGGATCTTGCTCTGTAGACCAGGCTGCCTCAAACTCACAGAGATCTGTCTGGCTCTGCCTCCCAAGTAATAGACCTAATTCCTTAAAACAAACACTACTAAATATAAAGTCACAAATTAACCTCAACACAGTAATAGGGAATAACTTAAATATCACACAGTGACCAATAAATAGGTCATCCTGATTGAAAAAAAAAAAAGGGTAGGGGACATTAATAGTTAAATGACACGATATGTCAGTTGGACTTACATCTATTAAACATTCTGCCAAAACATTGTACCTCAATAGTTAACCAAGCACTTTCTAATTGGACTTATGACCTGCTCAGCAAGAGACCATGCCCAGTATTAGAAACATAGCTACCTACTCAGTCCTAGTGAAATCATGATTATTAAAAGAGAATCTATAACCATTAATTTACTAAACCACATAATCCTTAACAATAGTATATAAACTCTTGTCCTTCTACCCATAGATAAGTATAGTCTTCACTCCTTATCAAGGATACTTGCAACAGATGGAGATCACTACAGAAAACCACAACCAATAAATATGCAAAGTTGTGGAGCCTACTCCCAGTGGATACATCTAAAAACACTCCCACACCAAAGGATCTGTGAATATTACAGAACAGGGAGTGGAAATATTGTAAGAGCCAGAGGACCAAGGACTTTCCTGTGAGACTGTATCTCCCAGCAACACCAGAAACTACATCCATAAAAGTCTCACCACATGGTTGTCCAAATGTGAGCTGAACATGGATACCAAAAAAATGCCAAACCTCGTGGAGAAAAGTCATAAGGCCTCAACTCTACAGGAAGAATAACAGGCAACTGAGTAAGGCTGTGAGTGGGAGCGATGCCCCCGGCTCCAGGTATGAGCATACCAATTGATTATCCAGTGTCAACCAGTGAGACTTAAAAATATATATACAAGTAACATTGTATGGACTTAACAGATTATATTTGAGAATATATATGAATGTAAAAATACATACATGCATGTACTAACAATTGATGAAAAGAGAAGAAAATGGGGAGAGGTATATGGGAGGGTCTACAGGAATGAAAGGGAAGGGAGAAATGTAATTAAAATATAATCTCAAAAATAAACAAACAACAAAAAATACTCTGCCTACTGAATTTTCTCTAAAACAGATAACACGATAGGAAACAAAGCAAGTTTCACCAAAAATAGGAAAATAAAATAATTTCCTATATTCTATCAGAGCACAAGAGGATAGAGCAAGAAAAACTGCAGAAAATGCAAAAACTCGTGGAGATTTAACAATATACTATTGTTCAATACTAAACAGATACTAAAGAAATTTAAAAAAAAAAAAACTCCTATACTAGAATCCAAATGAAGATACAAAATACCAAGTCCTATGGAATGCAAGGAAAGCACTCTTAAGGGAGCTCGTGTCTAGTGTTCACGTTAAAAGAAATCATAGATTCTTAAATAGAGAACTTTGTGATACTTCCTATGGCTTTGGAAAAACAAGAAGAAGCCAATTCCAAAAGCAGCAGACATAAAAAGCAATTGAAATGAGGGTAGAAATTAATGAAACAACAACAGCAAAAAAACCTGCAAAGAACCAATGAACTGAAGAATTGGTTCTTTCAAACGAATAAGAAGATTGACAAGCCCTTAACCAAATTAAGAAAGAAAAAAAAAAAAAGATCCAAATTAATAAAGCTGGAGGTGAAAAGGGAAATATTACAATAATTACCAATGAAATTCAGAAAATTATAAAATTCCTTTAAAACTTATATACTGCTAAATTGGAAAAGGTAAAATGGATAAATTTCTAGATACATATAACCAGCCAAAATGAGAACAATGTGAGATAAAGAATTTAAACAGAACTATAACAAACAAGGACACTGATGTACTAAAAATATTTTTTCAAAACTAATAAAGATCAAAGTAGATACATTCATTGATAAATTCTACTAGACCTTCAAAGAAGAATTAACACTAACCTTTATTAAGCTGTTCCATAAAACAGAAAAAGGAATGCCTCTAAGATTACAAATTTAGTACTACCTGGTATCAAAATGAGTCAAAAGAACAGACACACATACATGTATGCACACATGCACACACAAATATAGACCAATTTTCGTGTTGACCATAAACAAAAATTCTCAATAAAATAATTGTAAACTGAATTCAAGAACTTTATTATGGGTGTAATCAACCACTTTCTGATTAAATGTAAGACCCAATTCAAAAAAAAAACAAACAAACCCTCAAACCTGGCATCCTTAATTGGGCCAAAAATGAATACGTGGGTAGATCATAGGCCCTAGGGGAGAAAGCACTACTTACTTTTATTAAATGGACTTAATATTAAACTATATCCTAAGTACTTAACACCTATATATTTGTACATCTCTAAACTCTCATTAGAAAAGCTTTTTGCAGTAGCTGGCCATTAATACAGACCCACAACTGATCAATGTGCAGAGAATAAGAGACTGGGAGGTGCCGAGCACAGACCGGCCATCTATATCCCATCCCTTCCTCCCAAGGCTTAGGGACTATCATGGAAAAGTGAGCAGAAAGAATGTTAGAGCCAGGCGTAGCAAAGGACTGCAGCAAGGTGGTATTTTACAGATGTGATGGCTATTCTTGCTTCTCAATTTGACTACATCTGGAATTAACTAAAACCTAAATGTCTGGGCACATCTATGAGAGATTTTTTTTTAGGGATGTTTTTTTCTTATTCCAGATCTTTGAGGTGGAAGATCCACCTTTTAGTCTAGGCCACACCTTCTGCTGGCTATCTATATAAAGAACATGAAAGAAGGAAGGATGCTCTCTTTGCATGCTTGCTCTCACTCTGGCTAGCAAGTCCATCCTCTCATAGCCATTACAGTCTATTTCTTTGGGATTCTGGCACATATATACTAAATACCAGATGAAACATAGACTAAACAACTACAGGATGCTTGGGCCTTCTGTTGGCAGACAGCCATTTTGAACTAGCTGGACCACAGCCTGTAAGCCACTCTAATACATCATAGATAGATAGATAGATAGATAGATAGATAGATAGATAGATAGATAGATAGATTTATAGATTCATTTTATAAATTCTGTTCTCCTAAAGAACCTGGACTAATATACCAGATACAATAGATTGCAGCCCAAATGCACTCATCGCAACTGTGACTGTACAAGTCAAGTCAGACAAACTCCCAACATGGATACAGTGGGAGAGTCACAGTGTTCCACCTCTAGCTGATGTGATGGTTGCTGTGAGAGGGATAATCAGTTTTGTTTAGGGATAATCCCCTAAAAGGCTACCCATGCTACAATAGGTGGCCCTACACCCATGCACACATTGGCAGCATTGAGTGGACTCTGTGGGTTTTCAAAAAAAGAGCACATGAAATTAGGAAGGAATAGTGATGGAGGGTGGGATGGAATCAAGAGGGACAGATTAAGGAGTGAATTTAATAAAAACATACTATATGCATGCACATTCTCAAATAATAGAAAAAAGCACATCTAGAAAAGATCATTCATCATGATCATATTGACTTTATTCAAGAAATGGAGATGACACAATATACATAAATTAATAAATGTAACACGTCATGATTATATATTAACATAAGTAGAATCAAGGACAGAAATCACATGATCATCTTAATAAATTTAAAAAAGGGTTTGATGAAATCCAACATTTTTCCATCATAAAAATGTAGAGACTAGGAGTGAAGGGAAAATATCTCAATATAATAGAGGCTATGACAAAACTAAAGCCAACACCATGATAAACTAAGAAAAAGTAAAAATATTTTTACTAAGAACAAGACAAGACTTTCTACTCTCTGCACTCATACTCAATATAGTACTTAAATTGTTAGCCAATGTAATAAGACAAGCAAATAAAATGTATACAAATATGAAAGGAAGAAGTCTAAGCATCCTTATTTACAGACGACATGGTTCTATAAATAAAAGACTCTAAAGATTCCATCAGATTCTTAGAATTGAAAACATTTTCAGCAAAGTACTAGAGCAGAAAATTAACACAGTAAGTGAGTAGTTTTCATATATACCAGTGACAAGCATACTGGAAAATAAATTCCATTCATAATACCGTTCAAAAAGTAAATACTTTGTGTTTAATTTGAATGTTCATAGAGGTTAGGAAACTAGTAAGATACCATAGTGGAAGAGGGTATAATTCAAGGGAGGAGATACAGAATATAGAGATAAAAAGAAGGGAAATAAAATAATGAACAGGTAGGATAAATGACATGAGGGATGGGAGAACAGGATGGGAATGAACAGAAAAGGAAATATGGGGAGAGTTCACTAACACTAGAGGCATTTTTAAAAAACCATATGGAAGCCTGTAGGAAGCACAGTTTAGAGTCAGAAACCAGGATTGCTAAGCACACAGATCTATTTTCTTCCATGGATGGAAATGTATGACACCTGATCACCTGGAATGCTGGGATGAAAGTGGTCAAACAACATAATGATCCTTTGCTATTCTATTAGGAGCCAGACTCTGCCTGAATTTCCCCCAACTCCTAAGAATTGTTTAGTCCCTAATCCTGGGCTTTGTTTCTCAATAAATAAAATTCATCCTTATGAAAAAGGCCCCATGTACTTTGCATTCCCATCAATAAAATCCATCCCTGTGCTTATTACATGCTTCTTACAAACCCTTCCTTTCTAGGCCCTAGCCCTGATCTTTGTTTATCAGTCAATAGAACTCATTCTTATTGTAAAGGCCACAATAAGACCTTTGTTAAGGAGTTCCTATGTAGTCATGCCTGGAGCTTTGTTATGAAGATTGTCACATGCAGACTCCTCCCTTATACTATGTTTACATGTATAAGAAGAATAAACCACAGCATCAGACTCTCTAGAAGTCTTGATCTAGTCTGACTGACCAAGTCCAGTTGCACCGAATTTTCATTCTCACCTCTTCATGGTTCTTTCCCTCCTGGTGGTGATACCTGCAAGGACCCCACAACAGAGGCCTACTACAGCAGAAGCGTCTTAAGATATATACATACACATATGTAAAAAGAGTTTAAATGGAGTTACCTTATAATAGGGAGACAATACCCCAACTGCTACCAAGTAAAATAAAACTCTCAGCACAAGGGATTGTTTACCACTTTGAGTTGTTGACCAATAGAGTCATATAAACTCTCAAACATTACAGGTTATTGCCAATAATCTGTTTACCTGCCAGCAACTCACAGTAAGACCTTACTGCTGGACACACCATATCAACTGGACTCACAGAACATAAGGGTACTGCTGGTACTCACCTGGAAGCTTCACCCCTACTGTCTAGTTTTTGAAGTGCTGGAAGGTGCTATGAACACTACTAGAAGAAAAAAGTAATCATTCTCACCTTACTGTGAACCCTATTAGCTACAATAATGACTAGCCTGACAAGTTACACATACTAGTACAACAGTGGTACTATTAATATGGAAATAATCAACAACTTTCTGGTTGGATCTAAGGCCCACTCCATAAGATAGAACATGTATTTGGCAATGTTTGTGCAGCAAAGAATCTACAACTAAATAGGTCATATGCCCTATGAGAGAACTCAATACCAAATAGACACAGTATTAAAACAACTCCTGCAAATATATTGTTATACTCATAGATCAGCTCATCTCTCAACCTTCACCAGAGAAGCTTCTTACAAGAGATGACAATAAATGCAGACTCTCAGCCAGCCAACATGAAAAGAAAAACAGACTGAGACAGTGGAGTACTCAGCACTAAATGGAAAGTACCCATTCCCTCTCTACAAGCCTCAGGGATCTTCAAGGAAGCATGGTTACAAAGAAAGTAAAGAGTGAGAAGTGGTGAATAACATCAAGAGAACAATGTTTTTTTTTTCAGACACAACAGGGCAGCTGCACACATGAACTCACTTGTGACATGATGAACAAGACATGCCAAGTTCACACCAGACAAAACTTTTAATCTGCAGTCTTTATGTGTGGAGACAGATATGGACATGAACTCTCACCAGTAGATAGCTGCTGAGAGAGATAGTCTGTGTTATTTAATGCTGTGGTCCCTGGTAGGTGAAACACACTCCAGGGCATGCCACACTCACAGGAGTAGTTGCATAACCCGAACTGGACTTGATGCAGTTAAACAAAACAAAAAGAAGAAGAAAACTTGAAGTTGGGTGGGTAACAAGGTGAAGGTGGTGAGAGTGGATCTGATAGGAAGGGAAATATAATTAAAATTCAATGTATAAAATTCTGAAAAAAATTAATTATTATTTTAAAAGATAATCAATAAAATTAGCTATCAGGAAAATGCAAATTAAAACTACTTTGGGATTCCATCTTACTCCAGTCAGAATGGCCATACATGACAACAAATGATGGTCATATGTGAAGAAAGAGGAATTCTCACTCACTGCTGGTGGAGTATAAATTGGTGTAGCAGCTATGGAAATCAGGGTAGATACTTCTAAAAAGAACTAAAATAAGAACTTCCATGTGATTCCACTAAACCCACACACACATAATGAAAACAGAACCTAAGGCAGAGCAGGCAATCTCTTTATCACACTACTATGCCCCTCCCTATATAACCCAGATACACCACTCCTAGGCATATATCCACAGATATATTTGCAAATCCATGTTTCTTACTGCTCTATTCATAATAGCAGAAAATTTACACTGCCTAGATGTCTATCAATTGATAAATGAGAAATAAAAATTTTCATGAGAAAAATGAATGAGAAAAGAGAAAATCAGTGCTACAGATATATAATAGAATTTTATTCAGCTATAAAATAAAATAAAACTTATGGGGAAATGGATGGAAGTGGAAAGTCCATTAAGCAAGGTGATTCAAGCTCAGAAAGACATACTCTATTTAATTTGTGGTGTGTAGAGCCTCTAGAAGCAGCCCATGAGAAAGGAGAAAGGATTCTCCAAGGTGTGGAGCAGAGTAGTAAAATGCATTGACACAGAAGGGGGAAGATGGATATGTAACAAATGAAGTGGGAAAAGGATCAGAGAGATGGAGGAAGAGGTAAGGGTTAAGAGAAGGACTAATCAAAACTAGCAACGTATGAAAAAGGGAGCAAAAGCAGTATAAATATTGCTCACACACACCTGCAGGAAGAAACAATGTTTTAGTAATTAAATCCTAGCATTACTGTTTTCTAGATGCCTATGACCTGCTTCCTGATTTTAAGGTTTTAATTATTCTATATTCAAAAATCATTAAAATTATTTTAACTATACAGCATGTATAAGAGATGCTACTTCCTTGTATCAGACTTTTTCACACGTAATTATTACATGTAGGGGCTATGAATTCAGGTAATATACAGGACTAACGAATTGCCTGGAATGACAAGCCTGAGCCTGTGAAAGTGCTGGCTATGGTGACCTTTGTTGTGGTCAGACTCAAGCTTATTGCCATTTAGAGACGCTCTCGACCTTTCAATAATGACTCTTTTCCCTTGGTAGCAGCCTATGACTATTTATAGCTTCAATACTGATTCAAAAAGCCTTATGTTTACTAGACCAAAGCTCAAGGAGTTGCAAGGCTCCTAGAAATACCCACACCATGGAAAAATTCCTATCAGAAAACATTAAGAACACAGTAAAGTTCCCACATAGATTTAATATGTGAAAAATGGACATAGGGCTTTGGTAGTCATCTTCTCTGAGAGATGACTTCTCAGCACATCATGTCATAGTGTGATATGGAAAGGGTCCCAATATGACAATGCTTCTGTGCCAGAGTTAGGTAGGGTTGAAATAGCTATGTGTGGGCTTCTCAAAAATAAGGTAAGGACTGGAGAGATGGCTCAGCAGTTAAAAGCACCTATTGTTCTTGAAAAGGACCTAGTTCTATTCCTAGACCTGACATCAGGCAGCTCACAGCTCACAATTCCAGAGTATCAAACAACCCTCTGACCTCATACATACATATATCAATACATAATAAAGTTTTTAATGCTGGGTTAAAGAACAGGGACAGGAGGAAGGGACTGTTTATTTAATGCTTTGAACGAGTAGATCCAGTCTTGGGTAATGCTTCAGTCTTGTTGACTTCTGCTATATGAACCATTCTGAAGGCCCAACACAAAGCTTGGCCTTCCTGCGTCATTTAAGTCACCACTTTCCCTACTTACTATTAGAGCTATAAGCTACTCATTGAATGAGACTTCTCCCAGGACACCTCTTTCTCTTTCTCCACCATCCACAATTAAATTACATTTTATAAAACAAAGTGTCCTTACCAGGCTGTGAGTAAGTTATCTCATTCCAAATGAATTCTCCTTCTAAACAGGAAAAAAAAGCACTAGGCCACCCCACTAAAATACATATACAGATACACAGACACACACAAGATGCACATAAGTATACACACAGAGAAACACACACACACACACACACACACACACACACACACACACACACACACACACACATACACAGACAACAGACAGACAGATACATACACATACATTCTTCCCATTGTTGTTAACAATTCCCCTGCTGCTCTGGCTCTCATAACCATTTAAAACCTCTCCACTTGGCTTCCCATCCCCAAGTCCCTTGGAGGAACACAGAGCTCTAAAATCAGAACAGTCTTGGCTGGGAAGTTGCCAAGTCAGCTGCTGCTCCTTAGCCTTCTTTGGGTGGGATAGCATACTAGAGGATGCTTTGCACACCATATAAGTAACTACTTACTAAATGAAGAAAAGCTCATTTTTCAATGGGAAGGATGGGGAACTATATATACAATAGCTTCCTCTTATCTGCTCCTGGCTGTTAAGTACTTCTTAACCAAGTAGGTGGCTCATGCTTGTAAATAATAATAATAATAATAATAATAATAATAATAATAATAATAATATAATGATATACAAAAATGTTTCACTGTCCTGCCACAATCTGTATAATCATACAAGGAGAGTTTCATTATGCCCATGAGGTAGCTGAGTTGGCAGGCTTCCCTGTCAAACTTTCACTAGTAAACTGTCATGGGAACAATGGAGGCTGAGTTCCATAGAATGCCACTTACATTAAGTTGGGGAGATAAGCATTCACCAGTGCTCATGCTGCTTTGTTTAAGACTAAAAAGTAAGAGAGATGTGTCAAACAAAAATCCAGGCCCTAAAGGCATCTGAACTCTCTTCCTTTTGACCCTCTTATTGCATTAGACACTACTGGAAGTAGTAGTTGCTGACTGAGATCCAGACGGTCTCTATTCAACAGAAAACCATTCAGTAAAGCTAAGTTAATTGGACATGATTTTGTTCATTCAACAATTCCTTTTTCTTTTAGGATTTATCACATGCTCCAGCGACACCTACTACCCCTTGAACAGACCAAAGTTGACTAGAAAAGTTTGCCAAAATTGCTTCCTGAGTTTTAGAAGAGCTACAAGAAGTATATAACCACCAGAATTAGATTCAGAAATCTTCATATTTTTAGATGGAAAACTAAACCAAACAATTAAAAAAAAAAAAAAACTTCTGGGTAGATAATAGCTAGAACTACATTTCTCAAAAAAGAGAAGAAAACTATAGCCAAAAAACCACTATTCTTGGCTCTTAAAGAATGTGTTAGTGACATTTAAAGAAAGAAATGTTCTGTTATAAACAGAGTAGATCAAAAAAATATTTCCAAAAATACAAATCACAGAGCACTACCCAACAATTTGCTAATGCTACTCTTGGTTGCTAAAACATTTAAATATTATATCTGTTTAATTGCTAAACAGCTCAGCTACTTTACCAGTCTGTGTGTTTCCTCTTGACCTTAAATAAGAATTAAAATGTCAACCCATCTTTCATGAGAGCAGTGGAGATAGAACACCTCCAAAGCACTGCTAAGGCGCAAAAAAAAAAAAAAAAAAGCTTCCCACCATGTGAAATCATGGAGGTCCACATGGAAAAGAAAGTTTAATTCTGATTTACAGTCAATTTGGCAACATTAGACAAATATCTGCTGTCCTAGAAGTGAATTTGCTTTCTCTTTGCCAGTTAGCTTCATGACCATGTGTACCTCCCAGAAGTGCCTTGCCATAGGTGCTCACAGAGGCCAGCACCACGTAATGAAAAGAAGCGATGTCGTTGGTGCCCCACAAAGAAGCTCCTTTGAACACACGTTTTTTATAGGCTTGCCAAATTTTTAATGCCAGTAAAACCAAGAGTCTGGAGGAATTTTAAGTTATAGTAAAATTACTTTTTATCTTTTGAATGTTCCAGGAAACATCAAGTAAATGTAATATATTCTTTTTTTTTTTTTTTTAAACTACAGCATGTTTTGGTAAAAGGAGAAAAAACAACACAAAGTATGCAATAAAGAAGTCTGTGTTCTGAAAGTGGAGGGGCAGAGGGAGGCATCACACTGAAGCTCTAATTGGCAACTACAGAACGGTTTGATTTGATAGAGTAAAGTTGAAAATGATAAGGAACTCATTATCCTTTCAGTTAGCTATGAAAATCACCAGAGAAATTCTCATAAAAGTCCGAATCAAGTACTACCAAACAGCATACCTTTCGGATACACAGAAATATGAAAAGAGTTTAAGGAAAACCCAAAGGTAACCATGAAATAAGTCTCAGGGAAAGAAGGCTGTAAGATCAGAGAGGCCCACATGGGGGTTTCAAAGATATGGGTAATGGGCAATTTCTTGGGCTGCGCATCAGGCCCACAGGTGTTCATTTTATTATTACCCTTTATAACTCACAAATTTATTATATCCTTCTTTAAAACATATATGAAACATGGCACAGTAAAAGATGAAAAACACAAGGGGTGAGTAAAGAGGTAGCTAGAGAAATGGAAGCGTATCATACTCAAAACTTAATTATCAGCAACATAAACACATTTCCAGATAGAAAGAACCAGAGTTATTATCTAAGTAAAGTGGGATTAACTTAAGGCAAATTAACAATCACCATGTGTGCTCATGAGATGATCAGGCTCTAAGTGAATGTGAGTCTGAAGTCCTGTCTAATATGAAGGACTACAAAAGAGCTTTGAACCAAAGGCGACTGACAAATATACACATCTATTCTAGATTGCTTATTATTTTCCTCAAATATATGGAGCCTATTTCACACTGGCCTGCTACATCTACTAACGACCTAAGGGAGAAAATCTTTAATGTCATAGGCTCCAATCAAGACATGGGGTATAGAATACAAAGAAGGAAATGTTCCCCATAGCAGGATTGGTTGTTTATGGAAATTATTTGCATATATTCTAATTACCTCCCTATCAAGCTTAAATTAGCAACACATTCACTGTTCCCACTGGAGGGCCTGATGTGCCTTTGTTTGTGCATTTTAAAATATTATTTTATTTTAACATGTAAGGGTATTTTGCCTACAAGTATGTATGTTTACCATGTGCATGTCTGGTGCCCAGGAAGGCAAGAAGAGTACCATGTGGTTGCTGGCTATCAAACCCAAGATCTCTAGAAAAGCAGCCAATACTTTTAACTGCTGAGCCATCTTGCCAGCCTCAATTTGCACATATCTTAACCATACTATATCCATCAGCCTCAAGAAAGCACTTCTACAAGGCCTGGAAAATGTGCAATTATACTTTAGCAGGTAAAAATATACTGGCCTTTTCCCTCCCTCTAAAAGCTTATAGAAAATTAATTCTTTTCAGCTGGCTCATCCAGGGACAAAAATTTGCTTTGTGTTAAATGTGCAGTTTGTAGGCTGGGCTTTGTCAGCATCTCTTGATCTGGGGAGTGGGATATGGCAGGCAGGTGTTGCAAACATGTTTGTGGCCACACTGTCCCTATACAAGGCTGGATACGGAAGCTGTCTTCTGGGAACCATTTAAACTGTCTCTAAATCTTATTCCTGGGCACTCATTAACCAAATTTTCAACCTATGGTATTTGCTTTTTAGAACATATGGGGATATTTTATGTGACATTTCATTTTGCTTCAAGAGTAGTCAGCTCAAAAACATTCATTCTAGGGCTAGAGAAATGGCTCTGTGGGTAAAGTGCTTACTGAGTTTCGATCCCCAGAATCCACATAAAAGCCAGATGCAGTCAACTCCCTAATGGGTGGTGGGAAGAAGACACAGCAGAAATCATGAGATGCTCATGGGGCAGCTAGCCTGGAGTATGAAGCAATATGAAGAATGACACAAGCCTTGTCAAATGAGGAGGAAAGCAAGGATACCTGATGCTGTTTTCACATATACACATCTATAATCATATCCATGTTCACATGTGGGGAAAGGGGAAGAGAGAATTCTGCTAAGATAATACAAAATCTATATCTGGCACTGAAATTCATGTATCGAAGAATTACTAGAAGCCCATTATGGAGATGGGCAAAAATGTCAGTGACGCAGCACCTGCCCACACTTGCTTCCAATGTGTGGGATGCTTCTCAGAAGGAAGAATGTGCTAATCCATACATAGGTGTATCAAATCCCTAGCCCCCTCTCTGGTTCTCAATGACCTGTGATTTATCCAGTTATTTATCAAATAAATGGAGAGAAAAAAATTTTCAACCTAGGAAGACAGGAAAGCACTTTAGTATCTGACTGGGTGTTTCCTATTCAGTTTACAAAGATGTAAACTGCATGGTACTAGCAGAGCACAAGGAAGGAGCAAATACATTGGAGGAAACTCTTCAAGAAAATTCACGTTTGAGAAAGACCTTAAATATGGGTTACTAGAACAGTACATTCCCAAGAAAAATGCAATAGTGAGGGCAAGTTATGGGGGGTGGGGGGGATGTTCCCCCTGCAAATGCTATTCAAAAGACAAGGACTTGAGACATTGGCAATGAGTATAGGTAATAAGAATAAGTTGAAAATGATATTTGAGCATTCGCTCTAAACTGTTAAGAGTGAGTGGGAACTTGCCAGTGGCCATGTCAGAGGAACAGCAGATGGCAGAAGACTTTAGGGTGTCAGTCCACCAGGAGGAAAATCCCTGATGAGTCAATCTTGGATAGGCAAGGCCCTGAGACCACAGATCCCGGAATGTCTTTTGCTTCTGCTGTGCCTTCACATGTTTGTTACTGCCATCTTTCTCTGGTATCTGGTATAGTGTGAATGGGTGTGGAAATCCCCACTGCCTGTAATGTAGAGTGTTTATCTCATGGAAACATCGCATTCTATTGGTCAATTTTACATGTGGACTATTATGACGATGATTTCTTCCTAAGCTATACTGTCTAATTGATAATAATAATAATGTTAATTTAAATAGCGTTTTGATGATTAAAATTAAAGCGAGAAAGTGTCACATAGCTAGAACACATTAAGTTACTACTGAGGAGCCACAGAGACTGTGGCTTATCTTAATAATTAAGAATAATAATTGAGTTCCAGTAGCCCAGTTAGTTTAAATCCTTCTAATCTTAATGTTGAGAGATGTGTTCACAGGTTTTGGAGTGCGTAATAACTGAAACAAAGCTTAGAAAATAACTTAAAGTTAGAGTAGGATGTTTTGGTCAAATAGTTTTGAGGTGAAAACCCCAAGAAGGACAATCTCAAGTTTTAGAAAGCACACAGTTGAATGAGGAACTTGTTAAGCTCAGGGAACTGGAACACAGCAGCCCAATTATCATTATCTGACATACCTTTCTTGCTAGAATTGGTTGATGACCAAAGGTGTTGATTAATTCCTTACACCCATTTCTACCCTCAATCTCCTGATATAAGAAAGTACTGATGAGTGGGTATGCAACCTAAAGATTTAAATTAGAGCTGACTGATTCTTTCTCTATATAAAAGTCTAGATTTGTGATTCTTTTAAGATTTCTTATAAGATTACTTTTTGAACGATTGGTCCTTTCTTTGTAACTTCAAACTGTAGCCTGCCAGTAAAAGAATACCTTGCTTACTTAAACACTCAGTTCATCTACAACAAGTTGCTCAGGTGTGAATGTAAATGGGTTCTTGGGATAATTTGTTTTTCACCTGCAATACCCAATATGTTTAATCATGTAAGGGAGATGGAAAGCCTGCTGGTTTTCACTTGTACTCATTGTAATCATTCCCTTGAAAAACAGAATGTAACCACATTGGAATTTTTATGTTGCCTGAAGAATTTTCCTGGGGTATATAAGCTATAAGGGAAAGAATAAAGACAGAGTTAAGATGAGTTAGAAGGAAAACATCAAGAATAAAAGAATTAGGGGAAAAACATTAAGAGAGAAAAAGGAAAACATCAAGAGAGACAGAAGGGACATTTCTAGATTGAGTACTTTTTCCTAACCCTGTCAGTCCCCCAGGAAATGATAGCAACTCTTCTCGTTAGGTTAGGTAACTGGCATCCATCTTGCATATCTGAAGGTAACCCAGAGGTAGGAGAGAGGGAGGGAGGGAAGGAGGGAGGGAGGGAGGGAAGGAGGGAGGGAGAGAGAGATCCCTCAATAAAAGGGTAAAAGTAGTGATCATAACATATACAAAATCTGAGAAGGCTGACTTCATAGAAACGGAGAGTGGCTCAAATGCTTCCTAAGGCTGGGGAGAGGAGCAGAGTTTGGGCTTAGGAATCTGTACAGCAGACAGATGGCAGGAATAAAAATAAGTTCTATTGCCCACCAGAGTAAATATAGCTACCCATAATCTATTGCATATTTCAAAATAGCTGCAAGAGAGTATTTTAGATATTTTGTAAACAAAGAAATAATAAGCTTAAGTGAGGGATATACTAATTGGCCATATTTGATCAGTATATACTGCACAGATAAAATGAAACATCACATTGTACACTATTCATGTGTATAATTACATGTCAAGCAAAAGTAAAAGCCAGACATGGTGGAATGCACCCGTAACTCCAGCAATGGAGAGGCTGAGGTATAAGAATAGAGAATTTGAAGCTAACCTGAGCAACAAAAAAGATACAAGAGTAGAGAACACAGAAATAATGCTAAGAGATACCTATTCTGATCTTATTTCAGCACATTTTAGAAAGATACTCATCCTTCAGTTTAAACGAGCAATAAATTAGTCACAAAAACTTTTATCAGTCTTATTTTGGCTACTCTGATCCTGGGGTTAGTGTAGTTCTTTTGGTCACATTTTCATCTTTGTCCTGTTTTGCTTTGGGCCACTGTCTTCTTTCCCAATTGCCCTTAGCTTAGGGCCATGGTTAGGTTATCAACTCAGGGGCAGGTGTGTTACAGAGAAAACACTGATAATAAATTGGAGGTGCAAATTGTCTATGAGATGATAGAAAAGGTAAGCCAGACTGGGGAAGGCTAGAGCTGGGGAGTGTAAAGGGGGAAAAGTGGTTAAAAACCACAGTTCACAAGGCACATGCCTTTAATCCCAGCACTCAGGAAGTAGAGGCAAGTGGATCTTTGAGTTTGTGGCCAGCCTGGTCTACAGAGAGAGTTCCATGATAGCCTGAGCTACACAGAGAAACCCTGTCTCAAAAAAACAGACAAATAAATAAAAAGCAGAGGGCGAAAAAAACCATAGTTCATAATATTGGTGACAACTATCCCAGGGGTCCTAAAGATGAGAACCCAGATGCCCTGATGGGAACCAAAGACTAACAGAGGACCACCTCCATGTTTCACCACTCAGTTATTTAGACAAACTACGGTCAGAGTTCACTGAAGGCCACATACAAGAGTACATAATCTAGAAATACCCTGTGCATAAAACTCAGAATTATGTTAGAAATCAGGGTAATGGATAACCCAGACCAAGAAAGAGACTAGGAGGGGTCACAGGGGCCTTTGGGGTGGCACTAAAGTTCAACTTTTTAAATCTGGGTACAAATTACATAAGGTAGGTTCACTTGGAAATAATTCATCAAGAAAGTGCAGTTATGATTTGTGTTTTCTGAATATGTGTATACTTTAATTAAAAAGACACACCTAGAGTCTCTGCTATACAGATTTTAAAGTAGTTTCTATCTAGATAAATAGATGAGTAAAAATCAGCCTGTGGGCTATATGGCAACCCCACCAGTCTGTCTGTGGCTTGATAAATGGCAGGAAGGATGGCTTCACCCCTACAGGTATGAAGCTAGACCTTCTGGGCTAGACCCAAAACTACACATCGGGATGTACACCTGCAATCTGCAAAAACACTCACTGACCAACCCTTCCTGAAAACAGTTTTATAAGGAAAGTGTGGCAAACATTTTATCTTACCCATAAGGAGTGGGAGAGGACAGTAAAGGGATATCGGACAGTAGCAAAGCTACTAAGCCAGGGAGCTAGGACTAAGATCTAGGCCAGTAGCTATTCACACAGTCTTCTTCCTTTAGAAGAGGGAAACAGGAAGAATCTGTTTCCATGTTATTATATGTACGGTCATGGGTCGCCCCTAATGCTCCATGGAATAAGACAGGTGAGTGAGACACACTATAAGACTTCGCTGAAGCTCATTTAAAACTATGCTTTAAGCACAGCCTTAAAAACAGTGTTTTTTTGTTTTTTGGGGTTTTTTTTGTTGTTGTTGTTTTTCGAGACAGGGTTTCTCTGTGTAGCTTTGCGCCTTTCTCGATCAGTAGACCAGGCTGGCCTCGAACTCACAAAGATCCGCCTGCCTCTGCCTCCAAAGTGCTGGAATTACAGGCATGCGCCACCACCGAACTACCTATAGGAAGGCAAGAGTGCGAGCAGTGGGGTAGTGACAGACATCACGAGTATAAACTGCCGGCTAAGGGCATCAGCCTTTTCATGTCTTGATGAAAAGAAGAAACTTCCCAATAAATGGATATTCTACTTACCTAGAAGTGTCTGCTTATTTTGGGAGGAGTCAGACTCCGAGGAACATCTGCATGACCGGAGAACAATCACCCCACCAAGCACGCCATCTTCACTGGCAAGGAAAGGTGAACCTGGACAGAAAAGACTTGTAGTCACCTTTTAGTCACTTTCATATTTCATTTTCAACTTCCATTTGGTTACAGGAACAAAAATGTGGCATAAACAAGAACATGAAAGATACCCAGTTTCTAACGGTCATTGTTCATACCTCATATACACTTGATGGCAAAGGCAGTTTTATGCCTGAACAGAAGCCATTTGGCAAAGGCAGTGCCAGATACCACCAAGATAACATGACTGGGGAGAGCGTGTGCAGTACTGTATTTGGAATAGAACTGGAAACACCACCATCAGATTAAAGGACCAAAGCAATTCAGACACACAAAAATGCTCAGCATCACCCTTTGATCAACTTGCGGGGATTCTGCACAAGGCTTGCCATGCTGCCAGAGGCACACCACCAAACGCTTTGATTTACTACCTTAAATTCAATTTTAAACAATAAGCCACAAAGTTTATTACAAACATTTAAAAATGCTCCTGATGGTTTACACAAATAAGGATGAAGTCGAATTTCTATGATGTGAATCTGGTGGTTAGAAACAGCCCAGCCTCCTTGAGATCTCACACACTGAACCATTGTGAACATTTCAAGGACATTACATTTTAAAGCCCCTCATTTTCCTTCCCCAAGGACATCTTCTTGAACATCTGGCATAACAAGTGAGCCCGTGGAGAACAAACGCAAAATTAACCCAACAACTATCAAAGAAAGCAGTAAAAATAAAACTAACCAAATTGGATTTGGGGGAAACTTCTAGGTAAATTTAGTAGATTAAATACATGCATTTATCTCCACACCCTCCTCAAATCCCAGGGAATGCTGGGTGGAAAAGGAAGGGGGATAAAAAATGAACAAAACGTTTAAGGGGAAAAAAAGGTAGATATATGGGGAAGAAGAGATGGAGATGCAACTATTTCCCTTACAGACCTAGTGTGCTCACCAGTTTTTATATCAAGTTAACCCACGCTAGGGCCATCTAGGAAGAAGGATCTTAATTTAAAAAATAAAATAAAATAAAATGCATCCACAGGATTGGCTTGTAAGCAGGTCTGTAGGGTGTTTTCTTGATTGAGATTGATGTGGGAGGGCCCAGATCACTGTGGTGAGGGTTCTAGGTTCTATAGGAAAGCATATTGAGCAAGCCATGAGAGGTAAGCCAGTAATCAGCACTCCTCCATGACCTCTGCATCAGCTCTTACCCCCAGGTTCCTTCAATGATAGGCTGTGATGTGGAACAAGAGTTGGTAAAGAGCTCTTCTCCCCTAGTAGTTTTTTGGTCATGGTGCTTTATCACAATAGAAAGACTAAGGGACCCACAAAAGTTAAACCTCAAGTTTCCAGGGAGTAGAGAACTTGTAGTGGAAGGAACCTTAAAAAAAAAAAAAAACATCTAGTTTAGCTACAAAACTGAAAAGGATCAAAATTGGAGGCTTGATTCTCCTCTGAAGGCAAAAGTACAGAGTAAAGATGAAATGGAGGTAGCTGGTTCAATGTCGGAAAGAATCCTCCAGAACAGAGGTCAGCAAACTATGACCTGCTAAGAATTCAAAAACAAACAATTTTAAGGGCTGGTTTTTAAAAAGTAAAAAGTAAAAAAAGAAAGATTGGGGAGGAGAGAAAGAAGAGGGGCTCAGAGACAAATAGGTAGCAGGGATCACAATGAAGCTTGCGAAGCAAGCACTATTTATTCTCAGCCTTTTACATAAAGTTTGCTGTTCTAGTTAGGATTACTATTGCTGTGATGAAACACACAGCCAAACCTACTTGGGGAGGAAAGCTTATTTGGCTTATGCTTCTAAATTATGGTTCATCATCAATAGAAGTCAGTACAGGAACTCAAACAGGGCAGGAACCTGGAGGCAGGAGCTGAGGCAGAGGCCCCAGGGATAGGGCTGGGGGGTGGGGTGAGGAGGTGCTGCTTAGTAGCTTGCTCTCATGGCTTGCCCAGCCTGCTTTCTTAGAGAACCCATGAACATCAGCCCATGGGTGGCCCCACCCACAGACTTGGTCTTGGATCACTAAGAAAATAAATTCCAGGCTAGTCTGTTGACAACCTGATCTTCTAGAGGCATTTTCTTAATTGAGGTTCCTGTCTCTCAGATGACTCCAGCTGTATCAAGATGACATAAAACTAGCCAGCACACTTGCCAATCCATGATCTATGGTCTAGGATTCATACTAGAGCAAGAGATGTATCCCTAAACCTGCAGAGACTGGATAATCCCCTTCCTGCAAGCCAACAGACACAAGAGGAAAAACCTATTTGAGAGACACTAAAAAGCGTACCTTGTCCTTGCCTTATTGCAAGGGAGAAGGTGAAGAGGGGCAGGGAGTCTGTAAGAGAGGGATATGGGAAATGAGACTCCCTCCTCCATCTCTGTATTAACTACTTATCTTCTAGCAGCTAAAGAATACCTGGCCAACGCTACTTAAGATAAGAGTGCTTACTTTGGCTTAGAGATCAAACCTTCTTGCCACATTTCTATCAGGGAAATAAACCATAATGTCAAATTAAAATTTGCTTTAACCTGACTCCTAATTTTTTTTTTCTCCCTAATTTGCTACACTCTATATCAAGCTGTCTTTGGCCATATATGATGCAAACTTCTTCCCCAATTTATTAACTACTTTGATTTTCCTTAGGATTCTTCATTTTTGGCTTAACTTGTTTGGATGCTCATGCAGCTGATTTGTTAACCTTTTGGGTTTAAGGTTTCTGTATTGTAAGTTTTACAGGAAAGTCTTCACTTGTTGGAAATTATGAAAATGTTGTGCCCATGCCCATGTTTTCTATGACTACTTTTACAATTACAGACTTTAATTTTAAGACTTCAAACTTCTGGAATTAACTTTGGGATAAAGATTGCTGTGGAGAACTTATTGCCCCTAAATAGTCAGCCAACTGCATAATAAAACTTTGGTGAAAAGTTCATTCCTTGTCTACTGACTTTAAAATGTCCTTTTTCTGACTTAAAATATATTTTAATTATATTTTAATTTTCACATGTATTTGAACACATAAATTTTTTAAATGATGAAAACTACTCTCCTCTAAATAGTGTATAAATTCACTTATAGTCTTGCAGAACATTCTATTTGATTGGACAAGTTTCGTCTCCATATTTTTACATGAATTAATCTTTCCTGCTTTCATATGTTTTTTTTTTCAAAATAGCATTCATTCCTTAACAGTATTGCCTTTTATTCTTATTGAAAATTTTATTTGGACAAAATTTAAATAAATTGTGATTTTTGCCTATGATTCAAAGATACTGATAAAATTTCCTATGGTATATATTTAATACTTCTACTCTTAAGCTTTGATCAAATAGATGCAATTGTAGAATGTCCTGATATATAAACTTACTACAATTTTTTTTCTCAGTGCTTAGCCTCTCGATCAATCCTATCTCATTTATCACTATCCATATTTCTAAAACAAGCAAAAAATTTATGCTAAGTGATCTTCAGCTTGGTCTCACAAAACAGAACAAAACTCAAACACAACAAAATAAAGGCCCTCATGTTTCCAAAAGAGCCTGGATGTCACGCTGTCTATGAGTGTGGGTAAAACACTCTGAATTGGAAAAAGTTTAATTTAACTAATCAAAAGTACATGAAAGACTTCTCTGACTCAGTATTTAAAACATGGAAAACATTTTAAAACAATTCTGAAGGAACAGAGGCTTTGCTTATTATAGTCAAGATCCCATGTGTGTGCTAAACCTTATGTCCTTTATAATATAGTTCAGGATGTCTCCCAGAACTCTGTGTTTATGAGCAATGTCTTTTACTTCAGGACCCAGGGGATGTGTTTTATTTTATCATGGACTTGGTAAATAAGGCAGATAAACACCTGGAAAAGTCTCTATCAATCTCTGCACACAGATCTTAAATGCTGCTGTTGTATGTTTTCCCTGTTTTGAGTTGTTTTCCTATACACCCATTTGCCCAGAGTACAAACTCTACTAACTTTCACTATGTAAACTGTTTACTGTACGTAAGCCCATAACATTGAAGAATAGTAGGTACTCACTGCTCATTCGGTTTGGAGATGGTGAAATGTTAAAAAGGTTACATGAAAGAGTACCCAGTTGTAATATTGTAGGTTCTCAATATCTGCTACAAGATTCCAAAAAAAATTACTGAAAGGCAGACCAACAGGCATGGAAGCACCATATCACTGGTATAAACAGCACAAAGAGACACCTAGTTTGGGGCACAGAGAAGAGTTTTGTCATATCAGTAAGTTCAGAACTAGTTCCTCAAAAAAAGGAGGAGGAGAGAGGTGTGGAAAGCACCCAGCACACACACTGACTGACTGGACTGAAAAGGTCAGAGGGCAATAGTTAGGAACTGGTAGGTCAGAGTACTTTACTTTGCTGAAATTGGAGGAGTAAGAAACAAACAGAAATCTATGGTATAAGAGAAGCTTTGAAAGACTGATGGCTCAGAGGGTTATGAAGGTGCTATCACTTGCTTGGCAAGCTGAGAACACAGTAAGCAAATAATAAGGGACATCATTGTCTGCAGACGTTAGTTTTCCTGTGTCCCGCAGCCACTCACTCACAAATGAACATACAGAGGATTATATTAATTACAAACTGTTTTGTCTACGGTTCAGGCTTATTGCTAGCTAGCTATTACATCTTAAATTAACCCATTTCTATTACTCTATGTATTGCCACAGGGCCATGGAGTTACCAGTCTGTTGGCATCTTCTTGCTCCTTGGGCAACTGAGTCATTTCTACCCTGACTCCGCCCTTCTCCCTGTCTCTCTGCTTGGATTTCCTACCTGGCTCATATCCTACCTTACCACAGGCAAAATCAGCTTTATTTATTAACCAATGGGAGCAACACATATCACAGCATACAGAAAGACTGTCCCATAGCACTTGTCTAATGGAATTCCAACCACATTTATCATTTTTCACTGTTTCAAAAAGTCAAGCAAGTGCTGCTGGACACAGTTCCCACAATGAGGAGCTTTGCATTATGAGTGTTCCCTTCCCATTAGAAGTATCACATATGTAAACTGTTCTTTTTGTTTTAATCTTTTCTATAATAAAAGGAAAGGGGTTACCAAAAGGTGATACATCACCACAAAGAGTATATGCATAGCAATATTCTTTATTTATTCTTAAGGTATTTATTTAGTATTACCCTATCTGGGTATTACTTACCCTACCCTGCTTTGTATAATTCAATAAAAACAAAACAAAACATGCCGGGCAGCAGTGGCACATGCCTTTAATCCCAGCACTTGGGAGGCAGAGCCAGGCGGATCTCTGCCAGTTAGAGGCCAGCGTGGTCTACAGAGGGAGTTCCAAGACAGGTTCCAAAACTACACAGAGAAACCCTGTCTTGAAAAGCAAACAAACAAAACACAAAGTCTTGGATTCCTGGCTACATGCTGAAGTTGGAGACATCCAAGCAAAGATAAACATGGAACTACTTAAAATAGCTCCATGGAAAATCTAATCAGGGGATAAGATGGAGACTTAAGATGAAGAGTCCACTGCTAGCGGTACTTTCTGAAAGGATAGTGTTTGAAATTTCAGTAATAGGTAAAGAAGGAACAAGAAAAGGGTTATAAAGGAGGACATAACAAGCTAAAGAAAGAGGACATGCCAAGGTCCTGAAGAGTTAAAGACTGGCAATTTAGAAAAACAAAAACAAGATGAAAATGGCCAACATAACAAACAAGACCTGGAATGAGGCTGAGGGATCAAGCAGTAATGAGAGCTCATAGATCATGGAGTACTTGCCTACATTTGTATCTTTTTCAGAGTGGAAAGGCATCAAGGGGTAAGAATATTTTAGAGAAGAAACTCAGACTATTTTGGGAACAGGTAGGTCAAGCAGCTGTTAGGAGAAGAGATAGGGAGACTGCCATGGAGGCTTCTGTGGACATCTAGGCGAGAGTTTCTTAGGAAGTATGGAGACACTTCCATGTACCCTGGACAGCCACCCTTTACCTCCCATAGAGTGAAATTTTGCTGCAGCAGATGCTGCTTAAGGTAAAAGTGAGGCAAGAAGATATTGGAATGGATTTAGCCAGGTGGACACTGAGAAAAGCAGCCAGGTCTGCTTCTCAGCAGGAGGTCCGTGCATGAGCCTGGAATGAGTGCAGGTGGTTACTGACTTCAGTCTCCCATTTAAATCCAGTCATTTATATGCTCTCCTGTCATGATACAATGTCAACCAGTGTCCTGAGGATGGATGTCAGAATCCTGGACATCACGAAGTTGACTGCTGTGAAATTCTTTCTCTGAGCTAAGGTTGTGAACTCCTTCCCTCTTCTACCAGTCCCCCAGGCCCTGTTTATCTTGAAATTCACTCTGTGTCCTAATTTGGCAAAGCTTGAATTTGTTAACCTTAGAACACTGGCTAGGATATATTTATTGGGGTTCTCCTTTTTTTTTTTAAACTAAATAAAGTCCTGAACTTTTTCTCCACCTTGGTTATGGAATTTTTGTGGCTCTGCTTGGTTTAATGGCATATTTTGTACATTTCATACATGCCTAGAAGCCTTAGGCAGTGGGAAACCTTTGATTATGTCTAATAAATAAAAGAAGAAATTGCAGAATTAAATCATAAATTTCTTCTTAAGAATGGGAGATAGGGAAAAATGAGTCATGATTTAAAAAAACCATTCAAAAATGTTAAATTAGTGGAACCTTATAATTTTTAGACAATCTAGAAAGACAACAAAGAAAGGTGAAAATTATCAATTCATTGCTTTCTTTTGTATTGTAAAGTATCTGTCTTAGAATTTATATAACTCAATGGTAACAAAAAAGGAAGTTGATTTGTCACTCGTGTTTTAATTTATAGAGGGATATAAAGAGATAACAAGTTTCAAGAAACTCTAAAGAAAAAGAAAATGCTTATAATGAGGAAAGGACCAAAAGCAAACACAGGTATTTAAAAACAAACAAAACAAAACAATAACAAAAAACACCACAGAAGCAAGGCAACTAACTTGTAAGCAAATTTATCTTCTTGTCCATAACAGGGGCCGAAGATTAAAAATGAGATCCAGTCTACACACTATGAAAAACCCAATCATTGAGTGAATAAGTATGTAAATGTAGGATGGTACATATGTAATAGTATAGCTTTAAGAAATCATGAACATCATTCAAGATTCTTTAAAAGGCAGCAAAGGGCATAATGGAGACAGGGTTTCTCTGCGTAGCTTTGTGCCTTTACTGGACTCACTCTATAGCCCAGGCTGGTATCGAACTCACAGAGATCTGCCTGTCTCTGCCTCCTGAGCGCTGGGATTAAAGGCATGCACCACAGCCGCCCCAGAATCATTTTATAATGTACTTAGCAACCACAGAAAATAGAGCTACTATGATTTAAATAAGTTGCAATTTACTTTTTTCCCTCAAACAAGTACTCCAGTCCTAAGTAGCTCACACATTTGCAATAGCAGGTCCAGTGACAAATCCATGATTATTGTGTCTGTCCTATCTACTCCACCATGACTGTACCTGGTTGCTGTTATTCCAGGAATCACATTCACATTCAGGAATTAAAAGACTGTGCAAGGGGTGATGGTCTTTTGATGTGGAAAACAAAAGTTTCTCCAGAAATATTCAGGCAAATGCTATCTCAACAGCCTGAACCATAGAGAACTGCTGCAAAGTCCTAGAGCATGAATATGAACTTTTTGCGGTCGAAGTATGCTGTGGATATCGCTCTGTGTAAATAAAGTTCTGATTGGCCAGTGGTCAGGCAGGAAGTATAGGCGGGACAAGAGAGAAGAGAATTCTGGGATGTAGAAGGCTGGGGAGAGACACCGCCTACCGCCGCCATGAGAAGCAACATGTAAAGACACTGGTAAGCCACACGCCACGTGGCAAAGTATAGATTAACAGAAATGGGTTAATTTAAGATAGAAAAGGTAGATAACAAGCAGCCTGCCACGGCCATACAGTTTATAAACAATATAAGTTTCTGTGTGCTTTCTTGGTTGGGTCTGAGCGACTGTGGGACTGGCGGGTAAGAGAGATTTGTCCTGACTGTGGACCAGGCAGAAAAACTCTAACTACAGAAGTAATAGAGGAATATAAAACAAATAGAGAAAATTGTAGGGGATGCAGTTTAACAAATGGCTCTTTACCTTGCATGTACATGCACAAGGCCTATGTTTAATCTGAAGTATGTTTTTAAAAAACATTTTTAAGAGTGTCTAGGCTCCTGTCTGGACAGCACTGCCTACTAGGTCCTAGCCCCCTAGGAGCACATCCTGCACATCTACCCAACCCAATGAAACCCCAGAGACCAGGCACCAGCCTTCCCCCACCCCCAGCCATGCCCAGCCAAATCAGCAACCACCTGAGCCCTGTCTGCACCTGGAGGAGGAGCTACCACGGGACCTACCTACACCTGAAGGAGGATATGAGCATCTGGGCTCCCTTCGGGACAGCCATAGTCTCCAGGCCCTAGCCTCCAGGGGCATATAATGTGTTACCCCCACCCATCAAAAACCCAGAAGCAGCATCCTCACAGCCCCAACCATTCCCCTCGCCCCCGCATTAGCCCCACCAAGACCAAGTGGAGGAAGAGGGACCCCCTAAGGCACAGGCCCCACCTGCACCAACTGGAAGAAGAGACAGGTAAAGAACAGTGTAAGAATTCATTCGACAACATAAAACGCAGTATGTCACCACAGGAAACTAGTGGTTCTACAACAGCAAGGCCTGAAAAATTGAATTTAGAAGAAGCAGAAGAAAACAACCTTAAAAATAACTTTATGAAGAAGATAGAGGCCTTAAAGAGGAAATAAAAAATTCCCTTAAAGAAGTAGAGAAAAAGACAAAGAAAAAATGGAAGAAATCAATAAATCCCTTAAAGAAAGCCAAGAAAAGGGAGTCACACAAGTGAAGGAAAGTTCAAGATTTGAAAATTGAAATAGAGGCAATAAAGAAAACACAAACCAAGGTAATTCTGGAAATGGAAAATTGAGGCAAATGATCTGGAACTACAGATGCAAGTATAACCAACAGAATATAGAGATGGAAAAAAGAATCTCAGGTTTTGAAGAGGCGATAGAGGAAATAGATTCATCAGTCAAAGAAAATGTTAAATCTAACAAATTCTTAACACAAAACATTCAGGAAATCTGGGACACCAAACCTAAGATAATAGGGATAGAAGAAAGAGAATCTCAGCTCAAAGGCACAGAAGAAAACTTTCCTAACCTAAAGAAGGACATGCCTATGAAAGTACAAGAACTTACAGAACACTAAATAGAACAGATCCCCCCCCAAAAAAAGTTCCCTCACCATAATAATAAAAACACTAAATATACAAAATAATGAAAGAATATTAAGAACGGCAAAGGAAAAAGGCCAAGTGACATATGAAGGCAGACCTAAAAGAATTACACCCAATTTCTCAATAGAAACTCTGAAAGCCAGAAGGTGATGTGGCAGGATGCAAGATTAACTAAAAAAAAAAATCAGCAGCCCTCCTATACACAAATGATAAATGGTCTGAGAAAGAAATCAAAGAAACGTCACTCTTTACCATAGCCACAAGCAACATAATCTATTTTGGAGTAACACTACCCAAACAAGTGAAAGACCTGAATGATAAGAAATTTAAGTCTTTAAAGAAAGAAACTGAAGAAGATAGCAGAAAATGGAAAGACCTCCCATGCTCTTGAATAGGTAGAACGCTGTAAAGATGGAAATCTTATGAAAAGCTGCTGTGGATATCGCTCTGTGTAAATAAAGTTCTGATTGGCCAGTGGCCAGGCAGGAAGTATAGGCGGGACAAGAGAGAAGAGAATTCTGGGAAGTAGAAGGCTGGAGAGAGACACCGCCAGCCGCCGCCATGAGAAGCAACATGTAAAGACACCGGTAAGCCACAAGCCATGTGGCAAAGTATAGACTAACAGAAATGGGTTAATTTAAGATAGAAGAAGTAGATAACAAGAAGCCTGCCACAGCCATACAGTTTATAAGCAATATAAGTTTCTGTGTGCTTTCTTGGTTGGGTCTGAGCGACTGTGGGACTGGCGGGTAAGAGAGATTTGTCCTGACTGGGCCAGGCAGGAAAACTCTAACTACAAATGGCGCCCAACGTGGGGCAAGAGTTTCCACCTAAAACCTGAGAAAAAAGATTCTAAGACGGAGCTAAAAACAGCTTCCTAATTGTCTCTCTCAAGTTAGCGGCAGCCTGCCGGTTTCAGCTACTATGGCGGGTTCCTGGCGTGTGCGTCTGACCTGCAGTGTGGCAGGAATGAGGAGTCTACAAGCGGCACTTTACTCTGCTGTGTGGTAGATTTTGACTTTCTGGGCTGTACACTGCTTTGATAGAACTGCTTCTGATAGTTGATGGTACACATGGCTCCAGACCCAGAGCTGGCGGTAAACTGTACCACCGCCATGTTGGGAAGCTGAGGTGGGTGGAGCCAGCAGCCACAGCGGCGTTTCAGTCTTACAAAGATGGATATTACACAGAGAATCTGGTTTGTCTTGTCTTTGGGACTTTTAACTGCAGGAAAAGATTTGATCGTAAAAGCTGTTGAGTTAAACAAATATGTAAATTTTAAAGGTACCTTGACTTCAAATTTTGGATATAAGGATATGTTGCTTTGGAAAAGAGTCTCTGCTTTTGTTTCCACAGAAAGCCAGAGGCTGTGGATTTGTTCCAGATTAAGATATATCAGGTTTGATCAGCCAAGACCACCTGAAAGGTCTCCAATGACACCATGGCCCAGATGATCCGACATCCAGAATGGTTTCAAGACAACTGGCTCAGAGGTTCACCCTAATGGACTACTCCATAATCCTAAAATTTTCTTTGTATCCCCATAAGATACAGCGCCCCCTTCCAGCAGGAAGTAGTAAGAAAAACTACGCCCACATTCCCAAAATTATCAAGCTGGCTTTGGAGATGGAATTGGCTCACTCCTTCTCTAAACCCAGACATATTGCTAAAAGAAAAGGTTAAGAGATTCTTGTGTCCCAAATCAGAAGAGCCCTCTGGTGTGGGACAGAGAAAAACCAATATTTTTCTTTAAAGTAGATTGATTATAAACGCAATCTCTTTTTAAAGAAGAAAAGGGGATATGATATAGATATAATAGGATGAAAGGGTAGATTAAGGAAGAAACTTACTTCTAAAGAGCAACAACTTGTTTAAAATGTTTTACATTGGTTTAGATTTTAGTCTATTGATACAAACTTAAAGTTAATTTTGTTATACTATGTATATATTTCTACTCGTGTTTAAGGTATTATGTTTGTATAGCTCATTTAAAATTGTAATGGATAATTAAAAATAGATTAATAACTGGTCATCTATGATAATCATACTCGTAGCCATGTTACTTAAGTCTTCTACATATACATAGAGATATTTCAGATAGACAGGTAATCTTCAAACACTTCAAAGGTCTACAGAATATGGCATTTAAAATATTTTTAAAATTTAGACTTTCTGGACAGTGAGACATGTCTGCTCCTGGCAACACCAATTTACTTCAGAGACAACGATGGGCATTAAAGACACTTCATATCTTATCTTCACCTTGGCAAAAATAGCCATTTGGGCAAGAAATTGTTCTTGCCTGGACTGCTTGATCGACTGGACATGCAGGACCCATAGAAAGGTGACCACTAAACTTTGCTTGACAAAATGGTCCTTCAGGTTCCTGCTTCGCAGAGGAAACTGCCAGACATTCTACACGACACTGAGAGAAGTAACCGAGAGACTCTAGCCCTGTGGGCTGAAGACAAATGCCCCAACATTACAAAGGAACATTAGGTGACTGTCCAGGCTGCCAGCTGTCTCTGTCTACTCTGCAAGACTCCCGAAAAATGCTTACATCCTTCTCCCGGTTCTCAGGTAATATTAAATCCTTCTGAGGTCTTTGATGTGGTTGAAGACTAGATAGTTATAATTTCCTCAGTTATGATACAAGATAAGTTAGATATAAAACTTTAGACTCACAAATATAAGATAGATAGGATATCTTCTTTAATATTGTAACTGTAATTCTTGCTTGACAATTGTTTTGTTATATGTAATTGTACTATGTAAAAGTTAAAACCTTCTTTTAAAAAAAAAAAGAAAAGGGGAAGTGCTGTGGATATCGCTCTGTGTAAATAAAGTTCTGATTGGCCAGTGGCCAGGCAGGAAGTATAGGCGGGACAAGAGAGAAGAGAATTCTGGGAAGTAGAAGGCTGGAGAGAGACACCGCCAGCCGCCGCCATGAGAAGCAACATGTAAAGACACCGGTAAGCCACAAGCCATGTGGCAAAGTATAGACTAACAGAAATGGGTTAATTTAAGATAGAAGAAGTAGATAACAAGAAGCCTGCCACAGCCATACAGTTTATAAGCAATATAAGTTTCTGTGTGCTTTCTTGGTTGGGTCTGAGCGACTGTGGGACTGGCGGGTAAGAGAGATTTGTCCTGACTGGGCCAGGCAGGAAAACTCTAACTACAAAAAGCAATCCACAGATTCAACGCAATCCCCATCAAATTACCAACACAATTCTTCACAGATCTGGAAAGAATAATACTCAACTTCATATGGAAAAAAAAAAATCAAAAACAGGATAGCCAAAAGAATCCTGTACAATAAAACAACCTCTGCAGGTATCATGATCCCAAACCTCAAGCTCTACTATAGAGCTACCATAATAAAAACAGCTTGGTACTGGCATAAAAACCGACATGTGGACCAATGGAATCGAATTGAAGACCCTGACATTAACCCGCACACCTATGAACATATAATTTTTGACAAACAAGCCAAAAATGTACAATGGAAAAAAGAAAGCATCTTCAACAAATGGTGCTGGCATAACTGGATGTCAACTTGTAGAAGGCTGCAAATAGACCCCTATCTGCACAAAACTTAAGTCCAAGTGGATCAAAGACCTCAACATAAATCCAGTTACTCTGAACCTGACAGAAGAGAAAGTAGGAAGTACTCTTGAACACACTGGCACCGGAGATCACTTTCTAAATATAACACCAGTAGCACAAACACTGAGAGAAACAATCAGTCAATGGGACCTGTTGAAACTGAGAAGCTTTTGTAGAGCAAAGGACACGGTCAACAAGACAAAGGACAGCCAACAGAATGGGAAAAGGTCTTCACCAAGCCCACATCTGACAGAGGGTGGATATCCCGAATATATAAAGAATTCAAGAAATTAGACATCAAAATGCCCAACAGTCAAATTAAGAAATGGGCTATAGAACTAAACTGAGAATTCTCAACACAGGAACTTCAAATGGCTGAAAGACATTTAAGGAATTGCTCAACATCCCTAATTATACGGAAAATGCAAATGAAAAACGACTCTGAGATATCACCTTACGCCTGTCAGAATGGCTAAGATCAAAAACACTGAAAACAGCTTATGCTGGAGAGGATGTGGAGCAAGGGGAACTCTCCACTGCTGGTGGGAATACAATCTTGTAAAGCCACTTTGGAAATCAATATGGCGCTTCCTTAGAAAACTGGGAATCCATCTCCCCCAAGACCCAGCTGTAGCACTCAAGGAATGCTCAATCATACCACAAGGGCATCTGCTCAGCTATGTTCATATCAGCATTGTTTGTAATAGCCAGAACCTGGAAACAACCTACATGCCCTTCAACTGAAGAATGGATAAAGAAAACATGGTACATATACACAATGGAGTACTACTCAGCAGAGAAAAACAATGACATCATGAAGTTTGCAGGCAAATGGATGGATCTAGAAAAAATCATCCTGAGTGAAGTGACCCAGACTCAGAAGGACAAACATGGTATGTACTAACTCATAGGAGGATACTAGATGTAAAACAAAGATGACTAGACTGCTACATAACCCCAGGGAGGCTACCTAGAAAACGGGACCCTAGGAAAGACACAGAGATCACCCAATGACAGAGAAATGGATGAGATCTACATGAACAACCTGGACGAAAGTGGGAGTAATGAAGGACAAGGTTTGAGGGAAAGAAAGCTTAGGGGAGCAGGAGATCCCAGCTGGATCAAGAACAGAAAGGGAGAACAAGGAATAACAGACCACAGACCACGATAAATGAAGACCACATGAGAACTGGAATAGGCAGAGTGCTGGAGAGGTTCCCTGAAATCCACAATGATATATCCTCTGTAGACTGCTGGCAATGGTCGAGAGAAAGCCTGATCTGATCTAGTCTGGTGATCAGATGGCCAAACACCCTAACAATCGAGCTGGAACTCTCATCCAATAACTGATGGAAGTGGATGCAGAGATCCTCAGCCAGGCCCCAGGTGGAGCTCCAGGTGTCCAATTGTCGAGAAAGAGGAGGGACTGTAAGAGCGTGAATTGTTGAGTGCAAGATTGGAAAAAGCACAGGGACAAATAGCCAAACAAATGGAAGCACATGAATTATGAACCAAAGGCTGTGGAGCCCCCAGCTGGGGCAGGTCCTCTGGATAAGTGAGACAACTGAATAGCTTGAACTGTTTGGGAGGCACCCAGGCAGTGGGACCTGGACCTGTCCTTAGTGCATGAGCTGGCTGTTTGGAACCTTGGGCTTACACAGGGACACTTTGCTCAGCCTGGAAGGAGGGGACTGGACCTGCCTGTACTGAATCCACCAGGTTTAAATGAATCCCCAGGGGAGTCTTGGCCCTGGAGATGGGAATGGAGGGGAGGGGATAGGGAGAAGGTGGGGGTGGGAGCGGGGAGGACAGGGGAACCCATGGCTGATGTGTAAAATTAAAACACAAATATAATAATAATAATAATAATAATAATAATAATAATAATAATAATAATAAAAAATACCAAATAACACAATTAAAAAATGAGGTACAGAGTTAAGCAGAGAATTCTCAACAGAAGAAATTCAAATGGCTGAAAGACATTTAAGAAACTGCTCAACGTCCTTAGCCATCAGGGAAATGCAAATCAAAAGTCAATGAAATACCATCTTACACCTGTCAGAATGACTAAGATCAAAACCACTGATGACAGCTTATGTTGGAGAGGATGTGGAGTAAGGGAAACACTCCTCCACTGTTGGTAAAAGTGCAAACTTGTACAACCACTTTGGAAATTAGTATGGCGTTTTCTGAGAATATTGTGAATCAATCTACCTCATGACCCAGCACTATTGGACATATACTCAAAAGATGCTCAATCATACCACAAGGTCACTTGCTCTACCAAGTTCATAGCAGCATTATTCATAATAGCCAGAACCTGGAAACAACCCAGATGCCCCTCAACTGAAGAACGGATAAGGAAAATGTGGTATGTTTACACAATGGAGTATTACTCAGTGGTTAAAAAAAAAAAAAAAGATATCATGAAATTTGTAGACAAATGGATAGAACAAAGAAATATCATCGTGAGTGAGGTAATCCAGACCCAGAAAGACAAACACGGTGTGTACTCACTCTTAAATGGATGTTAGATGCTAAGCAAAGGATAACCAAGGTACATTCCACAACCCCAGAGAACCTAGGTAAAAAAGGAGGACCCTAAGAAGAATATACATGGAGGGCTCCAGGAAGGGAAAACAGTTAAGAGGGGGCGGTGTAGAAGGGAAAGAATGGGGGACAGGAACAGGAGGGACTGAGATGACCCAGCAGAGAGAAGGACAGAGAGGGATTGAGAGGGAGAGCAATTAAAGAGATATCCTGGTAGAGGGAACCATTAGGGGGTTAGAAGAAACCTGGTGCTAGGGAAATCCCCAAGAATCCACAAGGATGACACCAGCTAAGTCTCCTAGCAATAATGGAGAGGGTGCCTGAACTTACCTTCCCCTTTAATCAGGTTAGTGACTACCCTAATTGCCATCATAGAACCTACATCCAATAACTGATGGAAGCAGATAAAGTGATCCACAACCAAGCACTGGCTGAACTCCTAGACTTCAGTTGAAGAGAGCGAGGAGGGATCACAGGAACAAGAGAGGTCAAGATCATGATAGGGAAAACCACAGACAGCAGACCCAAACTGGTGGGAGCTCATGAAGTCTGGCCTGTCAGCTGGGGAACAAGAATGGGACCAAACTAGGCCCTGGCAGTAAGACCAGTACTTATCCCGGGTGTGTGAAATGGCTTTTTGGAACACATTCCCTAGGGTGAGATACCTTGCTCAGCTTTAACATGGGGGATGGGCTTGGTCCTGCCTCAACTTAGTATGCCAAACTTTGTTGACTCCCCAAGGGAGTCCTTATCCTCTCTGAGGAGTGGATGGGGGGAGGTAGAGAGAGGCAGAAGAAGGGGGGGGGGACTGGTATTGGCATATAAAATGAAAATAAAGTTTGAAAATAAATAAATAAAAATTAAAAACAAAAGAAAAATAAGACAGGCATGGTGGCATGTGCCTTTAATCCCAGCACTCAGGAGGCAGAGACAGGCAGAGCTCTGTGATTTCAAGGCTACACAGTCTACAGAGTGAGTTCCAGGACAGATAGAGCTACACAGAAAACCAGTCTCAAGAAAAACAAATATATATACCAGAGAACTGGCAACTGAACAAGATAGCCCATACTGTGTGTCACAAATACTTTGATAAGGTACAAAGAACAGCATGCAGAGGTGACAAAGTATGACTTCTGACAGTATCTGAGTTTTATTAGCTGCTTTAAGAATATTTTCAAATACAGTAATGTGATATAGTTTAGTTTGGGTGCACAGCAGAAAAGCAGAAAATCTCATGTATATTTTCAAATTAAATAAAAAAAAGAAAACTAACCTACAATGTAGACGAAATTTTGAAGTCTTAGTAAATAAGAAACACAGAGCTAAATACAAAGGAAATAGCCAAAGAGATCAGAGCAATAGCCATGACTAGCTTTAGCTTACCACCAACAGTAGCTTCCCCAGAGAGAGAGCTACTTCCTATTTGACTTGTGTTTTTATTGCCTTTCTGTTCTGCTTTTTCATTGGTTCTAAGCCCAGACACATGATTTTCTTGTCACTGCCTATCTATACGGACCTCCAGATCTCTATGATTAGTACTGGGATTAAAGGCTCACATCACCAGACTTGGCTGTGTCCTTGACTACACAAAGACTCTGCCTGCCATGTAATCGGATTAAGGGCATGCTCTACCACTGCTGGACTTCTGCTTAATGGCTATCTGATCTCCAGGCAACTTTATTTATGACTATACAAATAAAACATCACTTTTCATCACAAATAAAGTATCACCACACTACAAGCCATGTTTTTATATTTATTTGGCTCCTTATCAAAATGTAATTTTTACAAACAAAACACGATGTCCAAAAATAATATTTGTATTTTTCCTATAAATCTAAGTCATCATTTGCATAATGCTATAACCCCATTTAATTTCACAAGATACATAAACCAACCTACATCTTCAATTTTACTAAATGGTACTTAGTTTCATTTCCATTGAAAGCCCCAAAGGTTTGCTTTCCTCCAAAGTCAATATCAGCCTACAGAAGAAACATTACATATACACAATGTGGACATTAAGAAATACACTTGAGCACAAAAAAACGATCATCAGTCTCCATCCTCTTAATCTCTCTCTGTGTCTCTCCCCCTGTCCCTCCCCTTCTCCCTCCCTCCATCCTTCCCTCTGTGCACAAAAGTTGTACATGTTTATTTCACTAAGCAGCACCCCTGATTAAACAGAAGCACAATAATGAATGTATGCTAAATCTTCACTATTTCATTAACCTCAAGTCAGATATTTCAAATAATGATGTTAGAACTGAAATACTGAATTTTAAACTTAATTCTAATAATTAATTAGTAGGTACATATAGTTAGTGGCTGCTAAATAGAAAAAGTGCACCTCGACATGGTTTGTTAAATTACAGAATAATAAGAAATTGGCATTAGTTTTTAACATAGTTTTAAGGCATGAGCCTTCAAAAAGCAGATGTACCTAGCATGAATAAAGCCATGTGTTCAATCCCCAGCCTCAACAAAAAAAGTTGCTGTGGTAGTTTGAATAAGAAAAGGCTCGTGTATCTGAATGCTTAATCACCAGGCAGGCGCACTACTTGAGAAAGACTAGGAGGCTGGCCTTGCTGAAGTAGGTGTGACTTTGTTGGAAGAAGTGTGTCACCAGTGTTGGGCTTGGAGGTTTCAAAAACACAAGCCAGGCCCAGTGTTGCTCTCTCTTCCTGCTGCCTGTGGATCCAGATGGAGAATTGTCATCTACTTCTCCAGCACCATGTCTGCCTACATGATGACATGCCGTCGGCCATAATGATAATGGACTAAACCTCTGAAGCTGTAAGCAAGCTCCAATTAAATGTTGTTGTTTATTTGTTTTTTTTTTTAAATAAGAGTTGCTGTGTCATACTGTCTCTTCACAGTAACATACAAATGTTCCCAGATACAAATAAAACCAAGGAAACAAAGTAAGACTGGTGTACTGTAATATTATATTATTTGGTGAAAAAAAAGACAGAATCTAAAAGAGAGCAGGGAGAGATATATGGGAGAGTTTGGAAGGAGGACAGGGAAGAGAGAAATGTTGTACTTGTATTATAATCTCAAAAAATAAACCATAAAAATTTTAAAAATTGGTGTATTGTATCAATGTCAATGTCTTGGTTGTAATAATAGAGCTTTGTAACAGCTTATCATTGGACAAACTTAAGTAACAGATACACAGCTATCTATATTATACATCACAATGACAATCAAATGTATAATTGTATTAAATTATATGTTTAATTTTTAAAAATCAAATTAAAAATCTACATAGGATATTTTTCAAGTTAATATAAAAAATGAATAGAAAACTAATGAAATATTTTTACAATGTGTGAAACATTACTTTGACTAGTTATAAAATAATATCTACAAACTTTGATACTAATAAAAGCAAGGGGTGGGGTTGGGGATTTAGCTCAGTGGTAGAGCGCTTGCCTAGCAAGTGCAAGGCCCTGAGTTTGGTCCTCAGCTTTGGGGAAAAAAAAAAAAAAAAAAAAAAAAAAGCAAGGGGTGCAAGTTATCAGTAAATTCTATTTCTTATCATCTACAGATGTACCAAGCTTTTGTATAAAAGCTATTTTCTGACTGTCCTCAGAAACAAAAATCAAGACATTATACTATTGGCCAGGAGTAGTGGGGACATGCCTATAATGCCTGCACTAGAAGGCAGAGGAAGATAAGGAGTTCAAGGTCAACAGAAGCTACATAACAAGTTCAAGGCTAGCCTGGACTATAAAACACACTATTCACAGGGGGAAAAAATCTCTCATAAGGAATACAACTGTCAGTTCACTTATGTAGCAAGTTCCCTTATTTTCATACGTCTAATTTCACTTTCCCAATGGTAACTTCATAAAGAAGGCAAATCAGACTTGTCTGTCTGTAAAATGCAAAACTGAACTGGGTAAAGCTCAGGGGTAGAGTCCTTGACTAGCATTCTAAAGACTTGGGGAAGCGGGGATGAGACTCAATTCTTACCACATAAGAAATGATGATATAACTATAAGTGGCTTTTTAAAAAAAAAAAAGGCTAAAATATGTTTAAAAATCACTACTATAGCCGGGCGGTGGTACACGCCTTTAATCCCAGCACTCAGGAGGCAGAGCCAGGCAGATCTCTGTGAGTTCGAGGCCAGCCTGGGCTACCAAGTGAGTTCCAGGAAAGGCGCAAAGCTACACAGAGAAACCCTGTCGGGGGGTGGGGGGGGGGGGGGGTGGGGAACACTACTATGACCATTATGAATTTCCTTGACTATGTAAAAGTTTAAGCTATAATGAAAATAAATAATATATAATGAAAATTATATACTACGGCTTATAATGTTCATAATGTTTGCTCAATTAAAGAGATAGAAATAAACACACTTTTATTCTGAGATGTTTGAAAAGGTTTGTTTAAAACTTTATAGTCCTTGATCCTAAATACTGTAAAGCCATCACATATAAAGAAGGTTATTCCTCCATCTATACCACAATATTATCATGCTGAGACTGTGCATAGAAATTCACTGGAGTAGACATTTGTTCACACCTCTGCAAGAATAGAGTCACAGTAACACTTGGTAGAAACTGACTCTAGGAAGTTGTGCATGTGCACATGCATACACAAATAAATGTTATAAAACAATGTTTCACTGGGCGGTGGTGGCACATGCCTTTAATCCCAGCACTTGGGAGGCAGAGCCAGGTGGATCTCTGTGAGTTTGAGGCCAGCCTGGGCTACCAAGTGAATTCCAGGAAAGGCACCAAAACTACACAGAGAAACCCTGTCTTGAAAAAATGAAAACAAAACAAAACAAAACAAAAAACAATGTTTCTAGAGATCTCAAAAAACACATGCATTTTGACCAATCAAAATTTCCCCCAACAAATGCAACTACAGACTTCTATACCACAAATTCAAATAATGAATCCTACTACTTGATTTAAGTACTTTAAATAAATATACATCTTAGTATATAAGACAGAGACATTTTGAACTTATCCAATTTGAAATTGAAAAAATTCAACTCTGAAATGAGATAAAATACCAGAAAATCAGCAGCATGTTAAGGCCACTGCAGCAATTGGTATGAGCTGCCCATTACTAGTGCTAATGATAGTCCAGGCTTTAGAATATTTATAAATGTTAATATGTCACATGAACGCATGGTTTTCAGAGACTCAAACAATTGTAGCTATTCTCAAATATCTGATGTCTTAAAATTTTAATATGAGGGAACAACACAAATATAAAAATAATTCTGAGTTTGAAAAGGGTCTATGAAGGAGTGAGTCAATATATAACTATTATAATAATCAACACACTGTATAATTCAGCTTTAAGTATTACATGACTTAATTTTCCTTTCCTTCTTGCGGTATTATAATTATTGCTTTGTGTTTACTGTAACTATTAGTGGCATTTCCAGATACTCACAAACTAAAAGAACAGGGGTACAAAATCTCTTTGGTCACCTAATAAGTACCCCTAGCAGAAAAAAACTAATTGCTGAAACAGAAACAAAGTTGGTTTTTTGTGGTTGTTTTGGTTTTTTAACTTTTCCTACATGGGATGAAACAAATTCCTTACATGGTTTTTAATGTAACTTAGTATTTCATAAACATCTTTTTGTTGTTGTTGTTGTTTTGTTTTTCGAGACAGGGTTTCTCGGTGTAGCTTTGCGCCTTTCTCGTTCAGTGGACCAGGCTGGCCTCGAACTAATAGAGATCTACCTGACTCTGCCTCCCCAGTGCTGGGATTAAAGGCGTGCACCACCACCACCCGGCTTCATAAACATCTTTTAACAGAAAATCATAATGTAATACTTATTCTGACTAGTTTATCAGCTCTCAACTGTGTGACAAAACCAACATTTTATAGTCAAGGTCATGGTCCTCAAATACAGACATGTTTGAAAGAACACAGATCAGCAACAAAAACAAAGTACTTTTTTAAAGGTAACACAAGATTGCTCTACAGTTCTGAGTTGTCTAATTACCAAATTATTTCTACTTACCAAGGTTTGGTGCTTATGTCAAATGACTTTTTGGTTTGCTTCTCAAATGTCTGGGTGAAGGACAACACAAATGCTATTGATACAGTCAGTCCTATGTAAAAACTCCTGGTGTCTAAAGAAATGGTATCCCAGGCTTTGGAAGGCCACAGTACTTGTGCAAATAGAAAAATCAACTACAGACAGCAATTTCTGTTTTGAAGGCACAGGGGCATTACCCTCCTGGCGCTGGCTGCCTGTGTCTACTGACTGACAGTCCACACTGTTCATCTGCTGCTGGTCAGCTCTGTTAGCAATTTAATACATTAGAAAATGGTTTGTTTTGTTTTTATTATTTGGAAGGGAGGGCAGAACAAAACAGATGGACTGCTCAGGACATGCTGACTCAGTTTTATCCTAAGATAAAAATATATCAGCCATATGAAGGGAACCTCTGGGCTCCTTGGGAAGTATAGTGACTGCTTCTAAATGACAAGAACTGCAGACGCAAATGTGTCAATTGAGAGGTAGATCATATGATTTTCACATGAAAACTGCTTTAGTGAACAAATATCACTTAATTATTATTTACTTAACTTTTAAACTTTTATTTCATTTCCACTATGTGTACTTGTTGGTGTGGATGTGTCCATATACATATGTGGGTACAGGTACATGTATGTGCACTTGTCTGTGCATGTGTGTGCAGGCCAAAGATGCACAGTGGGTGTCTTATCTATTTTGAGACAGTCAGTGAACCTAAAGTTTGCTGATTTCAGTAGACTGCCCTGAGAATGACATCCAGGAGCCCACTTATCTCTGCCATGTTCACTGCAGTGTGGTGGCTACAGGCAAGTGCTATTATACTGGCTTTTATGCTGGTTCTGAGGATCTGAACTCAAGTCCTCATGTATGAGCAGCAGCTACTTTCCCAATGGAACGATCTACTCAGGCTAATAAATATGATTTTTTTTCAGACACCCATTCAAGCCAAAAGGGAGAGGTTCTCATATTTTTATGACAATCAACAATTTTACCAAGTAATATCTATCTAATCACTCTATTTTTCAACTTCCAGGCTTTCCGCAAAATCTCTGGCATCTTGTTTTAAATAAGGCATTTCTTAAGCCACCCTTTAAAAATAACAATGAAACAAGCCACTCTAAGAAGTACATTACAGCCAGGCAGTTCTGGCAGACACCTTTAATCCCAGCAGTCAAGAAGCAAAGGCAGGTGGATTTCTGAGTTTGAGGCCAGCCTGGTCTACAGAGCAAGTTACAGAACTGTCAGAGCTACACCGAGTAACCCTGTCTGGAAAAAGAAACAAACAAAGGAAGCACATCAGAGATCATCAAAAGTCCCCATGAAGGGACAAAAAAGGAGAAACAAGCAAAAGGGAGGAAGCAGGAGATTTATGGGGACAGAAAGAACAAGAGAAGATAATGGAAGGAATAATGAACAAAATATATTATGTGTATGGATGAAAATGTCATAAAGAACCTACTGTTATGCGCAATTAATATATGCTAATAAACTCTTTAGAATGGACATTCAATTCTGCAATGAGCTTCCTATAAAACGTCTCCTTCTAAAATGACTGACATCCTTGTAGAAAAGTTAAAAACCAACCATACTATGAAAGAATCCTAAGTCTTCTTTTCTACAGCTCACTACCCCAAACTTCTTTAATACCTCCTGCTTTCTTTTATAGTTTACTATATCTGGATGTATACCTTTTGATTTTATAAAGTGATACTAATGAGTTTGAAAAGTACATTTTAAAGACTTTCTCACATTATTAACATTTATGAATTGTACAAAATAATGAATTTCATTATAACATTTAATAGATGTCTAGAATACAACTCTGATCATCTTCAATCCCCTATAATCTATCATATCCTGCTCTTTCCTTTCACTGTTCCCCTTTCTCTACCTCCAATCCCTTCTAGTTTCATGCAGTATCATTATTGTTTTCTTTTTTCTTTAATTATTATTGTTATATGTACACAAACATATAAATATATAAATACAAGGAAGACCCAAAGAGGGACGCATGGATCGCCCTGGGAAGGGGAAATAGATGAGATCTCCATGAATAAACTGGGGATGAGGGGTGGGCAATGGAGGGTAGGGGATAGGGGATGAGAACATAAGGGAATGGGATGGTCAAGCTGGAACAGGGATGGAGTGGGAAAGCAATAAAAGAGATACCATGATAAAGGGAGACATCATGGGGATAGAGAAACCCAGTGTTAGAGAAGTTGCCGGGAATCCCCAAGGATGACCCCAGCTTGGACTACTAGAAATAGTAGAGAGGGTGCCTGAGCTGTCCTACCCCAGTGACCAAATCGTTGAATACCCCAACTGTCATCACAGAGCTTTTCTCCAATGACAGATGAGAGCAGATACAGAGATCTACAGCCAAATACCAGGCAGAGCTCCAGAAGTCCAGTCAGAGAGAGAAAAGAGGGATTCTATTTTGGATTTATATATGAGAGAGTCTTTAGGGTCTGAGTTGATGGTAGAGGCTACACTGGAGATCACAAGTCAGAGAATTGCAGTGACCTTGGTATGCTATCCCCAGTTGGTGAATATGCAGCACAACCCCACATCTAAGGCTCAGGGAAAACCTAGGAGGAGGGATAGAAAGATTTTAAGAGCTAGAGGATCAGGACACAGAGCAAAACAGTATCCCCTAGATATGACAAGAAATTGCACTTATGAAAACACACTAATATGGTTGCCTAAACAAGATCTGCATAATGAAATATAGGAGACATGCCACTAAGGATGAGAAAATTTTACAATGTCCTTCCAGGAAATGAAGGGCTACAAGCAATCAATGACTACCAAGAGAGGAAGAATTACTTTTCTCCATGGACAAGCCCCCTGGGAGGTTATCAAATCCCAAATGGTCAGCCCTAAACACATGTACAAACATGAATGATAATAATTAAAGGAGAGGTTAATGAATTCAAGGGGAGGAATGAGAAAAGTTGGAGGAGAGGAATGGGGTAGAAAATATATAAATATATAACTCATGTATGAAATCTTCAAAAAATAAAAAAAAAAAATTGAACAGAAAGTCCTTAACTAAATTTTAGTCAAGAGTCAGAGGTACCAAACATTTATAGAGGATTTTTTTTAATACCCTAAGGCTTAAAACTATGCCTTTTTTTAAAAAAAAGAATCCTTTAAAGAAATTTTATTACTAACAAAAGTTGCACACCATGTCAAGGAAAATCATCAAATGCAAGAAAAAAAAGTGGGCAGAAGCTATGAACAGATAAATCCAAGAAAAATAGAAAAGCATCAAGTTATATGTAAAAAGTTTCTCAAAATGAC
Organism: Onychomys torridus; assembly: GCF_903995425.1. Lineage (NCBI taxonomy): Eukaryota > Metazoa > Chordata > Mammalia > Rodentia > Cricetidae > Onychomys > Onychomys torridus. The sequence goes on from NC_050446.1 coordinate 114,421,092, forward strand.
TATAAGAAAAAGATAAAACTACTAAGTATAGTAGCACATGCCTTTAATCCCAGGCAGAAGCAGGCAGATCTGTGAATTCAAGGTCAGGCTGGTTTACACAGAAAGAGTACCCACAGCAACACAGTGAGGCCCTGATTCCAAAAATACATACATACATACATACATACATACATACATACATACATACATACATAAAAGGCTGGGGGTTGAGGGGATTCAAGTAGGAATGGAGGAATCATAGTATCCTTATTTGCAGACAGTTAGATGTTATTACACAAAAGACCCTAAAAGCTCCACTTGGGAACTCCTACAATTGATCATCACTTTCAGCAAAGAGGCAGGATACAAAATAAACACATAAAAATGAGTAGCTTTCCTCTATATAAATGACAAACCTGCTGAGAAAGAAACCAGGAAAACGAACCACTCACAACAGCCTCAAAAAAAAATCTTGGAATAACTCTAACAAAACAAGTGAACGAACTGTATAATAAAAACCTTAAGATGTTAAAGAAAGAAACTGAAGAAGACATCAGAAGATGGAAAGATCTCCCATGCTCACAGATTGGTAAGATTAATATTGTGAAAATGACCACCCTACCAAAAGCAATCTACAGATTTACTGCAGTCCCTACCAAAATCCAACACATTTCTTCACAGAAATTGAAAATATAACCCTAAACTTCATATGGAAATACACACCCTCAACAACACCCACACACCCACATCCAAAGAGGGGGAAAAACAGGATAGCTAACACAATCCTGAACAATGAAAGAACTTCTGGAAATATCATCGTTCAGATATGCATTCATAATCCAGAGCTATAGTAATAAAAACAGACACACTGATCAACAGAATGGTATTGAAGAGCCAAGCATTAAGTCCACACACATTAAGTACAAACACATGAAATTTGATAAAGAAACCAAAAATTCAACTGGAGAAAAGACAGCATCTTCAACACATGATCAAACTGGAAGGCTGTCATGTAAAAGATTAGAAATAGCTGCATATTTCCAGTCTGTATAAACTTTAAGTTATCAATTAACTCCAAATGGATCAAGGACCTCAACATTAAGACCTGATATCCTGAATCTGATGGCAGATAAAGCAGGAAACAGACTTAAACTTACTAGCACAGGAAAGGACTTTTTAAATAGGACTCTAACAGTTCAGGTATTAAGACCTACAACTGATAAATATGGCCCCATAAAACTAAAAGGCTTCTGTATAACAAACGACACCTTAATTCAAGTGAAGAGGTAGCCTACAGAATGGCAAAAAACACTTTACCAATTATACATCTAACAGAGTTAGTACCTAGACTACACAAAGAACTAAAATAAATAAATAAGTAGATAAATAATAAGATCAATAATAAATAATAATAACTTTACAATAAGAAAACAAATAGCTCACTTTAAAGTAGGGTATAGAATTGAAAAGAGTTCTTAAAAGATGAAATACTTTTGTTTAACACCCTTAGTCATCAGGGAAATGTAAAGTTAAAGCTGCTTTGAGATTTCATCTTGCCCCATCAGAATGGCCAAGATTAATAAGACAAATGCCAGACAAAACCCTGTCATGGAGGAGGGGAATGAGCACTAAGTCCTACCTCGAGCCAAGAAGTTATTCAGAATTGACAGGTTCTGGGAGAGCTTTCTTCAATAACATGACACTGAGTAGATTAACTATCAAGGCAGGCTCCACCCATGCAGAGGAGTAGCTGACTAACATAAATTGGATTCCATGTTTTTGGCTTTGGTTCTTAAGAGATTGGGTAAAGGAAATGGAAAAAGATTTGAGAAGACTTATAGGAAGGGAAATATATTGCATGAAATTCTCAAAGAATGAATAAAAGCATTTGTCTTAAAAAAGACAAAACTACAGTGGCTATTTTTAGTTATAATTTTCTATATTTAAAAAAATTGGTCATTATTGAAATAAGAGTATAAAGAGAGCAGTCTGGCATCTCAGAAACATGGAAGCTTCCACTGCATCCTAACAACTGTGAAAAGCTGAATGTATCAGTTACCTTCCACACTGATGGGATAAAATACCCATCAAAAGCAACTTAAGGAAGAATATTTTTATTTTACCTAACACTGTGAGGGTCCTCGGTAAGAAAGTCAGAGAAACAGGAGTTTGGGGCAGTGAGCTACAGTGTGGACCCAGAGAAGCCAAGATGAATGCTACTGGTCAGCTCACTTACTCGTTTGTCCCGTGAGTTCAGGACTCCAGCTTATGGAATGTAACACCTGTAGTTAAAGTGGGTCTTCCCACCTCAATTAACCTAATGTGGATAACAAGCCAAAGGATGAGCAGAGACTTTTCTCCTGCAAGGTGGACAATCAATATCAACAATCACACAGAACAAAATGAAAATATAAAAACTCACCAATGGCATCCATGAGAAAAATGACATCGAAGAATTGCTTGCCCTAAACATGGCAGAATCCACCAGTGGAATCAGTACCTAAGTAGAAAAACTTGAACTAAGGAGAACAATGAAATCCAACTGCTAGAGACCCAGTGAGTGTAAAAAGTCTGATGGAAGTTAAACTCCAATCACAGGAGGACACCTACACTTTCATGGACTCTAACTCCAGAAATTAAACCAGGTTCTCACACTGATATCTCTGGAATAATAGACACTATATTTTAAAACAGTAATGGGGACTAAACCAACAGTCTTGCATAGAGTGCTGGCCAAGCACTCTACTAATGAGCTGCATCCACACCTTTCTGGTTTTTCTTTTGAGACAAGATATCAATAATTTACTCAAGCTGTCCTTTAGCTTGCGGTCATGGTGACTTAACCTCCCAAGAAGCAACAATGACACCTGCCCTAGCAGGCTCCACAAGATGATCTGGTTTTTAAAAAGAACAATAGACCTAAGATAAATCTCACACTAAAGATATACACAGTCATCCAGTGTGTTAAAATTTGATCAGTATCAATAATTGAGCAATTATCAGGCAAAGTTAAAAAAAATCACAGTAAGAATAAGCTATATATTCATTTCAATAAAAGCATCTGTTTTTTAATAGGCCTCGCCACTGGAGAAACCAGAACCTAACTTTGTGGGATTTTATCTAAGCCTAAACAACTGAGGGGAAGAAGAAGCCCCAACAGTAGGCCCCATTAACTATCAATCCCTCCTGAACATGGGCTATAGAACTCTTCTCCAGACTGAATCACTATACACTAAAGGCCAATTTACATGGCTCCTTTTACAGAGCATAGTTGACTGACCACACTCCATGGCAGGCCCCACTGTGGTGCTAGTGGAGATGGGAGAAGTTGGAGGAGACAAATATGATCAAAATACATTATATGAAATTCTCAAAGGATTAATAAAATATATTTTACAAATAAGAAATATAGTAGATAGATGACTTAAAAGAATATGAAGAGGTTAAAATGCACCCATGATAACATTATACAGATATTTTAAATCCCTTCCAGTAAAGGAATGAATACATCACAGAATTATGGAATTACTCAGCTATTAATTTAACTATACTGCAATAAAAAGGGCATCAAGATATGTTAAGTACAAGGGGAAAAAAAGAGAAAAAAAGAAAAAGAGAAAAAAAAGATATGTTAAGTACAGGAATTAACAATCACTGGTAATTAATATCTATCAATATCAATGGTCTCAATTTGCCTATAAAAAGACACAGGCTAATAGAATGGATATAAAACAGGATCCATCCTTCTGCTACATATAAGAAACACACTTCAACTTCAAAGACAGACACTACCTCAGAGTAAAAGGCTGGGAAAAGACTTTCCAGTCAAATGGACTTAAGAAGCAAGCTGGTGTAGCTATCCTAATATATAACAAAATAGACCAAACTAAAATCAATTGAAAGAGATTGGGAAGGATATTACATATTTATCACAGGGAAAATCCACCAAGATGAAGTCTCAATTCTGAACATTTATGCCCCAAATACAAGGACACTCACACAACAAACCTCATACACTAGTAGTGGGATACCTCAACACCCCACTCTCACCAAAGGACAGGGAAGCCAACTGAAACTTAACAGAGAAATAAGGGAACAAACAGACATGATGATTCAAATAGACTTAATAGATACCTAATAGAATATTCCACCCAAACATAAAAGAATATATCTTCTTCTCAGCATTCCATGGAACCTTCTCTAAAATCGACCACATACTCAGTCACAAAGCAAATCTCAACAGATTTTAAAAAAAAATGGAATAATCCGCTGAATTTTCTCAGAACACCATGGCTTAAAGTTAGATTTCAGTAATAACAAAAGTTACAGAAAGCCTACACTCTCATGGAAACTGAGTAATGCCCAACTGAAATCACCAATGGGTCAAGGAAGAAATAAAGAAAGAAATTAAAGATTTCCTAGAATTCAATGAAAATGAATGTGCAACATGCCCAAACTTATGGAACACTATAAAAGCAGTACTAAGAGAGAAATTCATAGCTCTAAATGTCCACATAAAGAAGATGGAGAAATCTCACGCTAGTGACTTAACAGCACATCCGAAAGTTCTAGAACAAAAAGAAGCAAACTCACCCAAGAGGAATAGATGCCAGGAAATAATCAAACTGAGGGCTGAACTTAATAAAATAGAAACAAAGAGAACAATATAAAAAAAAAAAATCAATGAAACGAAGAGTTGGTTCTTTGAGAAAAATCAACAAGATGGACAAGCCCTTATCCAAATTAACCAAAAGGCAGAGAGAGAGAGCATCCAAATTTACAAAATCAAAAATGAAAAGGGACACATGACAACAGACAAGGAAGAAATCCAGAGAATCATCAGGTCATACTTCAAAAACCTGTACTCCACAAAATTGGAAAATCTGGAAGAAATGGACAATTTTCTGGATACGTTATCATATACCAAAGTTAAATCGAGACCAGATAAACTATTTTAAAAGACCAATACAGGAAATAGAAAGTCATTAAAAGTCTCCCAACCAGAAAAAGCCCAGGACCAGATGATTTCAGCACAGAATTCTACCAGATTTTCAAAGAAGAGCTAATACCAATATATTGGCAAACCAAATCCAAGAACACATCAAAAAAATTAACCACCATGACCAAGTAGGCTTCATCCTAGTGATGCAAGGATGGTTCAACAAAAAACTGTCAACGTAATATACCATATAAACAAACTGAAGAAAAAAACCACATGATCATCTCAACAGATGCTGAAAAAGCCTTTGACAAAATCAAATACCCTTTCATGATGAAAGTCCTAGAGAGAGCAGGAATACAAGGAACATACCTCAACATAATAAAGGCAATTTACAGCAAGCCAACAGGCAACATCAAGTTAAATGGAGAGAAATGGAGAGAAAGCAATTCCACTAACATCAGGAACAAGACAAGGCTGACCACTCTCCCCATATTTATTCAATATAGTACTCGGAAGTTCTAGCAAGAGCAATAAGACAACAAAAGGAGATCAAGGGGATACAAATTGGAAAGGAAGAGGTCAAACTTTCACTATTTGCAGATGATATGATAGTGTACATAAGTAACCCCAAAAATTCTACCAGGGAACTCCTACAGCTGATAAACTCCTTCAGTAATGTGGTCAGATACAAGATTAACTCAAAAAAAAAAAAAATCAGTAGCCCTCCTATATACAAATGATAAACAGGCTGAAAAAGAAATCAGAGAAACATCACCCTTTACAATAGCCACAAATACTATAAAATACCTTGGGGTGACTCTAACTAAGCAAGTGAATGACCTGTGTGATAAGAACTTTAAAGCAGCTGAAGAAAGAAATCAAAGAAGATATCAGAAAATGGAAAGATCTCCCATGCTCATGAATAGCTAGGTATAGAAGAATTTCTAAATGGTCTTATTAAATAAAAAACACGGAAATTTGGGTTAAAGCCTTAAAGAGATCAGGGTTTCTGCCCTCTTATTGGCTCTTAGCCCAGCTACCTCACTTCCTCTTCCTACACAGCTCTGTCATTGTCTGTCTGTCTGTACAAACCTCCAGGCCTCTATAGTGGTTACTGGGATTAAAGGCGTATGGCACCACACTTGGCTCCGTTCCCTAATGTTGCCTTGAATACACAGCGATCCTGCCTGCTAAAGGATTACGGATATGTGCTGCCTGACTTCTTTGTTTACTTAAAATGGCTGGCCTGTTCCCCTGACCTCCAGGCAAGCTTCATTTATTAACGCACAAATAAAATATCACTACAGGTAGGATTACCATAGTAAAAATGGCAATCTTACCATAAAGCAATCTACAGATTCAATGCAATCCCCATCAAAATCCCAAAACAATTCTTCACAGACTTGGAAAGAACAATACTCAATTTCCTATGGAAAAACAAAAAACCCAGAATTTCTAAAAGAATCATGAACAACAAAACAACCTCTGGAGGCATCATAATCCTTGACCTCAAGCTCTACTATAGAGCTATAGTAATAAAAACAGCTTGGGCCGGGCAGTGGCAGCACACGTCTTTTAATCCCAGCACTCGGGAAGCAGAGGCAGGTGGATCTCTGTGAGGCCAGCCTGGGCTACTAAGCGAGTCCCAGAAAAGGCACAAAGCTACACAGAGAAACCCTGTCTGGGGGGAGGGGGTGTAAAAACAACAACAACAACAAAAAAAAAAAAAACAGCTTGGTACTGGCATAAAAGCCAACATGTGGACCAATGGAATCAAATTGAAGGCCCTGACATTAATCAGCACACCTAAAAACAGCTGATTTTTGACAAAGAAGCTAAAATTATACAACTGGAAAAAGAAAGCATCTTCAACAAATGGTGCTGGCATAACTACAGGTCAACATGTAGAAGATTGCAAATAGGTCCATATCTGTCACCATGCACAAAACTCAAGTCCAAAAGATTCAAAGACCTCAACATAAATTCAGTATACTTGATATCAGTAACTTGATAGAAGAGAAAGTAGAAAGTAATTTTGAACTCAGTGGCACAAGAGACCACTTCATAAATATAACACCAGTAGCACAGTCATAAAGCAACAATTAATAAATGGAACCTCCTGAAACTGAGAAGCTTTTATAGGACAAAGGACACAGTCAATAAGACAAAACGACAGCCTACAGAGTGGGCAAAGATCTTTACCTACCTCACATCTGACAGAGGGCTAATCTCCAAAATATATAAAGAATTCAAGAAACTAGTGTAGTTGATATATTGTGCATCCCCAATAAACTTATCTGGGAGTCAAGAACAAAACAGCCATTATATTAAACATAGGTTTAGGCAGTGATAGCACACACCTTTAATCCTAGCACTACTCAGGAGGCAGAGATCCAATTTGGATCTCTGTGAATTCCAAGCCACATTGAAAACAGAGCTAGGTGTGGTGGCACACACCTTTAATCCCAGCACTTGAGATCTCACGTCTTGCTTGGGAAAGACACACGCCTTTAATCCCAGGAAGTGATGGTAGGAAGCAGAAATGTATATAAGGTGTGAAAACCAGGAACTAAAGGCTTTTGAAGCTTTGAGGCTTTTGCCAGCAGTTCAGCTGAGATCCATTTGGATGAGGATTCAGAGGCTTTCAGTTTGAGGAAACAAGATCAGCTGAGGAGTTAGTGAGGTGAGGTTGGCTGTGGCTTGTTCTGTCTCTCTGATCTTTCAAAATTCAAGTCAATACCTGGTTCTACGTTTGTTTGTATTGATAAGACTGTTTAAGATTCGTGTTACAAACTAGACATCAAAATACCAAATAATTCAATTTTAAAAATGGGCTACAAGGCTAAACAGAGAATTCTCAACAGAAAAATCTCAAATGGCTGAAAGACATTTAAGGAATTGCTCAATATCCTTAGTCATCATGGAAATGCAAATCAAAATGACTCTGAGATACCATCTTACACCTGTCAGAATGGCTATGATCAAAAACACTGAAGACAGCTTATGTTGGAGAGGATGCAGAGCAAGAGGAACACTCCTCCACTGTTGGTGGGAGTTCAAGCTTGTACAGCCACTTTGGAAATCAGTATGGCGGTTTCTCAGAAAATTGGGAATCAATCTACCTCAAAACCAAAGTGTAACAATCTTGGGTATATACCCAAGGAATGCCCAATCATACCACAAGGACACATGCTCAACTATGTTCATAGCAGCATTATTCGTAATAGCCAGAACCTGTAAACAACCTAGATGCCCCTCAACCAAAGAATGGATAAAGAAAATGTGGCACATATACACAATGAAGTACTACTCAGCTGTAAAAGAAAAAAAATGGCATCATTAAATTTGCAGGCAAATGGATGGAACTAGAAAATATCATCCTGAGCGAGGTAACCCAGACTCAGAAGGACAAACATGATATGTACTCACTCATAAGTGGATACTACATGTAAAGCAAAGGATAACCTGACTACAACCTACAGCTCCAGAGAAGCTAGCTAACAAGGAGGACCCTAAGAGTGACACATAGATATCCCTGTGAAGGAGAAATAGATGAGCTCTACATGAGCAAATTGAGGGTGAGGGGAGGTAATGGAGGGCAAGGAATGGGGGATGAGAACATAAGGGAATGGGAGGTTCGAGCTGGAACAGGGATAGAGTGGGAGAGCAAGGAAAGAGATACCATGATAAAGGAAGACATCACAGGAACAGGGAGAAACAGGGTGCTAGGGAAGTTCCCAGGAATCCACAAGGATGACTTTAGACTACGAGCGGTAGACGAGAGGGTGCCTGATCTGGTCTAGTGCAGTAATCTGATTAATGAATACCCTAACTATCATCATAGAGCTTTCATCCAGTGACTAATGGAAGTAGATGCAGAGATCCATGGCTGGGTGCCAGGCAGAACCCCAGGAGTCCAATAGATGAGAGAGAGAGGAGGGATTCTATGAGCAAGGGACATCGAGATCATGATGGGAAAATGTACAGAGACTTGGCCAGCCAAAGTAGTGGAAACCCATGAACTGTGGACCAATAGCTGTGGAGTCCACATGGGACTGGACTAGGCCCTCTGGATAGGTGAAACAGTTGTTTAGCTTGAACTGTTTGATGGATCGGGATCCATCCCTGGTGCATGAATGGGCTTTTTGGAACCCAGTGCCTAAGGTGAGACACTTTGAGCAGCCTTGGTGCAGGGAGGAGGGGCTTGGACCTGCCTCAACTAAATGTACCAGGTTTGGCTGACTCCCCATGGGAGACCTTGCCTTGGAGAAAATGGGAATGGGGAGTGGGTTGGAAGGGAGAAGCTGGGAGGCAGGAGAGAGGGGAGGGGGATCTGTGGTTGCTATGTAAATTGAATAGAAAATTTCTTAATAATAAAAAATATTTTAAAAAAAGATATGTTAAGTGGCCAGATATGATGGTGTATTATAATTTAGTGGTTGAGAGGTTATGAAAGAGGATTAGAAGGTCAAGGTCAGGCTTGGCTACATGAGACCCTGTCTTGAAAAACACCAAGAGAAGGGAAAGGAAGGAAGGAGGGCCATTGAGTGAAAAAGACAACTATGCTGCTATCTTGTCTGCATACTTATTTAAAGTGCTCATAAAATACATAGCTCATTGATAGAAGACTATAAAAATGTAAACCTTTTAGCAATGATTCTTTCTGACAAAAAGAATGAGATCCAGATGAACAAATGGAGTTATTTGACTTAATTATCATATAAAACTTTTCTATCAATATTGCAATGATAGTCTTTAAATTGGTTTTCACAAGTTTTTAAAAAAACATCAAAAGCAAAACTAGAAGACTTTCATATTTCCACAAGATGAAGAAAACTGTCATTAACATACTTCAATCATTTCCTGAGATTTCAACCATATCACTCCACATAGGAGCCTGTCACTAACTCAAAGTCTTAATACATAATTTTAATTGATGCATAACTGTACTTTTATAAGTACTTTAGATGAGTCCATGAATTAATCCAAGGATCGATTAAAGTTTTGGAACATGAAGGAGTTCTTGGGACCATGTAGATCTGCCTCCTCATTCTCCAATGAAGAAAGAGAACAAAGACTACTTTTGTTTTAGATAGAAAGCTAACTATCAGTGCACTAAAAGAACTCAACCTCCTTGCTTATAGTCCAAGCGTCCACTAAATCCAATTTATCTCATTCCAAGGACTTTGTAAAAATCACATGTACTTCCTGAATTTTTTAATTTCTTAATCCCATGTCCAAATCATCTGATTAAAAAGAATTTCAGATTTATGGACTGACTCCAGTAGAGAACCAAGAGAATTTAGTATGGCCAAAGAATTTTTAAATTTCCTTTTACCTAATATTCTTGATCTTAAAAGAGCGAAATCACTGAAGTAATTTGCAACAACAAGAGATGAGACAGAAAACTAAAGAGGTCCACCTGTCCCAAGGCTTAGGACATTCTTCTATATTTTACACAGATTTACAGAACAAATCAATACTCACTGGCTAACAAGATGGCATTGAGGGCAAATCCCTGGATTCTTCTAAACTAACTTTAACTATCAAATAAACAGGATCAATTAGCTGAGCTATATAAAGTGCCTTGCTCCTTTCTAATGCAAGGAGTTTTTAAGGTAGGGTTCAATAGGCACTAATAATAGGTTCCCAGAGGCGAAACTGCACAACGTCATCAGCCATTTTTGAAAGTTATACAAAGGAAGACTAAAGCATCAGAAAAGACTAACATTTAGGGAGTCCCTAGACCCAAACTGGAGTTCAATTAACAGTGACTTTGTGGCTTTAGGTTCTGCAGGTTCCTTCAGGTCCTTCTAAATAGATGCAAAGTTACCATGCACTATAATTATATACCTGTCACAGGACTTCCTTTTTGGGGGAGGGGGAGGGGATAGGGGAGTTTGAGACAGGGTTTCTCTGTGTAACAATACTGGCTGTTCTGGAAGTCACTTTGTAGACCAGTCTGGCCTTGAACTCATAGAGATCCGCCTGCCTCTGCCTCTTGAGTGTTGGGATTAAAGGTGTGTGTCACCATCGCCTGGCTTGTCACAGGACTTCTAAGAAGTTAGCTTTCACAAACCTCTACTTTAAAATTCTTATATTTCTTCTTATTGATGTCCTGAGACTACAATGACAACAAATCATATATAAATCAAATGTTATTAAGCCAAAAATCATTTTTCTTTAAAACAGCATTCAACACTTGTAGTGGGCATTGTGTTCCCTGAAATATTGTGTGTTCCCCGAAATAAACATATCTGCGGTCAGAGAACAGACAGCCACTAGAACAAAGCCAAAAATGGTGGCTAGAAAATGGGAAGAGTAAGCCATAGCAGAAGTTGGGCGGTGGTGGTGCATGCCTTTAATCCCAGCACTTGGGAGGCAGAGCTAGCTGGATCTCTGAGTTCAAGGCCACTTTAGAAACAGCTAAGCATGGTGACCCACGCCTTTAATCCCAGAAACCCAACCTTTAATCCCAAGGGAGTGGGGGCAAAAAGAAAAAGGTATATAAGGTGTGAAGACCAGGAACTAAGTGAGTAAAGCATGTAGTTAGTTAAGCATTTGGCTAAAGAAGCATTCAGGCTTTGGAGCAGCACAGTTCAGCTGAGAGCCTTTGGGATGAGGACACAGAGGCATCCAGTCTGAGGAAACAAGACCAGCTGTGGAACTGGCGAGGTGAGGTAGCTGTGGCTTGTTCTGATTCTCTAATCTTCCAGCATTCACCCCAATAACTGGACTCAGGTTGGGTTTTATTAACAAGTACCTTTAAGATTCCTACTACTAACACTATTACTAAAATAAAAGAATAAGATCTAAGTCTGACTGAAAGATCTGAGAACTCGAAAGAATGCAACCAATCTTTTCTGAAATTCACTATTAGTAAACCTCAAGTCCTATTCATAATTTATTCCTCAGTTTGTA